>NW_020945437.1:20996390-21006885 GCF_900497805.2 Vombatus ursinus
ATTCTATGTTCTAAAGTCCCTACCAGTTCTGACATTCTATGTTCTAAGGTCCCTTCTAGCTCTGACATTCTATGTTCTAAGCACTGAGAGTCAGCTGGGTGTGTTGGATGCTGCCATCTCTGAACTTTAGTTTCCCAATCAGTAATAATACTCACAATGCCTATTTCATGGGACTTCTATGATGAAAATACTTTGTAAACAGTAAAATCTGGAGAAATGGCTCTGATAGGTAATCCCAGGAGGACATCTGGGGAGTGCAGTGAGGGGAGCAGAAAAGTGTCCCCCTCCAATTATGGGCATTGCACTGGGTGTGTGGGGGTGGGGGAGTGGATGGGCTAGGACAGGAAGAGAAGTAGAAGGAGAGAGGAGAAGGAGAAAGAGGGGGAGAAAGAGGGGGAGAAAGAGGAAAAGAAGAGTAAGATGGAGAAGGGGGAAAGAGAAGAAAGAAAAGGAGGAAGAGGGAGGGAAAAGGGAGAGTAAAAGAAGGAAAGGAAAGAAAGATAGGGGGAAAAGAAAAAGGAAAGGGAGGAAGAGAGGGAGGAGAAAGAGATGGAGGAAAGAGGTGGGAGTGGGGAAAGTTGATCTGGCATTGGTAGTAGCTGCCTGGTCTCAATTTACTCCTGAGGAGACTCCTAACAGCCCCAGTGAGGGCTGCACACACTTTCCTGAGGGCCTGGAAAGCGTTTATGGGATGATTTGTGATGAATACTTTCTTTGGAAAGGGATGGAGGAAAGACTGTTACTAAGAGCCCTCTCTCCAAGCCCTCTCTCCAACTTGGAGCCAACTCTCCAAGTTGGCCAGCTTCCCCTGTTCCTTCTGAGTCCCGGGAGCCCTGGTCCTAGCAGCTGTTTGCTATTTCTGACACTTTGGGGCCGGTGCGGATATTTGGGTTTGAAGGAGCAGGGCTGCTTGAGGTCAAGGGAAGGCATGTCTCTCCTTTTCGAATCCATCTCTCACCCTTCATCATCCCTCACCCTCTCTCAGACGGCTATTGGTAAGAAGCAGTTTTCTGGACTAGCCTAGATTTGTCCTCATTGGAAAATGGAATGTGGCAAGGCAGAAAGAACCCTTCTCCTGGAGGTTAGAGACCTGGGTTCCAGGCCTAGCATGGCTAATAGCTCATTGTTGAGTCCTTAGGGGAGTCACTTAATTTCCCTGAGGATCAGTTTCCACATCTATAAAATGAGGGTCATTGGAGGAACTTTTTCCTTAAGTAGAGCCTTCATCTGCCTCTTTGCAACTTTTACCTAATGCTTCCCCTGAAGTCAAGAACAAACCTAAGCTATCTTGCAAATGGCACCCCTCATGTCTGGTCAAGTCTTTCTTCAAAGCTAAACATCCCCGGCTCTTTTAACTAATCCTCGGAGCGTCTGATCTCAAGGCTCTTCACAATACCATCATCCTTCCCTCTGACATGCTATGGCTTGTCAATCAATATCTCTCCTAAAATGAGCACTCAGTAAGGAATATAATACTCTACACATTGTCTGCCCAAGGAAAAGTATGGTGAGACTCTCACCTCCCAGTTTTAGACATTAGTGTCTGTCAATGCAGTCTAAGACAGCTGTTCCTCTATTGATCTTCCCTCAAATGCCCTTTGCCACTCTCCCCTCTCTGACTCCAGGATTTCCTCTCATGGATATATCTTCTTACTATAGAATACAGCTCTGTTCCCCACCTCTTGACATGTTCTGCCCTTTTCCAATCAAGCAAGCAATAAGCATTTATTAAGCCCTTACTATGTGACAGGCACTGTGCTAAGTGCTAGGGACAAAAAGAAAAAAAAAAGGAAATGGTCCCTGCTCTCAAGAAGCTTATATTTTAGAGTCATATTTCAATCATGACTCTCATACCACAAAGCCTCGGAGATACCAGGAGGTCAAAGTCACCTCCAGAGGTAGGCTAACTCATTGTGGGGCAGCTCAAACATGATCTGACCAGAGCAGAGGGCCAACAAGATTTTCATTTCCCTTGTTCTACACATCATACTTCTATTAATGCAAGCTACTCTAACATTGAATTCTCTCTTTTGGTTGTCACATCATCACCATCACCACCATCATCATAATTATCTTCTCCATCATCATCATCACCACTACCATCATCATCATCATCAATTATCATCACCACCATCATATTCATCATCATAGCTAGCATTCATATAGCTCTTCAAGATTTGCTGAGTGCTCCCCAATTGATAAATGGTCAAAGGATATGAATAGGCAGTTTTCAGATGAAGAAATTAAAGCTATCTATAGTCATATGAAAAAATGCTCTAAATCACTATTGATTAGAAAAATGCAAATCAAAACAACTCTGAGGTACCACATCACACCTATCAGATTGGCTAATATGACAAAACAGGAAAATGATAAATGTTGGAGAAGATGTGGGAAAATTGGAACACTAATGCATTGCTGGTGGAGTTGTGAAATGATCCAACCATTCTGGAGAGGAATTCGGAACTATGCCCAAAGGGCTATAAAAATGGGCATACCCTTTGACCCTGAAATAGCACTTCCAGGGTTGTAACCCAAAGAGATCATACAAATGGGAAAAGGACCCACATGTACAAAAATATTTATAGCAGCTCTTTCTGTGGTGGCAAAGAATTGGAAATTGAGAGGATGCCCATCAATTGGGGAATGGCTGAATAAGTTGTGGTATATGAATGTAATGGAATACTATTGTGTTTTAAGAAATGATGAGCAGGTGAACTTCAGAAAAACCTATAAAGACTTGTATAGACTGATGTTGAGTGAAATGAGCAGAACCAGGAGAATGTTGTATACAGTAACAACCACATTGTGGGATGACTAACTTTGATAGATTTAGCTCTTCTCCACAATGCAAGGATCTAAGACATCTCCAAAAATCTCATGATGGAAAATGCTATCCATATCCAGAGAAAGAACTATGGAGTTTGAATGCAGATGGAAGCATACTATTTGCTCTTTTTTTTTCCCTTCTGTTTTGTTTTGTTTCCTCTTTCTGGTGGTTCCTCCTATTGGTTCTAATTCTTCTTTACAACATGACTAACGTGAAAATATGTTTAATAGGAATGTATCTGTAGAGTCTATATCAGATTACATGCCGTCTTGGGGAGGGAGGGGGAGAAAATTTAAAACTCAAAAGCTTACAGAAGTGAATGTTGAAAACCAAAAATAAATTAATTAATTTTTAAAAATTTGATGAGTGTTTTACACATATCTCATTTGATCCTTACAACAACCCTGGCAGGTAGGTGATATTATTGTGCCTATTTTACAGATGAGGAAACAGAGACATGCAGAGGCTAACTGACTTGCCCAGGATCCTACAACTAAGAAGAGTTCGAGGTCAAATTCAAACTCAGATCTTCCTAGTTCCAAGTTCAATGCTTTATCCACTATACCACCAACCTGTCTCATATTGAGAAGTAATACGGTATAAGAGAAAATGCTCTGCAAATCTGAGCATGCTATAAAAATGTCAGCTGTTATTACTGACTCATTTTGAGCCCACAAGAAGCCTGGGCCTTTTTCATAGCACCTGCCATGTCTCTACATCTCTTCCAAACTTGAGCAATGGCTATGAGTAGGTTAGGGACAGCTAGATGGGATAGTGGATAGAGTGCTGCCCTTGGGTTCAGGAAGACCTGAGTTTGAATCCTGCCTCAAATGCTTATTAGCTATGTGACCCTAGATGAGTAACTTAGCCTTTCTTTCTCATCCTCAGTTTCCTCATTTGTAAAATGGAGATAATAGCAGCACCTACCTTTCAGAATTGTTATAAGGATAAAATGAGATAACATACGTAAAGAGCTTTACAAGGGTTAAAACACTTCAAACATGCTAGGCTAGTGATTATTACTATGATTAGATTGAGAGGAAGCAGAAAGAAATTCCAAAGGGCATATGCCATGAGGTATAATAACATAGACTGATTAATTTACTATACAATTTACCTATTTGCCTGATAGGTGGGTGCAGGCTGAAAATGCCTCAATTTATGAGGGGACTTTTGCATTGTAGTGGGGCAATACCACCCAAAGAAAAGAAGCTATAATGGTTTACTTTTAGGTGGGGAAAGGTCTTAGGAAGGATCATAGATTTAGAGGTAAAAGGGAACTTGAAAGTCATCAAGTCTTACCTTTTCATTTTACAGATGAGGAAACTGAGGCACAGAAGGATAAGTGACTTGCCTAGAGTCACACAACTAGGAAGTGTCTGAGCCAGAATTTTAACCAAGGTTTTCCTGTCCTCAGGCCTGGTGCCTTTGGGGAACAAAGAGGAGAATAGTCTGGCTAGAGTCTAGGATATGTGAAGGAAAATGGCGGAAGCTAAGTATGGAAAACCTTACTTGCCTTGGGAACTGTAATTTTAAGGTTCTTGTATGTCAGGGAAAAGCTAGGTAACACCACAGTGCACAGAGAAATCTGGCCTCAAACGCTTCCAACTGTGTGGCCCTGGGCAAGTCCTTTAACCTTTCTTAGCCTCAATTTCTTCATCTGTAAAATGGAGATAACAATATCATCTACCTCCCAGAGTTGTTGTGAGGATCAAATGAGATAATATTTATAAAGTGCTTAGCACAATGTCTGGCATATGGTAAGTGCTATGTAAACATCAGCTGCTATCATCATCATTATTATTGTTAAAAAGCTTGAACTTAAACATCTGGCCAGTTGGGTATCATGGAAGGTCCGAAGATGAGATAGAAGAGTAGCAGTGTAGTTACATCGAGAGGAAGGAGAGAGTCCCATGGATGGTAGGTATAGGATAACTGCCAAAGCACTTAGCCCCAGGAATTCTGGAGACAACATCGATTTATATATCCAACAGACAATTATTGGCTGCCTACTGCATGCAGGGACCTGTGATATAGCTATCACAATTTAGACAAAATATGATTCTTACACTTATGGAGCTTAGTCTAACAGAGGATAAGATGCAAACACAGATAACTATTACACACAATTTTACAATATTAAACAAACAAAACTCTGTATGAATAGTGAAATAAATTGCAGAATCACAAACTCTTAGGACCAGCAGAAACCTCAGAGAGCAAATACTCCCTGAGTTGCAGTCCTCTCTTCGACACAACCCAAACAAATGTTCATCCAAGCTCTGTCTGAAGACCGCCAACGATGGAGAAACCTCAATTTCTCAAGGCGGTCCCCTCTACGGCTGGATACCCCTAACCAGGGGTGTGCTTGTAAATATTTAACAACTGTTTCTCCAGAAATGTACCACAAACTTTTAAGTTTAATCTATGTTATTATTAACATCTTCTCCATCTCTCTCTTAAGTCTAGACAATCAATAAATCAAGCCCTGATGTGTAGGTCACCAATTTCTGAAATATAAATGCTCAGATTTGAAAATATAACAGTCAGATCTCAGGAACCAGTGGGGGCTGTCTCCCTAGGCAAACCCTAACCATTAATAAGGAGTTTATTCTTACTTTGAGCCTACATCTCTGAAACTCTCCCCCCTCCCCCATCCCTCACCCCTGCCCTCCTTGTTTCTAGTTCTGCCCCTTAGGGTCAAGCAGACCAAGAAGTCAAGGTGATACAATGAAAGAGATCATTGCCTCCTGAGTCTGAGGACCTTAGTTCAAATCCTGCTTCAGACACTAGCTGTGTGACCTTGGACAATTTAGCTCACCGCATTTCCCCCCAGCTGCACTCCTACGACTCTACCATTGTCAAGGTCCTAGGAAACCTCTTTACCACTAAATTCATTGTCCTTTGAGACAGCATCAACTTTGGAACCCACACTTCTTCAGTACCCTCAATATCCTCTTCCCCTTGGATTGGAGGGTCAAGCAAAGTACTCTTCCCAAAGCCCCATTTAAAGAGGTCTAACCCTAACCCCTCCCCTTTTAAGCTTTCTTTCGTGTGGCATCTGAGGGCAGGAATTGTTTTCCCTTTTCTTATTTATATCTGTGCTGTTGTCCCTCCCCCACCCTAGTCTTAGCACAGTACTTGGCACATAGTAGGTGCTTAATAAATGTTTATTGACTATTTATTGACTATTGACCTCCTTGGCATCGGTTTCTTCAACTACAACAACCACCAGCACAAAATAATAATATTAATAACAATAAGTGCTTAAAATATTTGAAAAGTACTTTATATGTGTTATCTCATCCTCACAACACCCCTGTGACATAGGTATTATTATTATCTCTATTTTACAGATGAGGAAACTGAGGCAAATTGAGGTGAAATGACTTGTCCAGGGTCACACAGCTAAGTAAGTGTCTGAGGCTGGAGTCTTTCTGACTCCAAGCCCAGGGTTCTATCCACTGCACCACCCACCTACCTAGAAATGAGGGGGCTGGCCCAGATGACCTTCCCAGCTCTAGCTCTATGAAAATATAAGTCTTATCCCTGTTTCACTTGTCACTGATAGCCAATTGTCAGAACCAAGGCTAGATAGGCCTCCAAGCTCTTGACTTCTCCTCACCCGATGCTTTTTCCATTAGGCTACACAAAGTCACAGTCTAGTCAATGGTCAAGCCTAGACTTGACTCCCATCTCTTCTGGCTCCAACTCCAAGGATCACCTCACCGCCCCCCATACCACATACACTTTGGCAGGCTTGGGATGGCAGCTCTATGCCTTTACCACGCTGGGCATCCATCCAAGCCTCTGTGCCTACCAGGGAGGTAAGGGTTAAAGCCCAGTAGTGCCTCCCACTGAAGTCAGTTAATTGTGAATGGAAGTCCGACCTTGGGCCTCCCATGGGGCCCCTGGGGAGCTGGTTTTCTTGCCTTGCTTCTCCCTCCCAGAGAAATCAGAAATGTTCTGCTCCTTTTCACCTTCGAGGTAAAGCATCAAAACAAAAGAAGGCCTTGATGGCTAACACCTGCCACCTGGGTTTAGCCAAGGTAGAAGAAGGAAAGCCCCCCCCCCCAAATTTCCTCCCTCCCCCAGTGTCAAGGCAGTCAGGCAGGAGCTGGGCTCCTGGGGAGAATGAGGGCCAAGGAAGGAAGGCCTTAGGCCCCTGAGTTCTCCACTGGAATTCTGACCGGGCCTGCTCCCAATAGATCTAGGAGCAGAGTTTGATTGATATCCTGGCTCTCCCACTGACTCATCGCATAACCACAGGCCAGCGGCTACTCCCCTTCCCTGGGCTTCAGTTTGTCCGTCTATAAAACGGGGACAACAATAACTCACATTGATCTCTAACTCGCTCTGTGGCCATCTGTGCTCCTCACATAGCTCTGGGAGAGAGGCAACTTAACAGGGAATGAAGGAATACAGAGTGAATGCCAGAATGGACCTCAGACTAAGCTATCAAGGCCAGCCCCCTCATTTCACAGACGAGGAAACTGAGGCATTTATGTCCAAGGTTCTAGCCACTGTTTTGCTGCTAGGTTGTCTGATGTAGAGTCTGAATCCAAGTCTTTCCTACTTCAAGTCCAGTGCTGACCAAACCCACAAGCCAGCACTGTCTCCACTACCCCACAGCTGCTTCTCATCTTTACTTCACATTCCAAGGTTTTTTTTTTCCTTTTCCAGGTCTAAGATTTTAAGCTCCCTGTTCTCCACGTCCCTCTTAGCCCTGCCATCTTCCATCCTTTGGGTCCCTTCCAGCCCTCCCACTCTGTGTTCTAAGGTCTTTTCTGGATCTAGTTCCATATTTTAGAATTCTATGAGTTTGTGAGCATTCATTAGACATGGGGGGGGGGATTGGGGATGGGGGTTGGGGGAGGGGGGGGTGTCCTGCACAAGGGGCAGCTTGCTCAAGGTCATATTAGCTAACAGGTGCATTACCATCATCCTGGGGAGAAACTGGGGCTTACTCCCAGGCATCCTGACTCCCAGGCCAAGAGTCTGTCCCCCTTCCATGTATACCTCAGAACTTACTGTGGAAATAGAGGAAGATGTTGAATATGAAAAGGCATCAGGTAGTATTCAATATTCTGTGAATGTAAGAAATTAATCATAATAATAATTGTGATGACAATGGCAATAATAATGATAATGGCATTTACTTAGCACTTTAAGGTTTCCAAGGAGGTGCTTTGAATATATTCTCTTATTTGATCCAAACATAATAACCCTGTGGGGTAGAAGTTCTTTATTATCCTCATTTTACAGATGAAGAGACTGAATCAGGGTAAGTAATTTGTCCAGATTCACACAGTTAATAAGTGTCCAAGGCAGAATTTGAATTCAAGTTTTCCTGATGTCAAGTTCACCATTGCACTCACTGCTCCACCTGGCTGCTAAAATAGATAGCTGCCTTCTCTCGCCTTAATCACCATGTCCCAACCTATAAAATGAGAAGATCCATTGTGTCTGACATAGAATGAGGAGAAGCTCAGAGAGAGACAGACAGACAGACAGATAGACACAGAGAGACAGAGATAGACAGAGACACAGAGAGTCAGAGAGAGAGATAGAGACACAGAGAGACAGAAAGAGGGGGGGAGGGGGGAGAGAGACAGACAGACAGAAAGAGACAGAGACAAAGAGACAGAGACATTAGATATATAGAAATAGGCAGATAGATAGATTGATTGATTGATTGATTGATTGATTCAGTGCTAAGGGAATTAGTCCATTTGCATTAGCCTGCTGTGGGTCAATTGGGTGGAAGATGGGGACCACCTGTCATATTTATGTTGGAATAGGTCTCTGACAAGGTCCACATAGGGCTAATCCTGCCTGCCCAAAACTGAGAGATTCTATTTCAAAGCATATTCTTGCTTGGCAGACTTTCCTAGGCCTGGGATTGATCCTGCCCCCCATTATTCTGGCTCAGGAGGGAAATCATATGAGGAATAGAGGAGAGCAAGGTAAGGCTCTGCCATCTAATTGTTTGTGTGCCCTTGGCTGGGTCCATTTCCTGGAGATGGGCCTCAGTTTGTTCATTTGTAAGGGATAAAATAATTGCTACTGTGGCCCCCTCACAGAGTGGCTATGAGCATCCATTGAGAAAAAGACTATGGAAGTCCTTTGTAGACTGCTAAGTGTGGTCAGAGATTTACACCGGGCATAGAGTCATAGCAGCATAGATTTAGAGTTTGAAGAGACCTTGGAAGCCATCTGGTCCAACCCCCTCCTTTTTCAGATGGGAGAATTGAGGTCCCAGAAGGGTTAAGATTTTCCTAAGGTTTCACAGGTAGAAAGAGGTCTAGCTGGGCAATGACTCCAGGTCCGCTAATTAAATCTAACTGTTGACTATCCACTATGCCACAGCAACTTGCTGTGTGATTCTAGGCAAGTCACCTCTATGAACCTCAGTTTCCTCCTCTACAAAATGAGGATAACAGTGGTTATACCTCCTCCCAAACAGGCTTGTTGTAAGGAAAGAAAACTCATTGTCAACATTCAAACACGACAGACAGGGAGTTCTTATCGTTATTATAATTATCACTCCTGTTACTAGCAAAGGCAGCTTGAGGGTTGGGGGCCATATTGGAATTCCTTAATGATCACTCAGTGCCAGGGTTAGGAAAGAATGAAATAAAATCAAATGCGCCACCCCACCCAGGCTCCATTTAACCTACTCTACCTTGCAGGAAATGAGCATTTGGCCGAGTACTTTGTAAACCACCTACGTGACTACAGAGTCCTGGCTAAATTTTCTCTGTCCCCTAGCCCTAAGTGTGGCACTCGTCACACAACAGTTGCTTCATATACATTTATTGAATCAAATTAAATTCAATTGACTCATAAGATCCCAGTTCTAGTCTGACCTCTGCTATGAGTTGCTGTGTGACCTTGCACAAATTCCTTTCCTTCTCTGGGGCTGCATTTCGCCCGGTGTAAAATGAAGAGGTTGGATTTGATGATTGCCACGGTCTCTTTTGGCTCAAATATTCTACATTTTATGTTCCATGTTCCAAGATCCTTTCCATCCCTGGCATTCTATGTTCCAAGGGTCCTTTCAGCTCCAATATTCTAGGGTTCTATTTCCCAGGTCTGTGGAAGTGTATCTCTTTCCAAGGAGATTGGATTTCACGCCAGCTCCTGTGCAGGTGGCCGATGACAGCTGAGATCTTTCAGCTCGTTACTTGGGGTTCCTGTTTCATTCACCTTTTCCCTTTCGGGTTTTCAACACCCAGATGGGGGGCAGCAGCAGCTAGCCATAACCATTGAGAGTCACACAGCCTGGGAAGGATGCAGACTCATCGACCACAGAGGCAAGGCGGAGAATGGTGGCTGAAAGACGTGGAGGAAACATTGGCAAAGGTCAATCCCATCCATTCTCAAAAGACCTAGGGAGCCTCAGATGATTGAGGCCAAGGAGAAAGCAGAGAGGAAGCAGAGAGGAAAGGGGGAAAGGAATTGTGACCCAATTCTCCTATGACATACATGATTTATAATTGGTCAGGACAGAGATGTGTAGAACACAGAATATCACACATTGGCAAGAACTTGGAATATAGAATGCCAGAGCTGAGAGGAACCTTGGAACACAATGTCAGAGGTGAGCAGGACCTTGGAACACAGAATGTCAGAGCTGGGAGGGCTTAGAACACAGAATGTCAG
>NW_020945437.1:21006895-21048659 GCF_900497805.2 Vombatus ursinus
GAACACAGAATGTCAGAGCTGGGAGGGCTTAGAACACAGAATGTCAGAGCTGGGAGGGCTTAGAACACAGAATGTCAGAGCTGGGAGGGCTTAGAATACAGAATGTCAGGGCTGGGAGGGCCTATTTAGATAAGCTAGTTCAGCCACATTATTCTACAGATTAGGAAAGGAGACTCAGAAACTGTCAGAACTTGCCCAAGGTCACACAACATTGGTGCTTACCCCAAGGATCCTCAGTGGTTACTTAGAGTTTTTCTAACCAGTATTGACATAAAGCGACTTGCTGATTTCTTAAAGGTGGGATGAAGTAGGTCCCTCTACAAGGATGGGGAGTAATGCACTATTTCCCAAAGCGGCCCATTGCTCCTGGCTCTGTCTTCTGGAGTCTGGCAGAACCCCCTGTGCCCCTTCTCTACCTGACAGCTTTCCAAATCTTTTCAGGCAGAGATTGGGCTGATCCTAAATCTTTTCTTCTCTAGGCTGAACATCCCTCGCTGCTTCAATACCTCCTCCAGTGACAACGTTTGGAGGGACCTCCCCATTCTGGTTGTATCCCTCCCCACTAGACACACCCCAGAGTGTCCGTGTCCTCCCTAAAACGTGGCCAAAGAGCTGGACACAATCCTCTAAAGGCTGTCTGACCAGGGACCATCACCTCTGTGTTATTCTGGACTCAGATTCTCTCTCAAAATATGTATGTGTACGTGTGTGTGTGTGTGTGTGTGTGTGTGTGTGTGTGTGTGTGTGTGTGTGTATCCCCTAATGAGGATGGGGAGGTGGAGAGAAATGGGAAAGAGAGGGGGAACAGAGAGACAGGGAGAGAGACAGAGAGAGGCAGACAGACAGAGGTAGAGATACAGAGTCAGAGAGAGAGAGAGAGAGAGAGATGGATACAGAGAGCTAAAAAGACACAGAGATAGACAGTGATGGACAGAAAGACAGAGGCAAAGGCAGAGAAAAGGAGACAGAGAGACACAGAGAAAAAGAGACTGATAGAAAAGCAGTGAGACAAAGACAGACACAGAGAAAAAGACAGATGAAGACAAAGACCAAGGTAGAGAGACTCGAATAAATAGCCGGCGACAGAGAAATTGACAGCATGGTACTCCTTCAGCTGCAACCTCTGAGCTGAGTGCCTGGTCAGGCCAAGCAACAATAATGAGGTACAACGGGACTCTCTCCGAGGCCCCCACAGCTTGTCTGGCCTAAGCTCTTGCCTAGTGATCTCCACAGAACACCAGGCCCTTTAGGTTTGGCAGTATTTACCCTCAGAATCACCAGTTAATCACTTTATCTCCCTAGGCCTTATCTGAATTCCAATAGGGCACCCTTGGAAATCAGTTCTATCGACATCTATCCCTCCCAGCCCAGGGGCCTCCTCAGGAGGTGATGTCACATGCCACTCCTTCTCCCCTCTCAAATTGGGGGCCCTCTGAAGGCAGGAAGTCTTTGCTGGCCACAGCTGACCTTGGTCTAGAAGGCAGCTCTGTCTTGTTCCAAACAAATACTTTATCTACAGAATGACGGGGTTGATGCAAAATATCAGAGCTTCTGTTTGTCATTTGTGCTGCAATGATCACTGCCCTTGGAATTAGGACATGTAAAGTTCAAGTTCCTGTAGCACCTACTTGTTTGGGATTTTGGACAAGGCATTTCCTCTGTCTAGGCCTCAGTTTCCTCATTTGTGAAATCTATCTGACCTCTCAGGGTTGTTATGAGGCTCAAATGAGTGTCAACAATTCAACAAACTCAATTCCACACAAAAAACACTGATTAGGACTTAGTCTTTTCAGAGAATCCCAAAGTCATTTCTGGGAGGGATACAAAGCTTACATAAGACACGGCCCCTGACTGCAGGAGACAGACACAATAATGCACCATTGGTAAAGCTGTGAACTAGTCCAACCATTCTGGAGGTAGGAATTTTTTTTTTTTTGGCTAGGCAACGGGGTTAAGTGACTTGCCCAGGGTCACACAGCTAGTAAGTGTCAAGTGTCTGAGGCTGGATTTGAACTCAGGTCCTCCTGAATCCAGGGCCAGTGCTCTATCCACTGCACCACCTAGCTGCCCTCCCCAACCATTTTGGAAAGCAATTTGGAACTAACTATACCCCCAAAGTCACTAAACCGTGCATACCCTTTGGTCCAACCATATCATTAACTAGGCCTATTACTCTAATGAGATCAAAGAAAGAAGAAAAGGACCCACATATACAAAAGTCTTTATAGCAACTCCTTTTGTGGTATCCCAAAAACTGGAAAACCAAAAGAGTGACCACCTATGTAATGGAATATTATTGTGTATAAGAGGTGATGACCTGAATAGTTTCAGAAGAATCTGGAAAGACCTCTATGATCTGATGCAAAGTAAAGCCAGTGTAATTAAGAGAACAATTTATCAAATGACAATATTAAAAAAGATAACTTTTGAAAGCCTTGAGAATTCTGATCTATGCAATGATAAAGCATGAGAACTGAAGATGAAACAAATCACTCTTCTTCTGCTAGAGAAATGATAAACTTAAAATGCAAACTGAGACATACATTATTTTGGGACACAGCCAATATAGGAATTGAGGGGTGGGTGGGAGGGGTGCTATGCATGTCTGTCATAAGGGTTTTTTTTTCATTTTTTAATTATTCCATGGGGAGGGGAAGTAAAGGGGAGAGATTATGAATGCTTATAAAAGTTTAGATACATATTCCACAAATTAAAAAATAAATGAAAAATTTAGCAACACATATTAGAACCAACAAATGAAAAAGATATAGCCTCTGCCTTCACAGAGCTCACAGTCTAGTAGAGGGATAAGAGATAAGACCAGATGCTGGAGGTTGATCATGAGAGTTTGCCAATTAGCCTGATGAGTTTCCAGTGGGATGAGCCTTTGTTAGATTAGATCAAATGATTGTATTTCATCAGTTTTGGTTGTATGAATTGGTTGACTTAGAGTCAGGCCTTTGTGCTGGTCTATTAAAAGGGGGTTCAGTTTCAAAGTCTCCTTTTTTGCCTATTCCCCCATTTGGGAGGACAGACCAGAGAGCAGCAGAGTTAGAGAGGACTTGGGTCCCTGGGGGTGGGGGTAGAGTGGGGGAGCTGCCTGAGAACTAGTAATGGTGGCCTTGGGGTAAAGGCACCTTGGTGATGCATGTGCCATCACCCATTAGATCCTAAGTTCCTGAGGCCCAGCTTCCCTATTAGAAACAGGACAATTTCCAGGGACAGTAATGAGATCTTGGAAAAGTTCTGGAATCCAGCCTCCTAGTATGAGAAGGGAAAGTTGTTGAATAGTACCAATCTTGAGGGAGGGGCTCTCTGGTAAGATTCTTAACCTGAGGTCCATTGACCCCCCAGGGGTCTCCAGGGATAGATTTCAGAGGGTCAGTGAACTTGGATGAGAAAAGTGTACATCTTAATTTCCATATAATTGGTCTCCTTGGTCAGCTTATTTATTTTATGTTATGCGTTTAGAACATGATTCTGAGAATGGGTCCAAAAGCTTCATCAGACTGCTGACAAAGAGGTTCAAGATAGAAAAGGGGAAGAATCTCTAAGTTCTTCCATTCTAGCCTCCATATTTAAAGAAGGATATGGATAAGGTGGATAGTGTCCAGATGAGGATAAATGGGATGTTGAGGGTCCCGGAAGCCATGACTCCATTCATGCAGTGAAATATCACGTTAGTTTTTTTGGCTGTGCCTAACACTGAAAACTCATGTTGCGCTTTTGGTCCGCTAACACCTTCAGATCTTACATCTGTGTAGCCACACACACCTCTTTGAGATTGTAACTTGAAGCTGTTTTTTTTTTTTTTTTTAGGTCAAATAGAAGACTATCTATCTAGCACCAAAATGACATCACTGTGTTGGGATCAAGGTACAGTGTGTCCAGCCGTGACTGATCAAACTAATATGAGCTAGGAAGGCTCTCCCACAGGTCAGGCACAAATAGTCCACATGAACATTCAGGGGGGAGATGTCTGTAAATCTGCGCATCTCACATTTCATTTGAGCTGCTGCAATTCTGTTTTGCTTATAGAGCACGGCGCCTTCTTCGATGTGGACGTGCCATGCTCGGAGGCCTGTACCAGTGTCTCTCATGACTCATGATCAATTCCAAAGTTCTTTGGAGAGACCTTGAGAGTGTCTGACCTTCACACGAGCACTTGCTTTGAGTGAGTTCTCTGTAAAATAGTCTTTCAGGCAAACATACCAACAAACAAAAACATACAAACAAACATACACACAAATGTACATTCGAACAAGCCCATGTGAGTTGTGCTCTCTGCCGTAGACTTTGGCGGTTCAGCTCAAGAAAGACCTCAGTGTCTGGTACCTCATCCTGCCAGGTGATCTTCAGACTCTTCCTGCAACAATTCCAATGGAAGCGATTCAGTTTCCTGGCATGACGCTGGTAGACTGTCCAGGTTTCACAGGTGTACAACAATGAGGTCAGCACAACAGCTCTGCAGACCTTCAGTTTGGTGGTCAATGTAATCCCTCTTCTCTCCTACACTTTACTTCGGAGCCTCCCAAACACTGAGCTAGCTCTGGCAAGGCATGCATTAACCTCATCATTTATGTGTACGTCTCTAGAAAGTATACCACCAAGGTAAGTGAACTCAACCACAACATTCAATATTTCTCCATTTGCTGTAACCAATGGTTCCATGATTACATATGTGTGTATATGTAGATGTTTGTATATATGTGTGTATATATGTATGTATATGTATGGGGTTTTTTCTTATTTAACATCATCAAGAGGCAAGTAGTAGGTAGATAGCTGGCCTTGGAGTCAGGAAGATCTAGGTTCAAATCCTGCCTTTCACGCAGGCTGGTTGTATGAGTCGAAGCAAGTCATCCACCTTCTCAGGCCTCTAAGTAACTCTAGAAGAAGATAAGTTGCTGGGGCAGCTAGGTGGATAGAGTGCCGGCCCTGAAGTCAGCAGGACCTGAGTTCAAATCCAACCTCAGACCAAACACTTGACGCTTACTAGTTGTGTGACCCTGGGCAAGTCACTTAACCCCAATTGCTTTAAAACAAACAAACAAACAAACAAACAAAAAAAGATAAGTTGCAGAGAAGTTGCTGCCCTACATTGACAGAGGGAATTTCCTCACCTGGAAGTTCCCAATAGGAATGAAACCCCCAGTCCAATTCCAATATCTGACTTCTAGATACAGCCCAATGCTCTGTTAAAAACTTGTGCGATACTGCCTTGATGGTCCAGTCTGTTAGCTGTTCCTCCCAACAACTTCATGTCTTCCATAGATTAGACAGGTCTACCATTCATCCCTTAATGAAAGTCATTGATAAAAATCTTCAACGACAGAACACTGAGCACAGATCCCTAGGACCCTCCATAGGACACCTCTTCCCAAACTGACATGGAACCATGATCAATTACTCTTGGGGTCTGGTCATTCAGTCAGTATTGGAGCCATTGAATTGTACTTTCATTTCGTCATCTCAATAAGGTGAGAGACTTTATCAAATGTTTTGCTAAATCTATGTAAACTAGATCCACAGCATTCCTTTGATCTCCCAAGTTAATGACCCTGTCAGAAAAAGAAATTGACTTAGTCCTATAAGATGTATTCTTGTTGAAGCCATAGCTCTTTGTAGTTGGTAGTTATGTCCCTGGACAGGGCTATGACAAAAGAAAAAGATAAAATGCACCAGAGCTGGACGCAGATTTCAGCTCAATATAAAGAAGAACCTTAAAAGATAGAACAAAAAACTAGAGCTTTCCCCGCAGTGGAATGGGTGGCCTCCAGAGGTAGTGAGCTACCCACTACTGGAGGTATCTCAGTAAAGGTTGGTTGACCCACTATGAGGGAGCCTAGAGAGGAGGTTTCTGCATTGGGTGGGATGCCTTCTAAAATGCCCTCCAGGGAGAGCTAGGTGGTGAAGTGGATAGGGAACCAGCTCTAAAGTCAGGAGGACCTGAGTTCAAATCTGGCCTCAGACACTTATTAGCTGTATGACCCCGGGCAAGTCACTGAACCTTGATTGCCTTCCCCAAAAAATAAACAAATGAAAAATAAAGTGCCCTCTAGTTTGGAGACACTATTATTCCAAATATTACCCTTGGCCCCTAGGCATGGAGATTTCTTTGCCTGAGTATAGGACAGATGTGATCTCTGTATGTTAGGGTAATAGGGGTTTGGCCCTTGCCTACGATGTGACATTAACAACCTTCTCAACCTTAAGGCTCAGCTCTAATGCTGCCTTCAGTAGGGAGCCTTTCTCTACCCTCCTCCTATTAGCCAGTTCTCTCTTATGATCTCATCTTCTTATCTTTGTTTCATCCTTACTGATCTTTATTACAATCTACTCTGTATATTGTAGTTATGATTGTGTATATCCTATCCCCCAGATCAAGTGTTCTTACCCTTCTCTGTATCATAGACCCCTTTGGCAAGTCTGGGGAAGCCTATGAGCCCTTCTCAAAATCATGTTCTTAAATGCAGAAAATGAAAACAAATATGTAGGATTAAGAAGGAAACCAATCATAGTGAAATATAGTTTTCAAAATATTTTAAAAAAACAAATTCATGGACCCCTGGTTAAGAACTCTTAGAGAAAGAGATTCCGAGAACAGAGATTGTGATTTATCCATCTCTGTTTCCCTACCACTACCTCTGACAGAGTAGGCATTAAAAACATTTGTTGAATGATTGAGTAAACAAATTATCCAAGTACATCTTGGTTCAGGCTGGGTCTCAGTTTCCCCACCTATAAAATGAGGATGTTGGCCTAGATGACCTCTAATCTCCTTCCAGCTCTAAATCTATTTTCCGTGCTCTTACTAGCCCCATTCAGGGGCCTCCTGAGGGTCCCTTCCTCCCTCTGAGATCCTTGAAAACTTAAACAGTGTGGGACTTAGCCAGGCGTGCCCTGGTTGGTGTTTCCTTGGTGGTCAGGCCTCACCCAGCCAAACCCAGCCCTGCCCAGGACATGGGATGAACTCACAGTCTGATGTGGCTTGGCCCTGCCAGGAATTTTCCTTTGAACCCAATTAAAGCCAAATGACATTTTCCTCCCCATCCTTGGAATAGAAGCTGGAGAGGAAAAGCTGCATCTTAATACCCCCCCCCCATGCCCACAAGATTGCCACCCTCTTCCTAGCCGGGATAGATGGAACCCAAAGTGACAGACCTAGAAAGGACTTAAAACACAGGACAAAGAATGGGAATCAATTGAGATAATCTACTTAGTATAAAGCACCATATAAATGTCAGTTATTTGTTATCATTATCATCATCAGTATATTTAAAAGGCAACATAGAACATAGAACATTAGAATATACAATGTCAGCTAGAAGCATCCTTAGAGACCATCTAGTCCAAGTCGTCCAGCACACAGAAGAGGAAACAGACCCAAGAGAGACCTCTGAGCAAAGTCATAGAGCCAGTTAGTCAAAGAACCAAGATGGGAACTCCGGTCCCCTGGCCACAGATCCACAGAAAGTTGGTTCTTGGCAAATATTCATCTACTTGACTTGATTTTGAGCTCAAGGTCAGAAAACAATGCTTCTGGGCAGAGATTAAAAATAACAGATGGGAGGAATGGTCTCTTGAATAGGGGGGAGGGAGGAATGAAGAGACCCCATTTAGCCCCCAGTCACCTGCTGTCTTCACAAACCTGCCCTCTCACTCCCCGCCCACTCCATCCCTCATCTATGCTCTTCCCTACCACAGGCTCCCTGGGTATTTGTACAATCTTTGATTTTAAGAATCTTACCATCACAGAATCTTAAAGTTAGATAATTTAATAATCATAGAACCATGGCTTAAGTAGCGTAGGATCACAGACTAGGACACTACCTTCTTAGACCAAGAAGGGACCTTGAGACCGTCATCTGGATGGCATAATGCATAGAGTGCTGGACTTGGAGCCAGGAAAACCTGAGTTCAAAGCCTGCTTCAGATGCTTACTAGCTATATGATTCTAGGCAAGTCACTTAAGCTGTCTGCCTCAGTATCCTCATCTGTAAAATTTAGATAATAACAGCACCTACCTCCCAGCATTGTTGTGAGGTTCAAATGAGATAGTATTTGTAAAGCCCTTTGCAAACCTTAAGAATGTTACATAAATGCTAGTTTTTATTAATTATTATTATCTGATCCAGCATTGTTCCCTCAGTTAGGGAAAGTATTAACATCCTCATTTACAGTTGAGGAAACTGAGGTCTAGAGATGTTCATCGAAATGTTCCAGATCATATAGTAAGTGATTGAGATACTAGGATTTAGGGGCTACCATTCCAAAAGGGTCTCCTTTTTCCCTCTCATCTTTTCAGCATTTCATTTCTCTTTCCTAATTAGGATCACGGGTTCAGAAACTTAGTTGTAGGGGATTTTGGAGATCCAATTTCCTCATTTTACAGAGAAGGAAACTGAGGCCTGGAGAGTAAAGTAAGGCCTCAAAGTCACAGCTGAATCAGTGGTTGAGAAGGCACTAGAACCCAAGTCTCCTATACCATTAGTGCAGGCGTTTTCAACCTGAGGTCCGTGAACTTTTCAAAAAAATATTTTAATAAAGATTTCAGTATGATTGGCTTCCTGTGTAATCCTGTGTATCTTACATTATGCATTTAAATGCATTATTCTGAGGAGGGGTCCCTAGGCATCACCAGACTGCCAAGGGGTCGGTGATAGAAAAAAGGATAAGAACTCTGCACTAGCGCCTCCCTCTTTCTGATCTCCCTCTCTCAGCATTCCGTTTTTCCCTTGCTTGGTTACATATCATTGAATGGGAGGTCAAGGGTGAGAGGAGGCAGCTCTTACTGGAACATCAAAGCCTCAAAGTCCCAAGCAAACTTCTGGTCCCTGCCACAGTGGGTGGTCTCCAGGAGAATGCCACTGCAGGGGGAGGGGAGAAGGAGCCCAAGGCCGAGGAGGCAGCTTGGATCAGATTGCCCAGAATGGAAACAAACTCCAACCCCAAACTCCAAATCCAAACAGAAGAGAGGACTGAATTAACCAAGTGTACCTAGTAATGGGTCCTTGAATTCCTGGGGGAGTGCAGGGAATTGGTGGAGGAAGAGGAAATATGGCAGCTAACTCAGTATCCCGGGGACTACCAAGGGAGCGAGTGTGAGTTATCTGTGTTGGGACCTTGCGTTACAGAACAGGTCTCACTCTGAGACGCTGGAGGGGCTACGCTTCTATTCCCACGTCCAGTGAGCAGCATCACGGCAGAGGTTTTGTGGGTCTATGAAGCTAAGATTCTGTGGTTCTGGACAAAGTCTTGTCAGGTGGTCAGAGCAATGAGACTGAGGCAACGCGGTAGAATGGACCCATCCGGGAGCAAGGAGCTCTGTCTGGGTTCTAGTTCCGCTGACTTGATGTGTAATTCAGGGCAAGCCCCTTTCTGTGTCTCCCTTGTCTGTTAAATGAGGGGTTTGAACCAGATGGTCTCCAAGGCCCCCTTCAGTCTTATGAACTCTGGGGTTCTATGAGTCCAAGGGGCTTTAGACGGAATCTGAAGCTACAGTCAGGCTCCTCGGAAACCATCACCTCCCCCAGGAGCTTAAGACTTGGCTTTCCAGCTGTCCCATGCCTCAGAATTACAAATTGTATCCTAACAAGGAGTGAAATCAAAATTTGGGCCAAATACTTTTCCGGGACAATTTCATGCACAATAATTCCAAGGCATTCATCCTCCCTGAGACATGGGAAGGACAAAGGGGCCAGAAATCAAATCTGTCTCGAAATAAGGAAGGAAAGATAATGCATGCGGCGGACAACTGGAAATATAAATCAGGGCTTTTATAGGAATGGGAGGCAAGCCAGGAGGCGGAGAGGTGTCCGGGTCTCCCCAGGCACAATCCAAAGGGATTACTTCTGTGATTGAATCCAGGGCCTCTCACCTTCTTAGGCACCGACTGAGGGGAGTCTGAGCATCATTCACACCAGGCCCCACCTGGCCTATTCCTTGCCGGTCAGTGTTCCCTTGGTTGGACCTGGGCCAGTGGAAGTGCTGACGGAGGGTTGGTATATGTGATCTGGATCATCGTAGGATCTTGGAATCAGAGAATCCTAAGGTTACAGAGGCAGAGAAGCTTAGAACCATGGAATCTTGGAGCCATAGGACCTCAGGATCTTAGAATCTCAGAATTCTAGAACCACTGACTCTTAGGCTTATGTATTCATGAGGTCTCAGAGACACGGAATATTAGAATCACAGAATCATACAATCAAGGAATCTTAGAATGACAGAACCCTAGAACCACAGAACTAGGGAATCTTAGAATCATAGAAGCATAGAACTATGGACTATTATAATCATAGAATCATAGAACCATAGAACCTTAGAATTATAGAACCACAGATCCATGAATCTTCAAATCATGGTATCACAGATAAATGGAATTTTTTTTGGTGGGGGAGGCAATTGGGGTTAAGTGACTTGCCCAGAGTCACACAGATGTCAAGTATCTGAGGCCAGATTTGAACTCAGGAAGAATCATAAAACCATAGAACTATGGAATCTTAGAATCATAGAACCAACAAAACATGGAACATTAGAATCACAGAATGACAGAACCTTAGAATCTTATAAACACAGAATCATAGAAGCACAAACCCATGGTTTCTTAGAATCACAGAACCACGGAACCATGGAATTTTAGAATCACAAAACCTTGGACTCTCAGAATCAAAGAATCAAAGAAACAGAGAACCATGGAATCTTAGAATCATCGAGCTTTGTTGTTGAGTCATTTCAGTCCTGTCCAACCCTTCATTACCCCATTTGGGGTTTTCTTGGCACAGATACTGGAGTAATTTGGTATGACCTTCTCCGGTTCATTTTACAGATGAGGAAATTGAGGCAAACAGGATTAAGTGACTTGCCCAGGGAAACACAGCTAGTAAGTGTCTAAGGCCAGATTTGAACTCAGGAAAATAAGTCTTCCTGACTTCAGGCCCAGCACTCCATCCACCATGACACATAACTGCCCCATCACAGGGCTAGGGAATCTTAGAATCATAGACCCTCAGAACTAAGGAGTTTTAGAATCATGGAATCGCAGATCCATGGAATCTTATAGAACTATGGAAGTTCATAGAATTATGGAATCTCATGAATTCATATTCTTTCAGAACCATGGAATCTTAGAACAACAGAACCATAGAACCATGGCATCTTAGAATCACAGAACCATAGAACTGCAGAACTATGGAATCTCCTGGAAGTATGGAAGCTCATAGAATTGTAGAACCTCATGGATTTATATACTCTCAGAATCATGGAATCTTAGAATCACAGTGTAGCATATGACTCCCCACCCCACAACCTCCTTTTTACCTAAGGAGTTGCTACTGTTTGTTCTTTGTTCTCGAAGAAGACCATGGTATCAGGGAGGTGATGCCACGGCATGCAAGTGAATTGGATTTAAGTGAGGGAGGGGTGTGCAAAGTCACCAGCCTCACTTTCTCTTCCAGAGCCATTTGGGTCCAGTGGCCAGATATGGATCAGGACAAGTGGAGATGGCCCAGGATGCAGTGGGGGACGTTGGCCTTTTCAAGCTGAGGTCTTTAACAGGTCTCAATTTGATTGAGAGGAATATCTCTAAGATGAAACAGAAATCATTAGCATATTTTGATCCAAAGACCAGTGGGAGTTGTGACTTCTTCAGGAAAAGACAGTCCCCTTCTCCCCTCATTTTAAAGTCAATCAGCACTCATATATTAAGCCCTTACTATACACCAGACACCGTACTGAGTGCTAGGGATACAAAGAAAGGCAAAAACAGCTCTGTTCTCTAGGGAGCTCATAATCTTAATGGGGGAGACAACATGAAAACAATTACGTGCGTACAAGATACATGCAAGGTAAGTTGGAAGTTATCTCAGAGGGAAGCATGAAGTGGAGGAAGTACTGAAATCTCCTAAAAGGTGATCAGAGGGAGGACATGAGGTGCCCTGAGGCTCTCTCAAGAGACAGATTATCTTCACAAACAGGAGGCCTGGGACACCATCATGGTGCAATTGGAAGAAGCAGTGAATTTGGAGTCAGACAACAGTGGTTAAAACTCTCTGCACGGATCACTGCATCCTTCCTTATCTGTAAAACAAAGTGATTGGGAGGGGTAGCTCACTTGTTGGATAACAGAATTAGGATCCAAAAATGACTTTGTTAAGGTACAATGGGGAACCAGAGATAAAATTGAATGAATGAACTGGTATTTACTAAGTTCTTACTATAGGCTAAGCCTAGTGCTAAGGACTGGGAGCAGCAGAAGAAAAGCAGGACGGTCCCTGTTCTCCAGCATTCTAATAGGAGAGGCACATCTAGGAGGGTGTTGTTTCAGGGTAGACGGTAAAGCCTGGGGGTTCAGAGGGAGAGGTCTCAGTGGCAGAGTACATGGCCATGCCCGAGGGTTGGGAGGATTCATGACAAAGCTACAAGACTATCCCTTTGCCCACCAAGAATGTACGTTGTTCAGCTCCTCATTGTTAAAGATGGTGATATACTCACCAAGGTGCGCTGGAGCCAGATTGAATGTGCTTGTGGATAGTTGAATTTTCAGTGCGAGCATTTACACCTCAAAAATGGACATGTGTTACAAATCAGAGCCTGATTTATTGTTTTGTTGATTGTCTAGACTTAAGAAAGGAAGAGAAGATTTTAATAATGCAGATTAAATTAAAAAGTGTGTCATAGGTACATTATTATTATTTGGAGAGCTGGTTGTTACATATTTAATAGTACACCCCTAAGCATGCTTTATCTCCTGTGGGCTTTCTCTTCTGTCAGATATAGATATGTTCCTGGTGTTCTGCCAGACTCAGAGCCTGACCTAGATGACTCCACAGCTTCAGTAGCTGGGTCATTGCTAATCCTCCTCCACTCCCTACTGACTAAGATGAATAATAGAGAGATATAGATAGAGATCTACATAAAAAGAGAAGATAGGTGGTGCAGTGGAGTCAAGAAGACTCATCTTCCTGAGTTCAAATCCAGCTTCAGGCACTTTCCACCTGTGTGACCCTGGGCAAGTCATTTAATCCTGTTTGCCTCAGTTTCCTCATCTGTAAATGAACTGGAGAAGGAATGGCAAACCAGTCCAGTATCTTTGTCAAGGAAACCCCAAATGAGGTCACAAAATGTCAGACACCACTGAAAAATAACTCAACAACAAATATGTAATACGTAGTCCTATTAGGAATATATGTATATATATAATATATATATATACATATATATGTTACTATCTCTATCCATCTATCAAGTCCTATACTTGGGTTCAAAAAATCAACTTCATGAATATAAGATTGGGGAAGCATGACTTCAGTTCAGGTGATAAAGATTTGGGGCTTTTTTGGTAGACCACAAACTCCATGAGAGAACAGTATAATATGGCAGACAGAAAGCTAATGTGATCCAAGGGTACATTAAGAGAATTGTAGAGGCCCTAACCCACCACAAGTGGCACATTCCATTCTGGGGACCACATTTTAGAAAGAACATTGACAAACTTCTGTAGGAAGCATCTGTAGGAGGGCAATCAGGATGGTAAAGAGATCTGAGACCATAAGGGAGTTGGTTGAAAGAACTTGAATCAGAAGACCTGGGGGAAACGCGATAACTGGCTTCAAATATTTGAAGAGTTGTCCTGTGGAAAAGGGGATGCACTTCTTCTTCTTGGCCCTAAAGTCTTCAATCAACAAGCATTTTTTAGTCCCTACTATGTGCCAGGACCTATGTGAAATATTAGGGCTGTAAAGAAAAGCAAAAAAACAAAACACAAACAAACAAACCTTCCCCCACCCCAAAAAAATCAATGAATAATGGGTAGAAATCAAAAAGACAGATTTAGGTTTGATATAAGAAAAAACTTCTTAATAATGAAAATTATTCTAAAGTGTACTGGGCGGGGCTGCCTTAGGACAAAGTGGATTTCCCCTCACTAGATGAACCATTGTCAAAAGTATTGCCCATGATATGGGCAGCTAGGGAGCACAGTGGATACAGTGCCAGGCCGGGAGTCATGAAGACTCATCTTCATGAGTTCAAATCTGGTCTCAGACACTGAGTGTGACTCTGGGCAAGTTACTTAATCCTGCTCCCTTCAGTTTCCTCATCTGTAAAATGAACTGGAGAAGGAAAAGGCAAACCACTCCAGGATCTCTGCCAAGAAAACCCCAAATGGGGTCATAAAGAGTCAAATATGACTGAGCTGGACTTTTGCTGTTGGTGTTGATTTCTAAAGACCCTGTTAGCACTGAGATTTTACAAAAGAACATTACTTGACACCAGGAAACCCAGATTCTGATGCTGACTTGGTAAGTGGCCTTAATCAAGTACCTTTCTCTCTGGATCTCTGTTTCCCCTTCTATAAAATAAAAGGATTGGAAAAAATGATCTTTAGAAGCCCTCCAAGCTCTAACATTTTGGGTCGGGGGGTGTGTGTGGAATTTCAAAGCCAAAGCATTGGGGTAGGGAGGGAATGTATTGGAGAAGGGTGTCAAGGGAGGGGGCCTGACAAAATATGTTTTGGGTTTGGCCAAACTAAAAACACTTGCAGCTTAATTTGAGCCATTCGGCAGCCCTCAGCCCCATGGCTGAGGTCACTTGTCCCTAGCTAGTGGATCTCATTTCCAGATGTTGGCTGGGAAGTCTTCCTCCCTGGGGAACTCTCAGCAGTGAGAGGGAGTCCTTAAAAACCCAACACCTACACCCCCCTTTTTCCACAGGCCCTGCCCATAGGCTTCCTTGGGCCTTCATCTGCTCCAGAACCAGCCAGGGGTTTCTGTTACAGAGCCTAGTGGAGGATGGCCATGCCTAGTTCCTGCTTGTAGAGTCTTATAAACAACCTGCCTTCAAAACATAAACAGGAATGGGGTAGGACTGGAAGAAAGCCCTTTTTTCACCACACCTCCCCTCTCCATAATTTCTCCCTCCTTCACTTGCAGACCCTGTCACCCTTCTGATGATTGAGACCCTCTGAACTGACAGCAAAGGCTGCATGGAATGCTGAGGAAAACAGCCTACTGTGGGAATGGAGGCCAAGGCTCAATCCTTATTCTGCTATGTTGACTTGGCCTTAGAGAAGTTACCTCCCTTCTTTGGACCTCGATTTCCTCCTGGGTGAAATGATAAGGGTTGGATTAGATGATCTCCAAGAATTCTTCTCTTGTATTTTTACACTGTAAGTCACTTTCCCACTCTAGGCCTCAGTTATATCATCCGTAAAATGTGTGCATTGGTCTAGATATCTCAAAGGACCCATTCAACTCTAAATGGAAATAAGGAACAGGCAGGGTTAAGGGAAAGAATCTGAAAGCAGTGAAAATGTAATACCGTGGAAAACTCAGGAGAATTAGGATCAAATATCATCCCTTCCATTGTCAGTCAGTCAATTAAGAAGTATTTATCAAATGCTTACTACGTGCCAGACATTGTGCTAAGAATTTAGATATAAAGAAGTTCACTCTGTGACCTTGGGCAAGTCATTTCCTCTCTGGGCCTCAGTTTCCTCCTCTATAAAATGAAAGGTTGAATTAGATGACCTTTAAGGTCCCTCTCAGTACTGACGTGTTTTATGATTCTATCCAGCTCCAATACGTTATGATTCCAAGTACCTTTCACTTCCTGAGCAACATTGGTTTCCCATTGGTAAAATGAAAGGATTGGACTAGATAATTTATTCGGTCTCTTCTACCTCTAACCTGCTCGGAGGTATATATTAGCATGGAGTAGGGTGGGATGGGGGCCCAAAAAAACTGGTGACATCAAGGAGTTGTGGGGTTGTCTCCTACAAGGCAGACTTCAGATTGGGGCATCTGAAAAGTTAGGATCTTGCTAGCTCCCCCCCACACAGGGAAAAGGCCTATCAGAAGGACTTGGGTGCCATGAATCTATAAAACTGAGTAGAGGCAGATGGTGGAGTGGTGCAGTGTTTGCGGTGCTGAACTTAGAGTCAGGAAGAACTAAAGGAGTTCTACCTTCTTAAGACCTACCTTACTAGCTGTGTGAATATGGGGGAGTCACTTAATCTCTCTGTGACACAGTTTCCTCATCTGTAAAATGGGACTCCCTGATCTGTAAGCCCCTTTCAGCTCTAAAATCGTGATCCCAGGACCACAGCATGAGGAGGAGGGATCGGACTGGATGACTTTCTGACTCTGAAAGTTGTTTATGGCAAGGAGAGATGCTGGAGGCACAGAGGCTAGTTAGGAGACCAATGGGGACGTGCTGAGACCTGACCGAGGGTGGTAACCCTGGGAGGGGAGATGAAGCATCTGTTGTAAGACATGTTAGGGTAGTAGAGAGAATGAGAGTTCTGGATGTGGGGAATGAAGATGGGTAGGGGGAGGAGTGGGCTAACTGAGGTTTTGAGCCTAGGTGACCAGGAAGAGGGTGGGGCCCTCAATGGCAAAAGGGAATTTGGGATGAAGGGTAGTCTGGTGTCAAGGTGGAGAAGATGATGGTAAATTCAGATTTGGTGATTTTGAAATGAGGATATATTACCTAGGATAAAATCAGATTTCTAAAATTTATGTGAATTATAAAATCATGTCAGAATTGGAAGAACATAAAAAACTGAAATGAGAAACTCCTAATTCTGGCATCCAAGCTCTCCAGAATCTGGCTCCAACCTACTTTCCAGGCTTATTTCATTTTTTTTTCTTTTATATATTCTATGTTTCAGGCAAACCGGACTATTTTTCACTCTCCAGGTTCATTCTGCACAGTCCTGCCTCAAGGACTCTGTTCGCACATGCCCTTCCTCCATCCCTTACCTGATGAAATTCTTTTCTTCCTTTAAAGCCCAGGTCAGGTGCCACTAACATCATGAAACCTTTCCCCTATTCCTCCCTCACTTCTTCTCCCCCCCCCCCCAACCCTTCCCATCCCAGGTGAAAGTAATCCTTGACAAATTGAATCTTCCAGAGAACTTTGCCTTGATCCCTCCTTTGCATTGATTTTATCCTCCCTTGTATCATTGTTATTTTTGTCCTTGTCCCTGCTTCCCCCATCTACCATTGGAGAGTTCTCAGAATCTCCATTTTGAGGAAGGGCCCAGACCTTCATTTTCCAGACTTTAGGCCAGACATATTAACTCCTTCCTTCTCCTCTGGGCTCTGCTCCTGACTCTCAGGACTTCTTTCTCTGCCATGACCCATGCTGATACCTCCTTTTCCTCCTTGCCCCCTTTTTAATTTCTTTTTATGCGTTATCTTCCCCCATTAGATTGTAAACTCCTTGAGGGCAGGGAATGTCTTTATTTTTGCTTGTATTTCTATCACAGATGCTTAGCACACTGCCTGGTCCACAGCAACCATAACACAAGTTTAACAAATGTCTTTTGACCTATTGTCTACTTTTATCCTCCATTGAGATCATAAGAGCCTTGAGAGCAGGGTCTGTGTCAAGAGTAAACAAGTGCTCCCAAGCCTCAAAGGCCATCCTCCATGTTTTGGACACATTTCCTCCACATCTTCACTAGCTGAAATCTTCCCCTTCCTTCCAGTCCCAACTCAGATGCCATGAACCCTTCCCTACTCAGATCTTTTCTCTCCTTCTTCATATTCTTCCAGAAGTGTCACCTAGATCTCTCCTTTATTCTCAACACATTCTACCTTGTTTTATATGTATCTGTCCAAATGCTTATTTCCCTTATAGGATCTAAGAGCCTTGAGGATAAAGACCGTCTCCCTTCTCACCCTGGTATCACCAGAGTTAAGCGCAGTCTTGTGCAGAGTAGGTGTTTAATAAATGCTTACTGAACTTTTTGCAGTAGCAAAGAACTGGAAACAAAATGATGCCCATCAACTGGGGAATGGTTGAACAAGCAGCAGTACATGAATGTCATGGAATATTACATAAGGAATAATAAATGGAAAGAATACAGAGAAGTATAGGAAAATATATATGAACTGATGCGAAGTGAAGTAAGCTAGTACCAGGAACACAATATAAACAAGGATTGGTTGCTGGGTTGGTTGTTATTCTTTTTACTCGAAGAGAACCAAAATGACATCACCACATTGGGGTCAACGTACAGTGTGTCTGACTGTGGCTGATCAGACCAACAGGAGCTCAGAAGACTCTACCACAGGTCAGGCACAAATAACCTGTATGAACATTTGGGATGTAAAGGGAAAGAGCAAAGACAATGTAATTATTTGTAATTATGTAACTATTTTTAATTAAACATATATTTAATTAAATATATATTTTTCAATCAGCAATGATCTGCCTACCCACCCCAACCCTTCCCTGACTTGAGAACTAAAGAAAAACAAACCCAATTACAAACACATATAGTCAATTAAGACAAATTTCCACACTGGCCATGTCTAAAAATATGTGCTTTTCTCCTTCTATGCTCTGAGTCTTTTACCTCCCTATCAAGAGGTGGGCACCATGTTTCAGCATTAGTTCTCTGGAATTGTGGTTGGTCATTATGCTGATAAGAGTTCCTAATTCTTTCAAAGTTGTTTGCCTGTATCATATTGCTATCATTGTATAAATTGTTCTCCTGGTTCTGTGTACTTCACTTTGCATCAGTTCATAGAAATCCTCCCAGGTTTCTCTGAAACCATTCCCTTCATCATTTTTTTTTTCACAACATAATGGTATTCCATCATATCTGTGTACCACAACTTATTCTTGCCCAAATCCATGGCCACACCCTCAAGATTCCCATTCTTTGCTTCCTTAAAAGAGCTATGAATATTTTTGCACATACTTAGAATTTGTTTTTCTTAAGACTAATCCCTTCCTTAATTTACCCTTTTTCTAACTACCCTTCCCCTTATCCCCATTCCCTCCTATTTCCCAATTGAATGAAATGTATTTCTGCACCTAATTCTGTGGGTGTATTCTTCCTTTCTTTAACTAGTTCAGACAAGAATGAGATTGAAGTGCCAGCTGTTTCCCCACAGTCTCCTCTTCATTTCTATAGATGTCTACCTGGGCACTCTAATTACATAAGAACATTTCCCCTAACCTTCTTTTCCCTCTCCCCCCTCCCCATGTGTTCCCCTTCCCCTCTCTGTTGTTCTTTTAAGATCATCAAGATATTGAACCACTTCCAGGCCTTATCTAATTTGACTCCCTCCATGACCTCTGATGATGCTACAGCTTGGATGCTGGGGACACGTGTATAATTTCTCCGTATTTGTATGTAAGCAGTTTATCCTTGTTTAGTCCATTATAATTATTCATTCATATTTACCTTTTTTATGTTTCAACTCCTATGTTTGAACTTTAAAGTTTCTATATAGCACTGGTTTTTTCATCTAGAATGTTTGGAAGCCTATATTTCATTAAAAGTCCATTTTCCCCACTGTAGCATTATCCTCAATTTTTGTAGTAAGTTATTATTGGCCCTAAACCTATAATCTTCATCTTCTGGAATATGTATTCTAATCTCTCTGCTCCTTTATAGTAGTGGTTACTAAATTGTGTATGATTCTGACTGTGGCTCCTTAGTACTTAAATTCTTTCTTTCTGACTACTTATATACTTTTTTCTTTAACCTGGAAGCTCTGGATTTTGGCTATGATGTGCCTGGGAGTTTTGATTTTAGGCTTTCTTTCAGGAGATGACAAGCATATTCTTGCCATTTCCACTTTTCCCTCTGGTTCTAAGAGATCTGGGCAGTTAGTTTTCTTTTTTTGAAATATGATGCCTATGCTCTTTTTTTGATCACAGCTTTTAGATACCCCAATGCTTCTCCCCCCTCAATCTATTTTCCAGGTGAGTTGTTCTTGCTATGAAAAACCTTACATATCCTTCTCCTTTTTCAGCCTTTTGACTTTGTGTTATTATTTATTGTTGCCTCATGGAGTCATTGGCTTCTCTTTGGTTTATTCTAATTCTCAGGAAGTTTACCCTCTGGGCAAAGTTTTGTACCTTTTGTGGCAAGCTGTTAATTCCCTTTCCAATTCATTCTTTCATAGTTCTCATTTCTTTTCCCTTAAGTGTTCTTACTACATTTCTAAAAAACATTTTAAACTATTTTTATAAACTCTTGCTTCAGCTCTTCTGGGAATTCTAGTTGAATTTTTGCCCACTCTGTGCTTTTCTTTGAAGCTTTGCTTGTAGATGTTTTAGAGTCATTGTATTTTTCTGTGTTTGTGTCTTGAGCATCTATGCCACCATTTTAACTCTTTATTATGTGATTTCTTTTTTGTTTGCCCATTATTCCAGTCTATTTCCTGACTTTGGACTTAATGTTAGGGCTGGTTTTTGCAACACTTCTGGAGAAAAAGTCTAAGCTGGTTCTGATACTGCTTTCTTGGAGTATTGAGTGTTGTGTTTGTTCCAGGATTTCAGGGGTAGGCTGGGTACTTGCAAGCTTTCAGTGCTCCAAAATAGTCTGATTCAGGGCAAAATCTGTTTGCTGCTCCCCTAGTCTGAACTCTGTAAGTCCCTGACCTGGGATTCAGTAAAAGCAACAGTAGCTCCCATCAACCAACTAGAAGTTTATTGATTCAGAGGGACAGAGAACTACAGGTTCCCCCTTTCCTCTGCAGGCTGGACTAAATGTTGGAATTGAGATTCCATTCTGCTCCTGAGATCTGAGCCAAACCAGTGCTGCTTGCTTCTGAATTTTCTTCTTTCTTGGTACACTGCCCAAGGGTTCATTACCCTGGAACACCACGCCCAGTGCAGGTCCTGTTCCAGTCCACCCTGGATCTGTGACCTGGAACAAAGCTGCCAGTTAGCACCTGTCACTATCACGGTTCCCTGGTATGAGTCTAGGGGTGCCCCAGTATGGGTCTAAGACCTCCTCTTGCCCTAACTGGCACAATTTCCGTGGATACTAGAGTGTTCTGACCACAGTGTGCTCCTGCCCTGACCCTATTCCCAGGGTCAGTAAACCTCTCCGTCTTTCTCCTTATGCCACCCTGGGCTGGATAAAGGACTCACTGTGACTTTTTCCAGATTTCACCATCAGGCTTTTGTCTGGTGCATTTTCTTTGTTTGTGCAGCCCACACTGAACTGCACTCCTCTCCCAGCCTAGTGCAACAGATCTTTCCAATTAACCATTCAAGTTGTCTTGGGCTGGAATTTTGTTTCACTCTGTCTTTTGGGGTTCTATTGCTCTAGAATTTGTTTAGAGTCATTTTTTACAGGTATTTGGAGGGGTTTGGGGGAGAGCTCAAGCAAGTCACTGCTTTTATTCTGCCATCTTGACTCTGCCCCCCTACCCTCCCACTCCCCCCACCCCACAGGTGCATTTTCTAAGTGTGTTTGGAGGAGTTTTGTGGAGAGGAGCTCAGCAATAGCACATCTTCCTACTCCATCTTCTTGGCTCAGCCCTTCACAATTATAATAATCAAACTTGGTCTGAAGAAAAGAGAATACATATCCTTTTATTTACAGTGTTGGAAAGAACATAGGTATGGATTATTACATATACTGTCAGATTCAGCTGAAGTATTGGTTAATTTGGCTGAACTGATTTGGGTTTTTTCCTCTTTCTTTGTTTTTTATTCTTTGTCAAGAGGGATGGCTCTCTGGGGAGGGAGAAGTTGAAAACAGTTGGAAAGGAAGGTGATATAAAAACAAAAGATACCAATAAAAAACTTTAAAGAAGATATTTTCTGAGTTGAAAAGGATTGAAGGAAAAAAATTTATTAAACACTTACTATGTGCCAAGTTCTGGAGATACAAATAGAAAGAGATAGTCCTTGCTCTGAAAGAACTCAATTTTTATTGGGGGAAAAAACATAAAAAAAACTTCACCTGTAAGGTACATAGAAAGGCCCATAAGTCTTTTTTTTTTTAGTAGTTTTAAGTTTTTTAATAGTATTTTTTCCAATTGCATGTAAAAATAGTTTTCAACATTCATTTTTGTAAGACTTTGAGTTCCAAATTTTTTGCCTTCCTCCCTCCCCAAGACAGCAAGCAATCTGATATAGGTTATACGTGTACAATCATATTAAATGTTGTGAAAGAAGAATCAGAACAAAAGGAGAAAACCATGAGAAAGAAAAAACAAAAAAGCGAAAATGATATGCTTCGATCTGCGTTCAGACTACATAGTTCTTTCTCTGGGTATGAATAGCATTTTTCATCATGAATTTTTTGAAACTGTCTTGGATCATTGTATTGCTGAGAAGAGCTAAGTCTATTATGGTTGATCATCTCACAATGTTGCTGTTTCTCCATACAATGTTCTCTTGGTTTTGCTCACTTCACTCAGCATCAGTTCACATAAATCTTTCCAGGTTTTTCTGAAGTCTGCCTGCTCATTATTTCTTATAGCACAATAGTATTCCATTATGTTCACAGACCACAACTTGTTCAGCCATTCCCCAAATGATGGGCATCCCCACATTTTCCAATTCTTTGCCACAATAAAAAGAGCTATTATAAATATTTTTATATATGTGCGTCCTTTTTCTCTTATTATGATTTCTTTGGCATATAGACCTAGTAGTGGTATTGCTGGATCAAAGAGTATGCACAGTTTGATAGCCCTTTGGGTATAGTTCCAAACTGCTCTCCAGAATGTTTGGATTAGTTCACAACTCCACCAACAATTCTTCCAATTTTCAATTTCCAATGTGTTCCAATTTCCTTACATCTTCTCAAACATTTATCATTTTTCTTTTCTGTCATATTAGCCAATCTGATAGGTGTGAGGTGGTACCTCAAAGTTGTTTTAATTTGCATTTCTCTAATCCATAGTGATTTAGAGCATTTTTTCATATGACTGTAGATAACTTTAAGTTCTTCATCTGAAAACTGCCTGCTTATATTCTTTGATCATTTATCAATTGGGGAACGGCTTATATTCTTATAAATTTGATTCAGTTCTCTATATATTTGAGAAATGAGGTGAAAGGCCCATAAGTCTTCAGGGTGCATTGGAGGGGAACAGTAGGGATGGTGAGAATGGAAAGTCCCAGTGGTCTCTAGGTCATATCAGTAGGTAAGGTGACAGTGCTGGAGGACTGGAGGGCATAGAGGTAGAACAGATAATAGGGCCTAGAGGATCTTGGAAAGCAAAGATGGAGAAGATGGTAAAGTCTGAATAGACTTGATAATTCGTATCTCATTCAAGCTATGCAAGCAGTCAGGCAGACTGGATGGGTCTTGGGCCCTGGCCAGGGGAGGCATTGAGTGGGGAAGTCAGAAAAGGAAGAGTGCCCCTAGGGATAGTGGGTCTCGCCTCCTCTGTCCCAGATAGCTTCTGGGAAGTCTTGGGCTGTAAGAAGGAGGAAAATGGAATACAATATTAAATCTAGAAGGGACCCTGGAACACAAAATATCTACTGTTAAATTTGGAAAGGGCCTTAACACACAAAAAAATTTGACCTTAAAGGATACCTTATAACATAGAATATGGACTCTCCTCACATGAGGGCCCCCAAATAATTATCTCAGTCTTGAAGCATTCTGTGTTCTAGCACCCACTTTACAACATAGCTCATGAGCCCCAACCAATGTGTTTACTTCTACCAGCCAGTCAAAGGACATAGTTTAAAATAAAAGCTTCAATGAAATATCATGGCAAATAAAGTGGCCAAAACAAAACAAAACTTCCTATGTATACATTTGAAAAACACATAGGACCAGAGAACACACATAGAAAGTCATATATGTAGGAACATTTGTGGCCAGGGCATACGTTTGGTTGGGGCAACTCATTCTTGAGATTCTGTAACTGGAAATAAAATTGTGCTTCCTTCTGCTGTCCATTGAGTATTGTGTCTTCTCTGCTGGGTATTGCAGTTCGACTTCATGATGGGCATTGAATTGTTTTTGCTGGGCATTTTCCTTCATCTTATGTCTGCTGCTATTCTCTACTACTGTTTATTGGGCTTCACTTTTTGAGGGCCATCAATTGCATCCTTTAAGATGCAGTGGCTAGAAAGCCTCTCCTTGCAAGGGCAGAATTTTTAAGTCAATAGTTGTTGGAGGCTATAAGCCATTATATTTAGTCAAATAGCCAACCAAAGCCAATAGAATGTGCCCCCAGCCAAGATTATGCCTATTCTTTTAACTATTCTTTTTTCTAGTGCAAATTCCTAGCCCTTGGTACCAGACAACTATCTAACTTGGGGTTAGAAATTTCCTTCCAGCTCTGGCTTTAGTTCTTAATGGGATCCTTTGCCCCCCAAACTCATTTTGAGGTTTACCCTCAACAATTCTATTAGAATATGTAGTCTAAGACAAGGAAGACCATCTCTGTTCCAAGATCTTCTTTAATTGACATGCAAATGAAGTTAGGGCAAAACAAAAACTAGGACCAAATTCCTTTTTTATTGTTCACGTCTGCCAGCAACAACAACAAAACTGGCCTTCTTTTGTTTGCCTCTGCCTAGCACAGAAATGTTCTTTCTGTAAATAATTAAAACATGAAACATTAGCACTTTCAGTGGGCATCAGTTTGTTGGTCTCCCAGCAGGGTTTTGAAGGAAAATGGCATATGTTGAAGTTAGTTTTGCTGGAGGAATGAGGAAGTGCAAGGACTAGAAGAGCCTGGAGGGATGCTCTGGATAGGTAAATCCAGGTAAGGTCATATGCGGTGCTGGGGAGTTGGGGAGAAGACCTGTTCAGCTAAGGGAAAGGGTAGCCAATCTGAGGGAAGAGAGCAGAAGAAAATAGGAGAGAGGCTGAAGAAATATAGATGTTCCAGGGTCCTATTTGGACTCTCCTTCTTAAGTTCTTTCTTTAGTGCAGGAGGTATCATCCCTACCTGGGAAAACTGCTCCCTCCCTCGGTTTCCTATGGGCCTCCAAACATCCTCATAAAAAGCTAGAACACGTTTCTGTTCATCACCAGGCAGGGGTGAAGTTTAGGTCTTCAGTCTTCAGGGGATTGATGGGTGGGGCCCATCTGCACCCAAACCCTTAACCTGGGCTCCTTGCCCAGAGGACATCCCAGCAATTCTTCCTGAGGTGACCCAAATTGCACAAAACACCTGTTGGGGAAAGATGAGAAGAGCAGGGGAGAGACACACCTGGGGGACTTAGAACGTTCCCTCCCATGGGCCACTCACCCCTTATTAAGATTTCACAAACTTGCACAATCTCCCTCAGGGAGGGCCATTATGGTGGATTTGTTGGGGGCAGAGGGCAGGGGGCTGGAAATCATTACTGGGGAATCCAGAATCCTGGGAAGACAAAGACAGATGGAGAAAAGGAATATGGAGAGCACAGTTCACCCTGATGCTTCAGTGTTGAGCTTCCCTGACTTTCTCACCCTTTGTCAGTCTCAGGATCTTGGAAGCCTCATCCACTCTCTCGGGCATCAAATGTGTTTGTGTGTGTGTGTGTGTGTGTGTGTGTGTGTGTGTGTGTGTGTGTGTATGAAAGAAAGAGAGAGAGAGACACAGAGACAGAGAGAGACAGAGAGAGGGGAGAGGAAGTATGATATAATTGAAAGGTTGCTAGATGTAGAGTCAGAAAGACTTGGATTTAAATCTCTTTGACACTTGCTAGCTGTGTAACCCTGGGCAAATCATTTCACCTGGGTAAGCCTGTCATCTCTCTAAGATTTAACTGAGATCTGCTGGGTAGCTGGAATTCTCACACTGATGAAATCAGCTAAACTAATATTTTTTATATTTTTTTATATTTTTATATTTTTTAAAAACTTAATTTTTTAAACTTTTAGCTTCTTGATATATTAACGTGTCCATCCATTCATCTATCTATCCATCTGCTCACAGATCTGGAGCTAGAAAGGACCTGAGCCTAACTAGAACAACCCCCTTGTTTTATAGATGAGGAAACTGAGGCCCAGACAGTTAAAGTCACTTGCACAAAGTCACAGAAGTAGTAAATATAAGGTGCAGTATTTGAACCCAGGTCTTATGACTCTAGAACCAATGCTCTGTTCCTTGTGCCATAGGTTCTACCTTGAAGCCTGACCCTCAGCTGACAATACCATGGGACCTATATCTGTACGTAAGATATAAATTAATTTAAAAGCATTACTGAATTCATAGTAGCTCTCATGTATTTTTTAAAAGTTTTATTGATATCTTCTATTTTTATATCACAGTGATTCCTGAATATACCCCAATCCCAATCCATTCAGTATTCCCTATAAGCAAAACCTACTCTACAGTGACTCTGATACCATAAACTACATTACATACCTATCATTCCCTACCTCTCCAATAAAAGGAGGGATGCACATTTCTACATAGCTTTTCTAGGGTCAACACCGGACCTTATAATTGCAGTGTTCTTTTCATTTGTATTAGTGGAATCATCTTATATATTGTTTTCTGGGGTATACTTACTTTATCTTGTATCCATTCATACAAATTTTCCAATGTTTGTATACATTTCCCATATTTGTTCTTTCTAATGTTCATTCCATTCATATACCACAATTTGTACATTCCATTATGAATTTTTGTCAATCAATAGATATTAATAGTACCCACATTATTGTGTGGCTATGTGTATATTTTTTAACTTTAACTCATGCTTGAAATGATGGAGAACAACTATGGGGCACCTTTGATGGAATCCACTTAGGTGAATTATAAAACCCTTTCTACCTCAAACATTCTGTATTCTATTTTCCAAAGTTACTTTTATCTCTGCCACCCTTTTTTAAAAAATAAATTTTAAAAAGTTATTCATATCAATGGCTAGTATTTATATAGCACTTGGATATTTGCAAAGCACTTTACATATCTTTTGATCCTCAAGACAGCCCTATGAAGTAGGTGTTATTATTATACCCATTTTACAGATGAGGATACTGAGGTTGAGAGAGGTTAAATGGCTTCTGTGCTGGGTCACATAAATAGCAAAGGCCTGAGGCAAAATTTGAACTCATGTCTTCCTGACTCCAAGTGTAACACTGTCCACTAACTTCCTCTTATCTCCATCATTCCATATTCTTTTTTTCCTAAGGTTTGTTCCAGCTTGAATTTAATGAGGATGACAATGAGAACAATTTGCCAAATGTATATACTAGGCCCTGGGAATACAAAGACAAAAAAATAAACATTCCCTGCCCTCAAGGAGTTTACAGTCCACTCTGAACATTCTCTGCATCCTAAGGTCCCTTCCAGTTCTACCCTTCTGTTCTACGTTCCACAGTTCCAGCTCTAATATTTTATGTTTTGAGTTCCCTTTCCACTCTGATGTTCTGGGTTCTATGTTCTGAAGACTGTCTCAATTCTGACATTCTAGGATTCTATTTGGAATCATGAGTTTTTCACCAAACATTACAATAGAAAAATACAAGTTTTTTGTTTGTTTGTCTGTTTTTTCCCTAGGGAAATTAGAGGAATGTTTGAATTCATAGAGTCTGATCTTTGTGTTGAATATCCAAGTCTCATCACTCTAATTCCTCTCACACCCAGGACTCTTGACACCAAGATGCCTCTTTGTAAGGGGCTCTCTCAGGGGACAAATATTTGTGGGTACCACCAAATGCAGTCCACAAGTCCATTGTCTATTGCTGACTAGCAGGACAATGAGACCTCTAAAGAGAGAGAGATCACTATGACTGGAGTGATCACTGAAGGTTTCTTGAAGGAGGTCAGACTGGAACTGAATCCTGAGAGAAATTGAGGCTGAAAAGTCAGAGAGGACTCCAGCAGCCCTGAGAGAGGACCACACCATCTGGTGTGGGCCTGTCTGGTTCTGGAATGGACACAACAGGGATTTAAAATGGAAAAAAAAATAATTTAAAAAGTCCAAGACCCCCACAAGGTAAAAATCAGAAGCAGCTGACGCATAATTCCATTCAGGCGCCAGGCCAAGTATTCATCTCGTCCCACTTCCAGACCTGTCTGGTTCTGCCTGGAGGCTGCCTGCCCACCTCCTGCTTTGTCTCCCCACCTGAAGACTAACTCCCTGGTCTGTGCACATCCTCAGAGTTTCCATGACAACATGCTGTCCACTCCCTGGAACTCCTCTGGCTCAGTCAGGGAGCTTCCTCTTAGGCCAGTTCAGGCCCCTGCTTACCTCTATGTCTCTCTGGGCCAGAAGAGCTTGGCTCTCCAATACATGGTTACTTACAAGTCATTTGGAGACATGGGCTCATCTGAGCTGAGACCAAGGCCATGACTTTAGCTGGGAATGGTGTTAGGCCTCAGTCCCACTGGAATCCCAAGGCCAACCTCATTATCTTTTCCCCTAAACCTGTTCATACTCCTGACAGTAGCACCATCATCCACCCTGTGTCCTAGATTTGAAAACTTCCTTGGGGGAGCTGAGGGCTAGAGCAGAAGAGAACGAGTGACTGGTCCACCAGTTCCCATACCAAGGATCATTGGCCACAAAAACACTGCTTTTGCCTACACGGCTCGGTGAAAAGACACATTTTATGGGGAATGTGACCTTGGCTTTGGGTGAGGGGATATTAGCTCAGTGGGCTAGATGAGCTCAGTGCTAGAGATCATGTGTGTAAAATGACTATATTTAGAGCAGAACACCTGGGATTGAATTCCATTTCCATTGTGTACCAGATGATCAACCTCAGGAGAAGGACCTTAAAAGGCTAGTTGAATGGCAGATTGTGTTGTTTGCTGTTGTTATTTAAGAGATCTGGGGTTTCTAGTGGACCACATATTCAACAACAGGCCACACTTTTCACATCATGAAAGCAATTAAAGTGAACATCATCTTAGATAGCTCTGATACCAGCCTGCTGCCTAGAATTAGGGAGGCAAGAGTTCCAACCTCCTCTGCTTCGTTCAAACACCATACAGAGGATTCTTCTCAGTTCCAGGGCAACATTTCAGGAAGGACTTAACCTCTTTAGGCTTCAATTTTCTCATCTGTAAAAAGAGGGGACCAGACTAGATGGCTTCTGAGAGCTTGTCCAACTCTAGACTTAAGATCTATGACATCGGCCAACTAGTAGAAAACAAGCTCCTGGAGGGCAGGTCAGTTTTTTGGTTTTGCCTTTGTATTCCTATCATCTAACCTGGTGCCCTGCACATAGTAGGTGATTAATAAATGCTTATTGGATTGGATTGGAACCTGAGCACTTTCTAGAAGAGAATGACCACACGGTGAGGGAAGTGGAGATGATACCATTCACAGGTGGTTGAGGGACTTTGGGATGTATAACCTGAAAAGAAGACTTTGACAGTAATGAGAAGCAAGGGTGGAAGGACAAGATCATTACCTTCAAACATCATAAAGATTGCCATAGACAGAGTAGACTTGGTCTGGGTGACCCCCTAGAGAACAAATTGGGACCAATGGGAAGAAATTACAGGAAGATAGATTGTGGCCCAATCTGAGGACACACACAACTACCCAATAATCGGAGAAATTCTACTGATCTTCTAATTGTTATCTGATTATTATCAGAGAGATTCCAAATAGATTGGGTTGCCCCATGGCGGAGCGAGCATTCCATCTCTGGAGATGTTCAGGCGGATGCTGGGTGATCCTCTTCCTGGGAGGCTCCTGAGAAAGTGCCCTCAGCTTTAACCTCTCCAGAGCCCCAGTCCCAGTGGCCTGTGGGGGCTCCAGACATCACTTCCTGTCCTCCTAGGACGCGCATGCTCCAAACAGGCCTGTTTGCCGTTCCCCATGCTTGACATTCCATTCTGTGTCTGTCCTTTTGTCCAGGCGGTCTCCCACACCTGGAATGTGCTTTCTCTTCACCTCTGCCTTTTGGAGCTATGACTTCCTTCCAGGTCGAGTTCAGGCGCCGCCTCATCTAAGAGGCCTTTGCTAGTTCTTCCATTTGTCAGTGTTCTCCCACTGAAATTGCTTTAGATGATATGGAGAAGGAAGGGATTCTTGGTAACCCCACCCCACCCAGCTCAGAAAGTGAAGAACCACTCTGAGGAGGTGCCTCCTATTCCTTGAGGACGAGGACAATCTTGCTTATGTCTCTGAATGTGCAGCACCTCGAGTAGGTTTCTTGCACTTAGTGGGTGCTTTGCACATAGTTTTGCCTACTCTATGCTAGTTGAATTGAACTGAATTTGTTATAGACGTGCTAACACATCTTGGGGTAGCTAGGTGGCAAAGCAGATAAAGTGTTGGGCCTAGAGTCAGGAAGACCCATTTTCCTGAATTCAAATGTGACCTCAGACACTTACTAGCTATGTGACCCTGGGCAAGTCATTTCACCCTGTTTGCCTCAGTTTCCTTAGCGGTAAAATGAGCTGGAGAAGAAAATGGCAAACCACTCAGTATCTTTGCCAAGAAAACCCCAAATGGGGTCACTAAGAATCAGACACAAATGAATCGCAGCAGTACAACTGTTCCATCCTTCATCTATTTGTTGTCCTGCTAGTTCACCTCTAAATGTTTTAGATTGATTAATTAATTAACTAAGTCTCATACCATGCTTTCTACAAACCCGTTTTCCCGCCATCTTTCCTTGATATTTTATGATGTGATACTATTTTTAATCTTCCATCATCATCCTTCATTAAGCTTCACAAATGTTTGTATTCTAATCTAAATCAGTGTGGTTCTTTTCTGCCTTGCTTTTCTGTTTGCCAAGGACATGAAGTGTTTGCTTCCTGAAGTAGTTATGGGCCTCTTTTGGCCTCCTTACTGTGATGACTGATTGACATAAATTAAGTTTACAAAGGATATAGTGATGAGTGTCTGTGGAATTCAGTACCTTTATCTATTTCCCACCCTTCTGCATCAATAGCTAGCTTTCTGTATACGTATAGCCTATATCAGATTGTGTTGGGGAGGGTGATGGGAAGGAAAGGTGAGAAAAATTTTAAACTCAAAAGCATGTGGAAGTGATTGTTAATAAATCAAAATAAATTTTAAAAATAGCTAGCTTTCATAGTAAAGTTGGAGCTGTTGGAATTGCAGGCTGCCTCTTCTGTTTTATTCTTTTCTTTAGTGCTTATTTGGGTATTTTGATTCATTCTAACAAGTAGATGATTTGACTGCTCAAAGATAACTAAGAAATGACTCTCATATTAGCAAACAGCCATTTCCTATTTGATAAGGTATAGTCAGTTTCTCCCAAAATATTCTGAAGAATTACTTTTTGTAGAAGCAAAGAACCAGGAGTAAAATAGGTGCTCATAGGTTTGAGAATGGTTAAATAAATCATAGCATATAAACATAAATGGGATATCACTATGGTGTAAGAAACTATAATTGAGAATAACACAGAGAAACATAGGAAGGCATATATAAACTAATGTAAAATTAAGTAAGAAGAACCAAGAAAAGAGCATACACAGTACCATTAACATAAATGCCAAGAATAAAAAATGAGAACTCAACAGTGTGTAACTATAATGATCAAGTTAGATCCTGGAGAAAAGGCCAGAAAATACTCCTCCCTCCCCTCTTTGCAGAGGTGAGGGATTATGGACATACAATATGGCATATTCTGTCAGATATAGTTTATGTGTTGATTGGTGTTTCTTAACTGCTTTTTCTTTTTCTTTTTAAAATCTTTGTTACCAGGAATGACTCACATATATTTAGAAGTCATGGTATATAAAAACAAATGTATCAAACATTTAAAAAACATATAGTCAATTTCCTTCTTTTTTTGTGTGAGGTTATTTGGTGTTCAACATATCTAGCTCCTCCTGGTTCTTCTTAAAGCTGCATTGAATGACATTTTAATGTGAGGTTTCTGAGCAATCCATAAGAGCCTTTGGCATCTTTCACATCTTAATCCTGAACTATATATATGTGTGTATGCATGTGTGTGTGTGTATACACATACGCACTATGCATGTACATGCATACACACATATATATGTGTGGATATATTTGTGTATATTTGCCTCTCTCCCCAATGCCCACCTTTGCACAGAAGTTACCAAGTGTTAAGGAACATGTTGACTTAGTTTGGAGGAGCTCATCCAGTTCTCTGTACTATTTCTCTCCCTCCTAATCTTCTGCAACAGATGTTGGCTCATGAGGTCCAATCATCTTCCTGGTGGTCTTTTTGCTTGAGCTCATCAAGAGAACTACAAAGCTACAAAGTAAGATGACTAAGCATTCCATGAAATGATGTTTCTGGTTACCTTAGTGTGCAAAATGGAACCAATTCCTTTATTTGCCTTTTAAAGGAAGACCTGTGAGCCATCCCTTGCTTTAGCTGCAACTTCCTTCTCTCTTCTGGTTTCATTTATCAGAAGAATGTCAATATTAACATGTTTCAGTTTCTCCAGAGCTGGGCTTCTTAAATTTTTTTCAAGTACTGGATCCCTGTGGAAGTAAGTCTAGCGAGGCCTATAGACCTTTTCTCAGAAAATATCTTTGAATGCATACAATAAAACCATAAGATTACAAAGGAAACCAGTTATATTGAAATATAGTTATTAAAATATTTCTTAAGCAAAACAAGTTCATGGACCCCAGGTTAAGAACTCTTGCTCTAAAAGCATGTTGACTTATTGGTCATTGAATATAGATCTGATACTTGGGAAAAAATACACATACACACACACATACATATCAATGTTCTAAACCAGTGGTTTTCAAAGGATGTGCCACAACACAGTAACTATACCTTAAATTTGGCTATGTGTGCTGCAGTTTGAGATGTTATGTAATTGTAGATAAAATTTTGAAGCCATTTTATTTAATATATTTTTATTTATCCAGCATACAGAATATGGTAGGTATTGTATTTGTAAGATAAGTAAAACTTGCCTGTTACACTTACGCACTAATCTCAAACACATTAAACCTTGAATTTGCAAAGAACTCAACAAAATGGTGGCCTTCACTGAAGGAATACTGTGTTTGTTTGAGGCTCCAGACTCTTTCTTGTATTGTTGCCAACTTAAATATTTAATGGACCACGATTCTTCACAGAAAAGAATATTGTATATAATGAATGAGAGGAAAAAAAGAAAAGAAATGCTATCTAAAGATTAGTCTATTAGTCCATTTTTCTAAAAATCTTCAGCTCCCTTTTCCACCATTCTTCTATATCACTGAAGAGGTCAAAGTAGGGTCCTTCACACTGAGAGGCATTCAAAATTTTTAGTTTTCCAGACCAAAGAATTCATCATTTAGTGATATCATTTCATGCTGAGACACTCCATACTTCATGAGGCTGGTGCTCAGATTGTAGTCATAAACTACTACCAAAGTTATACTCATCTTAGTAGCACCAGCTCGAGTACACTTTCCCAAGATGCCATAGTGAATTATTCTCATCATGAAACTGCTCCCAGCCCTGCTCTGACCAGCGCCAGAGCAATGTGGAGGGACCCATTCTAGCTTCTTGGAGGTTGGACTGTGATTTGGGGGAGTAAAAAATGAAGTAGATGCTGACCAGAGGACCAGAGAATCCTACAGTTCAGAGCTAGAAAGGAATTTTAGTTGGACATTTGGTCCAACTCAGCATCGCCAGAGCTAGCATTTATATAGTGTTTTAAGGTTTGCAAAGTAATTTACATACATTATCTTATTTGATCCTCCAGTGATATAGATACTATTATTATTCCCATTTTAAAGATTAGGAAACTGAGTCAGGCAGAGCTTAAGGGACTAGCCCAGAGTAACACAGCTAATAAGCATTTGAAGCAAGATTTGAATTCAGGTCTTCCTGACTCCAAATCCAAGTCCAACTGTGCCTTTTTTTTTCTTTATTTTTACGGATAAGGAAACTGAATCTCAGAGAGGGAAAGTAGCTTGCCCAAGGTCACAGAACTGATAAGTGGCAGAGCTAGGATTCTACTCTTGGGGCCTTGGACTCCAAATTTAGTGTTGAACAGACACTTAATGCTCATCCCATGCAGAGTTGATGGGAGGTAATCTCAGATAAAAGGTACTAGGAGGAATGGGCTCCTACAGAATGTATGATTTGAGCTGAGTCTTGAAAAAAGATAGAGAAGATAAAAGGATGAGATGAATCAGAGTGTTACATGCAAGGAACTACAAGGAGGCCAATATCAATGGATCAAGAATACATGGAGGAGAGTAAGGTGTAAGAAGACTGGAAAGGTAGGAAGGGGCTGGATTATGAAGGACTTAAGTACAGCCAAAGAGAGGATTTTATATTTGATCTTGGAGGCAATTCGGAGGTACTGGAGATTATTGAATATGAGGGATGAGACGGTCAGACCTGCACATTAAGAAAATCATTTCGGCAGCTGAGTGGAGGATGGGATGGAATGAGGAGAGATTTGTGCAGGAAGACCAACCAGTAGGCTATTGTAATAGACCAGCTGTGAGGTGAAAAGGCCCTGAACTACGGTGGGAGCTGAGTAGAGAGGAAGGCACATACATGAGAAATGTTACAAAAGTGAAAATGACAAGATTTGGCAAAAGATTAGTTATGTGGAATGATTACAAGAGAAGAGTTGGGTATGACATTGATGCTGTGAGCCTTAATGGATGGAAAGACAGAGGTGCCCTCAGCAACAAAAGGGAAGTTTAGAAGGAGGTGGGAAAGAAAGATAGCGAGTTCTGTTTTGGACAATGTTGAGTTTGAGATGACTGCAAGATATCCTAATTATCAATGACCTTTTTTGTATATATTTGACTTTTAAAATGTAATTTATTTTTTTAATTAGCAAAAATATTTTATAGCAAATATGAAGAGTCAAGCAAAATAAATTCTTCCATGGGCCATGTCCAAAAAAAAAAATATGTCTCATTGTGCACCCTGAGTCCATCACTTCTCTGTCAGGAGTTGGGAAGCAAGCTTCATCATTAGTACACTGGAATCACTACTAGTTATTGTATTAATCAGAATTATTAAGCCTTTCAAAGATGTTTGTCTTAACAGTGTTGTTGTTGTTGTAGGAATTGTCCTCCTAGCTCCTCTCACTTGGTATCAGTTCATACTAGTTTTCCTAGGTTTCTCTAAAACTCTCCTTTTTTATCATGTCTTAGAGCACAAAAGAATTCCTTTATGTTTATATACCATATTTTATTTGGTCACTCCCCAATTGATACTTCCCAAATGATAGATTCTCCTACTCCCCTTAGTTTCTAGTTCTTTATCACAATAAAAATAACTTCTATAAATATCTGTATACATCTTTTTTCTCTTTCTTTGATCTTTTTTGGGTTACAGGCCTAGTAGTAGTATTGCTGGGTCAAAGGGTATGCACAATTTAGTAACTTTTGGGGCATGGTTCCAACTTGCCTTTCAGAATGGCAAGACCAATTAACATTTACACTAATAGTGTATTAATGTGTTTATTTCTGGCAGCCCTTCTAACATTTGTCATTTTCTATTTTTGTCAATTGATGGGTATAAGATAGAACCTCTGAGTTGATTTAATTTACATTGATCTAATTATTAGTGATTTAAAACATTTTTCATATGGCCACTGATAGCGTGGATTTCTTCCTTAGAAAAATGTCTATTTTTATCATTTGACCATTTATCAATTAGAAAATGACTTATTCTTATAAATTAGAATCAATTTCTTAGATATCTTAGAAATAAAAACCTTGTCAAAGAAACCTGCAGCTAAAATGTTTTCCCCAGTTTCCTACTTGTTTCCTAATTTTAGTTACATTGGTTTTGTTTGTGCAAAAACTGTTTTAATTTTATGTAATCATAATTTTCCATTTTATCTTCTGTGATCTTTTCCATCCCTTGTTTAGTCCAAGTTCAACTCAGGTACCTGAGCTCTCTCTAGGAATCCTGGTATTCCTCCCTCCCCCCACCCCCCACACCCCCAGGGGCTCACCATGTTGATGCCAGATTGGCTTAAGCCTTTCGAAGTTCAGAGCTCTCATATCAAGAGCTCTACCAACCTCACCCTCCTCAGCAGCAAGGAATACAGGTGTGCTGAACCATCATGCTTGGCCTTTTTTCCTCTTTAGAATTAGGAGATAGGCCTAGATGTTCTCTAAAGGCCCTTTTAATTTTAACATTCACTGTTCTATGTCCCAAGCTCCTACCCAACCCAGGTCTGGACTTCTTTCTATGACACATGACACATGTTTCAAGATCCCTTTCAAGATTATGTTCTAAGGTCTATTCCAGATCCAACGTTTATTCTATGTTAGGACCTCTTTCAGTTCTAATATTCTGTCCCAACGTTGCTTTCATTTGGACATTCTGCATTCTAAGGTCTCTTCAAAACTAACATTCTAGGTTCTATGTCTAAAGCCCCTTCCATCTCTCAAATTCTCTCTTCTAAGGTCTCTTTCTTCCTTCTATGTTCTAAAGCCTCTTTCAACACTAACTTTCTATGTTCTAAATTTCCTTTTAGTTCGGACATCCGTAGGATCATAGATATCTAGAAATGGAAGGAAACTTAGAGGACATTGAGCCTGCTAGAACCTCTTTTCCTTGAGTCCGTTACAGCTCTGGATTGGACTGTTTTTTGTTTTTGTATCGTTTTGTTTTGTTTTTTGCTTTTTGGTGAGGCAGAGTTAAGTGACTTGCCCAGGGCCACACAGCTAGTAACTGTCAAGTGTCTGAGGTCACATTTGAACTCAGGTCCTCAGAGCTTTATCCACTACGCCACCTAGCTGCCTCTGGACTGAGCTGTTCTAACAGCATCCTAACTAATGACCCTGTCTATTCCAGACAATCCTGAAGATGCTGTTAAATACTGAGCTCTAACCTCATCCCTCCCCTAGGCACAAACCTTCAGCTGCTTCTTTTTGCCTAAAGGGATACTTAAGAGGAGTCTGGGAGGTCTTCTTGGAGATGATCACCCCTGGTCACTGTTTTAAAACAGGAAAGAGTCATTACTGGGCCTTTTGGAGAGAGGTATTGCGGATGCAAGGAATGACTAGAAACTCCCAGGCAGGAGAGGGGATTCACATACAGAAATGCTTGTGAATCCTCTACCAAACACCCCCAGGCTCGTGTCCAGTGTCAGGCTTGGGTCTCCTCAAGTTCAGAGTAATGTAGAAAATTAGAAGAAGATTCAAGAGAGATACTCAAGTGATGACAAAGTTGGAGAACAGGACTTTTTCTGCTTCTGGAGAAAAGAGGGGGCAGCTAGGAGGCTCAGTAAACAGAGCTCTGGCCTTGGAGTCAGGAGGACCTGAGTTCAAATCTGACCTCAGTCACTTAACACTTACTTGCTGTGTGACCCTGGACAAGTCACTTAACCCCAATTGCCTCACCAAAAAGCAAAAAAAAAAAAAAAAAAAGACTTCAAAGTCATAGGTATATAGCTGGAAGGGACCTTAGAGTTGGGTTTGGCCCAACTCTCACTTTATCGATGAGGACACTGAGGCCTCTTCACTATCTATCCAAATAGGCCAGGTTCATGGATACTTCCTTGCTTTTGTTCACACTATTGCCCATCACCTCCAAAAATGCCCTCCCTACTCCTCTCTGCCTCTCCGAATCCTACTCCTTGCCTAATTGAGCTCAAGTCCCAAATCCTCCAGGAAGCATCACCACCTCAGCCTCTCACACTCTTCTGGGTACCTCTGGCACTTGGAGTCAGAGGCAAGAATTTTTGTGATTAATTACAAGCCGACTTGCATTGTTTGAAACTGTTCCCCGTGTGTGATTCTCATCTCCTCCACCAGAACATGAGCTTTTGTGGGGCTGGGGCCACCTGACGGCCCTTCTCCTCTTCCTCCTTCTCCTTCTCTTCCTCCTCCTCCCTCCATCACTCTATAGATCAGAACAGGACTGGGCACATCTAAGCTGAGTACCTTTTTCTACCCCAAATCCCGTCCCCCAATAACCCGGGGATTAGGACAGCCTGAAGGTAGCCTGTGAAATAGGCATGTGTGTGTATGTGTTCCATGTATCTGTGCTCTCTGTCACATCTTCCCCATACACATTTCTCTGTGTGTGAGTTATAAGGCCCCTGACCTCTCTAACATGCACATGTCCTCTGAACATATACATGCTCTTTTACATTCATGGAGGACATTTTCATAGTCAGAGCTTTCTGAATACGAGATGGCTTGCTTCAACAGATAGTGAGCTCCTCTTCACCAGAGGTCTCTAAACAGAAACTGCATGATCCTCTGCTAGAGACAACCTAGAAGGGTCTCCTATACGGAAAGGGGAGAAGGAGATTAAAAGACTGTAATCCCTGAAGTCTTGAACACATATTGTCATTACCTGGGTCCTCAGTTTACCCTTCTCTTCTGGCTCTGAGACTGAACCATGCTCATGTGGCTAGCTACCTCCTGTGTGTTAGAGCAGTCCTTCTCAATGGACTATTCAGGCCTCTCAGTAATGCTAACATGCCTTCAAAAGGCTTTTTTGTTTTTTTTTTTCAGTGAGATCTTTTTCTACAGATTTAGAATAGTAGGAACAGGACTAGTTGGCATAGAAAAGGGAAGGAAATAAAGCAGTGTGCTGTTTTGGAAAGAACCCTCAACTGAGTGTCAGGAGGCCTGAGGGGAAAGTGTGTATAGCCTCAAGCAAGTCACTGTCCTGCCTTCAGCCTCAGTTTCCTCATCTGTAAAATGAGAAGATAGGGCTAGATGCCATTTAAAGCACCTGACAGGTCTGACATTTGATGTTTTAATGTTCTATTCTCTTTGTTCTAGCTTATAAAGTCCCTTCTCGATTTAACATTCTAGGTTGCTCTCATTTCTCTCCCAGATCTAACGTTCTATGTTCTAATATTCTACTCTCTTTGTTCTAGTTTATAAAGTCCCTTTTTGATTTAACATTCTATGTTGTTCTAAGTTTCCTCCCAGTTCTAACACTATATTTTCAAATCCCTCCTGGCTCTGATACTTTATGTTCTAAGGACCCTCCCAGTTCTGACATTCTGTGTTCTAAGGTTTCTTCCAGCTCCGATATTCTGTGTTCTAAGTTCCCTCCCATCTCTGACATTCTGTGTTTTAGGGGCTCTTCCAGCTTGGACATTTTGTGTTCTAAGGACCCTTCCAGCTCTGACATTCTATATTCTAAGGTCCCTTACAACTTTGAATTCTATGTTTTAAGGGGTTTTTTTTCCCCAGGTATTAAATTTTATGTCCTATGATATTTTCTATTTATTATTATTTTTAAAACTTTCTCTATCTCACCTAGGCTGGAAGTACAGGGGCTATTCATAGCTCTAGCCTACCGCTGATCAATATGGAAGCTTTGATCCGCTCGGTCTCCTACCTGGGCCAGCTTTCCCCTCCCTAGTAATCATATGGTTACCAGTCTTAATGCAGACAATTGATCAGCTTAGCCCACTGTAGCTTAGAAAGCCAGTCTCCCCCAGTAGCAGGGGCTGTAAGTATGTCCACCACACCTGATTCCCTTTCAATTCTAACATTCTAGTTTCCAAGATTCCTCCCAGCTCTGACCTTCTATGTTCTAAGGTCTTTTTCTTTAATTTGAGATCTCTAGCAGTTTTAACAGCCTGTGTTGTTCTAAAGTCCTTTCTAGCTCTGAGGTGCATTCTCTGCCTGCATTCTGAGGTCCCTGGCAGCTCTAAAAATCTATGTTGTTCTAATGTCCCCCCCAGTTCTGATATTCTATGTTCTAGGGGCCTTCTCAGTTCTAATACATTATGATCTAAAGTCCCTCCCAGTTCTTAGATTCCATGTTCTAATGTCTTTCCTAGCTCAGACACTCTTTGGTCTAAGGGCCTTCTTAGTTCCTCCCAGTTCTAACATTCCATGTTCTAAGGTCCCTCCCAGCTCTGACATTCTATGTTCTAAGGACCTTCTCAGTTCTAATACATTATAATCTAAAGTCTCTCCTAGTTCTAAAATTCTATGTTCTAATGTCCTTCCCAGCTCTGATATTCTATGTTCTAAGGGCCTTCTCAGTTCTAATACATTATGATCTAAAGTTTCTCCCAGCTCCAACATTCTATGTTCTAAGATCCCTCCCAGCTCTGACATTCTATGTTCTAATGCCCTTCCCAGCTCTGATACTTTATGATCTAAAGTTCCTCCCACCTCCAACATTCTATGTTCTAATGTCCTTCCCAGCTCTGACATTCTACATTCTAATGCCCTTCCCAGCTCTGATACTTTATGATCTGAAGTCCCTAACAGTTCTAACATTCCATGTTCTAAGGTCCCTCTCAGTTCTAACATTCCATATTCTAAAGCCCCTCCCAGCCCCAACATTCTTCTCTCTTTGTTCTAGGTTACATATTCTCCTCTCTTTGTCCCTTCTAGATCTTCCGTTCGATGCTGTGTTCTCAGGCCGCTCCCAGCTCTGACATTCTGGGCTCGGGGTCCCTGCCAGCTCTAATCCTGCACAACCCGTCCTCCCATGTGACCTCCATCTGACCACTTCCTCCAGGGACTCTCTGCCCCCTCCTCTGTGGGAGGAGAGGAGGGGCAGAAGGAGGGGGTCTGCCAGGTCCTTCCCAGCTCTGCTGCTCTGCTGCTCTGCTCCCTGTTCTAAGGGTCTTTCAGCTCTGAGACTCAGAGATTCTCTCATTAGACCCTTCCTCCCCCCAGCCCCCAGCCCCGAGCCCCCAACCCCCAGCCCCAGCCTGCCTTCACCCGGGGCCAGGCCTGTCAAGTTAATGACCCTGTAGCCCTCATTTCCTGTAGCTGGGGTTGGGACAGGAGGTCGACCTGCTACAGGCAGGAGGCCGGGACTAGCCACACAGCCTCCCATTGTTCCGGGCTCTTATCTTCGGAAGTCTCATCTGCATCTGCCTGCCAGACCCCTGAGCTAGGACCCTGCACCTAAGGCCGCGTTTCCCCTTCCTTTCCTGAACTTGGAAATAGAATGAACAAGGGGCAGAGGCTGGCTGGGATTCAGTCTGGGGCCAAGGTCAGGGCTGTGTTTGGAGTTGGGGTCACGGCTCAGTCTGGGGATGGCTGCCTGCTGCAGTACGTGAAGGGGACCTCAGCTCAGGCTGGCGATAGGACCAGGGCTCAGTCTGTGAGCCAAGCTGGGGCTGGGGTCAGAGCTCAAGGTAGAACTGGGGTCAGTGGTCAGGCTAAGGTTGGGGTCAGGCTTCAGGCTTTGCCTAGAGCCAGTGCAAAGCCCACAGTTGGAGCTGGGACTCAGTCTGGGGATTTAATAAGGGTTCAGACTGGAGTCAACATGAAGAGTCAGTCTGGAAGCAGATTCAGGGCTCATTCTGAGGCCAGGCTCAGACCTCAGTCTGTGTATGAGGCTGGGGCTCTATCTTTGGCTGGAGTCAGTGCTTGGTCTGAGGTTGGGATCAGGGCTCAGTCTGAGGATGGGGTCAGGGCCCAGTTTGGGAATGGGGTCAGGACTCTGTCTAGGCCCAGTGTCAAGACTCAGTCTGGGATCAGTATCAGTGATAAGGATGAAGTTAGGGCCCAGTTTTCACTCTGGCCACAGGGTCAGTGATCAATATGGGGTCAAGGTTCAGCTCAGAGTTCAGTCTCTGACTAGAACAAAGCCTCAGTCTATTGTCCAGGTTCAGCCTAATGTTGGAGTCAGGGTTCAGTCTAATGTTGGGGACAGGAATCAGCCTGAGGTCAGGATTCAGCCTAATGTTGGGATCAGGGCTCAATCCAGAGGAAAGATTCAGTTTAATGTTAAGGACAGGGTTCAGTCTAATGTTGGGGAGAGGGCTCAGTCTACTGGGATCAGGACTCAGTCTGGAGCCAAAAGTCAATCTAATGTTAAGGCCCGGGCTCAGTCTAATGTTCAGATAAGGCCTCAATCTAGAGGCAGGGCTCAATCTGGACACAAGACTCAGTCTAATGTTGGGATAAAGGCTCTGTCTAATGTTGGGGTCAAGCCTCAGTCTGCGGACAGGATTCAGTCTAATATTGGGACTGGGCCTCAGTCTGCGGTCAGGGCTCATTCTTTGACTAAAGTCAGTGCTCAGTCTGAGGTTCCTGTTGGGGCTCCTCCTGGGCCTGGAGTCAGGCCTCAGGCCCAGATCAGGGCTCATTTTTGACTGCGGTCAGTGCTCGGTCTAGGGTTCAAGCTAGGGTTTAGTCAGGGCCTGGTGTCAAGTCTCAGTCTGGGGTCAGGGCTCATTCTTCGACTGAA
>NW_020945437.1:21048669-21070690 GCF_900497805.2 Vombatus ursinus
CTCAGTTTAGAGCTAGGATTGGAGCTCAGTCTGGGCCCAAGGTCAAGTTCAGTCTGAAGTCAGGACTCAGTCTAGAATCCTGGATAGGGTTCAGCCTGGAGCTGGAGTCAGGGCTCAATCAGGAGAAGGGTGTAGAGCTTAGTCTTTAGTGAGGGTCAGGACTCAGTCTGGAACTAGGGTTGGGGCTCAGTCTGGGCCCAGTCTGGGCCCAAGGTCAAGTTCAGTCTAAAGTCAGATTTCATCCTCATTTAGACAATAGCTCCAGGGCTCACCCTTCTCCAGCCAGAGCCGACACTGCCTTTAAGGCACTTGGTCAGTCTAAAGTTGGTATCAGAGCTCAGTCCTTGATTGGGGTCAGTGCTCATTCTGGAGAGGGTGAAAGGGCCCAGCATGGAGCCAGGGTTGGGGTTTAGTCTGGGTTCAGGGTGAAAGCCAAGCCTGGGGTTAGGATCAGACCTCAGCCTGGAGAAGAGGTCAAAGATCAGTCTGAAGACAACTCTAGGGCTCACTCTGGCTTCAGAACCAGTGATGAGTTTGAGGTCGGGGTCAGGGTTCAATCTGGTTCTAGGGTCCAAGCTCAGTCTGCAGCTAGGGTGAGAGGTCAGACTGGAGGCAGGTTTCAACCTGAAGATATTCACCTTGGAGTCAGTTCGAGCACTCAGTCTGAGGTCGGGGCAGGGTTCAGTCTGCAACTGGTTTCAGAGTTCAGCCTGGAGCTGGAGTCAGGGTTCAGCCTGGAGAAAAGCTCAGGGCTCCGTCTGGGACTGAGGTCAGGATTCAGTCTAGAGCCACTTCCAAGGCTCAGCCTGGAGATGAAGCCAGGGCTTACTCTGGCTTCAAGGCCAGTGGTCAGTCTCATGTTGGGGTCAGGGCTCAATCTGAAGGTGGAATCAGAGATCTGTCTGGGTCCAAGGTCAGAGCTCAATCTGATATCAACTTTAGGGCTCAGTCTGAAGTTTGGGACCAAGCCTCAGCCTGGTTCTGGAGTCGAGGCTCAATATGGAACCAGAATTCAGCCTGGGACCAGGCCCAGGGCTCATCCTGGCTTTGGTGGTCAGTCTGAAATTGGGGTCAGGATTCATTATGGGCCTGGGGTCAAGGCTCACTCAGGGATGGGGGTTAGGGCTTAGACTAAGACACAGAACACGTAGGTGGCAGAACCACGGTCTCCTAACCTCTCCTTTACTGTTTTTTTTCCTACCACACCACACCGTTTTATCATCTGCTAGTCCTGCCTCCTAGGAATCAGGGTGGATAGCTTCATTCATTCATCCAATCAGTCACTCAAGTTATTAAGAGTGTGCAAAGATTCAACACTGGGGGCATGCAGAATTCAGAAATTCAGAAAAAAAGCGGGGCTCTGGCTATATGGAGCTTACAGTCTAATAGTCTGTAAAGAAACTAAGACACAGTAACACATTAAGTATATCAGAAAAAAACAAGCAAAATTAGTCCTTCAATAAGCGTTTATTAAAGCCTTACTATGTGCCAGGCCCTGTACTAAGCACCAAGGATTCAAAGAAAAGCAAAGCAAAAAACCAGCCCCTTCTCTCAGAGAGTTAACATTCTGATGAGTGGGAATCATGGAAGGCTTCATGGAAGAGTTGGCAAATTAATTGCTGTCTCACAACCCTTTGAACCTGCTTTTCCATGTGGATGTAGAATACACACGAGACTGTTCCCTGTTTTTCTTTCCTCTATCACTAATTCTAACAAGGAGTAGCTGCTTACCCCACAAAGAGTCCCTTCCTATCAAACTCAGCAACTGCTTCCTTCATCTTGGTCAGATTTATGGCCTCGAATGACAGTTCCCATAGTTACATTCTTTTTTCAAATTAGTATTAAGGCAAGTTGAGAATGCGTCAACTGCCAGCAGAATCAGAGAGAGCCAGCAGATTTCCCAGTCACTGATCGCCCATCTCTGTTATTCCAAGCTTCCATCCTACTTCTGGGGTGAGGAAAGAGTGGAAAGAAGCTCACATCCTATCTCTGCTCTTTACTAGGCATTTGGTGTCCAAAATCACATTGCTTAACCATTCAGGGGTCTCATTTTTCTCATACGTAAAATGAAAGGGGTTGGGTGTGCTGGTAGATCCCCTGGTAGATTGCTTGAGCTCGGGAGTTCTGAGCTACATCAATAGAGCGTCCAAACAAGTCTAGCACCAATATGGTAGGTTCTGAGAGCTGGAGGCCACCAAGCTGCCTAAGGAGGGGCAAATTGACCCATATTGGAAATGGAGCATCTATGCTATTCAGTAGTGGGATCAGGCCTGTGAGTGGTTGCTACTCTTTGAGCTTGGGCAAGATAGAGAGACCCAATCTCATTCAGTCAATCTATCAATAGATTAAACAAATTAAAATGTGGACAAAGACAGATGAATGAATAAATGAATAGGTAAATAAGATAAAATAAAGGGATTGTAAAGACAATAGATGGATGGATGAATGAATAGATAAATGAAATAAGATAAAATAAAGGGATTGTAAAGACAATAGACAGATGAATGAATGAATGGATAAATGAATTAAAATAAAATAAAGGTATTAGATTAGTTGACCCTCCACCCACCCAAGGGTCCCTTCTAGCTCTAATTCTATGATCCTCAGTTTACCCAATTCCTTGTTTATTTATTTTCTTCTGTTCTAGCAGTTTGTGCTATAATCCCATAATCATATATATCACTTTTACTTCTTTTTTGTGGACCCTCATTAAAATGTACTCACCGTTTCCTGTCTTTGGTTCTGGACTTTTCTTACAAGAACATACCTTCTTGGTGTACAATAGCATTGTATGCTGACTCCCCTCCCATCCCACCCCACCCTCACTCCAACATCTTCACTTCTCCCTCCTTTAGCTTTCTTTTTTCCCTTTTAAATAAGCTTTTTTTTCCAGAGCCCCATTCTAGACAAGAGTCTCATCCCACCAATTCTGAGTGATGCCTAAGAGGCCAAATTTGTCTCCTTGCAAATCTCCAGCTCACCCTATTTATTACTCATATTTCAGGAATTTGTGTAAAAACAGCCAAAGCCATAGGTTTTATGGCTGGCTTTTTTCTTAGATAACATCTCTAGTTAATTATTGGTCCTCTTTTCTGCTATTCTTTCACCTACTTCACAGGGTTATGGTAAGGATAGAAAGAGATAACATAGGTAAAGCATTTTGCAAATCTCAAAATGTTATAAAATGCTAGCTACCATTTATATCCCCAAGACAGCTAGATGGCTCAGTGATCAAACACTGAACCTGGAGTCAGGAAGACCTGAGTTCAAATCCAGCCTTAGATACTTAATACCTGTGTGATCCTGAGCAGGTCAATTTTCTCATCTGTAGAATGTGAATAATAATGGCACTTACCTCCCAGGGTTAATATGAGGAGAAAAATAAAACTTCTAAAGCATTTTGCAAACCTCAGAGTGCTATATAAATGCTATAATCAGTGCTATTACCTACAGGCAGTTTTCTCCTTCTCTGACTCTTTAAATCATTCAAGGTCAGATTTGCAAGACTCCAAGAAACTATATTTTATTAATCCTTATTAGTTGTTCTCTGCCCTAATTCCAGTCATGGTCAGTCAATCAGCAAACAAGTATTTCTTAAGTTCTCCCTATGTGCCAGGCACTGTGCTAGGGGTTGGAAATACAGAGAAAGATCAAAAAAAAAAATTAAATTAAATTAAAATTTTAAATCCCCGTCCATTCTAGTAGGAGAGAAAACATTTTTTAAAAAAAAAACTTGTACATACAAAACATGCACCATATAAAGGAAAACTTGTTTGTCCTTCATTCTCAAAGAGATCTATGACATCAGAGAGGTGATGCCATGACATGCAAGTGAATTGGATTTAAGTGAGGTAGGGCTGTGCAAAGTCACCAGCCTCACTTTCTCCTCCAGAGCCATCTGGGTCCAGTGGCCAGATCTAGATCAGGACAACTGAAGATGGCCTGCAAAAAAGAGTAATCTCATAGGGAAGGTGGGGGGGGGGGAGGTGCGAAACTAGATGGGATTATCCAACTGTCCCTGTCAGGCACTATCTTTTTGGCCAGCTGCTAACTTCCCAAATTCTTTCTCTTCTGAATCCTCTACTTATAATCAGCAGGAGTGATGAAAACACCACCTATGCCCCTAAGATCTTCAGTTTCTTCTCCAGAGCTTCATAATCCCTTTCTAGGTTCCTTCTGGAAGTTATCACGGGTCACACATAAATCACCAGGGATGGAGGTACCGTGACCTTAATCTTTACAAGACTCAGAAGATTCTTTGTCACATTCTGGGGACCTTGCCTTCTGAGTCTTCCCCCTCACCTCCAAGATAGGAAAGAGGAAAGTCCTTTTATTGCTGGTCAGGTCCATGACAACGATATATTCCCAGCTGACCCCTAGAATGCTGTCCCTCCTCACATCTGCCTCTTGGGATACATAGCACTTACAATTATTAACTCATCCCTCATTTCTATGAAAGCTCAGCTCAAGTGGTATCTCCTACCTAAAGTCTTCCTGATCTACACAGCTGCTAGTACCTCCCCCTCCCCCAAATAATACCCTCTATTTTTTATATATTTGTCTATTCCTGTGAATGTAAGCTCCTTGAAAGAGGAACTGTTCAATTTTTCCCAGCATCTAGTATTTGCCAAGGCACATAGTAGGCATTTTATAAATACTTATTGATTGGCTAGATGATCTCTGAGATCTTCTAAATGTAGAATACAAGAGGCTTTGTATCCCTAGTGTCTAACACAGAGGAGACAATAAATACTTGTTTATTGATTGATTCAACCCTCTTGAATTATAAAGGAGGAAACAGAGGCACATGGCTCTCTCCATTGTGCCATGCTGTCTCATTAATCCATGATTCAGCTCAGGTTTACGATGCAATCTAGAACTGCATTTGCTTGGGTTCTTGGGTTGATTTACGCCTGTGCAGGGAGTATGGGGAGGATGCTGGCATTTCTATTATTCATCTTTAAAAAGAACTTGAGGACCCCTTGGGGCCAGGGAGGAAAGGAAGCACACAGTCCTATCCAGGGCTCCCCCAGGGTCTGGTTTCTATCTCAGCCTCCTTTATGGTTAATGAAAGTGGCCTGAACAGCTTTTTTTTCCTCCTGGATTCTGGCCCAGAAAATCAGTGCTTTCCAAAAATATTGCTATCCTCTCATACAAGGTCTGACTCAACTTCAACTCAATTCAACCAATATCTGTTAAGCCCTTACTATGTACACAGCCCAGAGGCAGGAAGAATAGTTGGGAGGCTACTAGAATTGTCTAGACAAGAGTTGGTCTGGGAATTGTAGCTGGCATGGACTTTACAGAGGAGGAAACTGAAGCCCACAGAGGGAAAGAGACTTGCTCATGGTCCGACAGGTACTAAGTAGCATAAATTGGAGGGAGGCAGAGTCAAGACGGAGGAGTAAGAGGAAGCAGTACAGTCTAGTTCCCCACCAAACTTCCTCCTCAAAGATCTAGAAAATGCATCAGATCAATTCTGATTGGGAAAGTCAAGAAAAAGTCACAGTGAGCCATTTTTTCCAGCCCAGGGTGTCTCAGGGAGACAAACAGAGATGTCTGCAGACACTAGGCATGGGGACTAGAGCGCTCAAGCACCTAGACACTGAAAGAGGGCTGAGACCAGGCTCCAGGACAGGAAACACCAGAGCAGAAAGAGCTTCCACGAGATCCATGAACTAGCCTAGGGTGCAGGACCAGGTGACAGCTGACTTTATTTCCTACTATCCATTCTGGATCACAGACCCAGGGTGGAGCAGAGCAATCGCATGCATGAGTCCTTGCCGTGTACTAAGCAAGGAATAAATTTTGGAAGCAAACTTTACCTGTGTGGCTCTAATCCCAGAAGCAGAGCACAGATTCAGTCCCAGCCTCCAACCCAATGCAGAAGGTTGCTGGAATAACCAGGGCAGGCAGCTCAGACCAAAGGAAAGCCAGCAGTTCAGTCACCCCTCCCAGTGGACTGAAAGTGGCTGAGTCCATCACCCATCTCCTGAAACCAAACAGGGACAACTCAACAGACCCAAACCTGGACTGGAAACCTGCAAAAGTCTGACCAGGAGGACAGTGAACAGACCTTATCCCAGATCACATCACACTGGGAGCACTGAAAACTTGCAGTCGTCCAGACTATTGTGAAAGCAGCAGAAGGTCATAAGATGACAGAAGCTCAGGCCAGAACCTTCCCCCCCCCAATAAGTATGCAGAATCTGGTACTAACAAAGTCCAAAATCAAGAAGAAGGCCAGAAGAATGAGCAAACAAAAAGAGAATCCCAACATAAAGACCTATTGGTGACAAGGAAGCTGAAGACACAAACCCTGAAAAAGAGAATGACTCAAAAACGTCTAGCAGCAAAGCCTCAAAGAAAAATGTTTCTTGGATGCAAGTCCAACAAAAATTCCTAGAATACTTAAAGCAAGAGTTTAAATAAGAGCTAAAAATTATTTTTAAAACCAAATGAGAGCAGTAAAGGGAAAAAATGGGGGAGTGGAGGAAATGAGAGGTAGGGAAGAAAGATATGAAAAGAGGATTAATAGTTTAGAACAAGAATTATGAAACTATACTGAAGAAAATAACTCCTTGAAAATTAGAATGGGCCAAACAGAAACTAATGACTCCATGAGACATTAAGAAATAAGAAAAGAAAGTCAAAAGACTGGAAAAAGAAGAAAATATGAAATATCTCGTAGGAAAAAAAAAACTGACCTGTAAAACAGATTTAGGAGAAATCGTTTAAGTATCATTGGAATGCGTTAAAACCATGAATAAAAGAAAGAGCCTAGATATCAAATTTCAAGAAATCATAAAAGATATCTTAAAACCAGAGGGAAAAGGGGAAATTGAAAAAATCCACTGGTTACTTCCTAAAAAAAAAATTCAAATTGAAGACTTCCAGGGATATTATTGCCAAAATCAGAGCTCCCAGATCAAAGAAAAAATACTCCAGACACCCAGAAAGAAAGAATTCAAGTGCCAAAGAGCTACAGTCAGGATCATACAAGATTTAGCAGCCACAACAATAAAGAAGCTGAGAGTTTGGAATATGATATTCCAGAAGGCAAAGAAGCTAGGGTTATAGACAAGAATAAATTAGAAAAACTGAGTATAGTGCCCCCGGGGGGTGGGGGTGGAGATGGATTATTAACAATGTAGAGAACTTTCAAGCATTTCTGATGAAAAGACCAGAGCTGAGTAGGAAATTTAACATACAAATATAATAGTCAAGAGGAATATAAAAAAGGTAAACATAAGCAAGCCATCACAAGGGACTAAATAAGGTTAAACTTTCTTATATGGAAAGACAAAACATGTGGTCCCTCAGAACTTTACCATCAGGGGACACAGAAAGAGTCTAATAATACAGAAGACCTGAGAATGATTCTGTTATATTTGATGATCTTGAAAGAGGAACGAAAAAGTTAAGGAACAGGAACATACTGGGAAAGGGGGGGAAAGAAAGAGAAAAAATGAGGAAAATGATCTCACATAAATGAGATTTCCAGGGAGACATCTACACAGGAAGGAGGGGAAAGTAGTGGAGGGGGGAAGGTGATATTTGAATCTCATTCTCATCTGAACTGGTCAAAGGAGGGAAGAATATACATACACACAGAATTGAGTACAGAAATACACTTTAGACAAAAGGAAATAAGAAGGAAAAGGGTTAAGGGAAAATAGAAGAATATGAGAGATGGTAGATTAAGGGAGGGATTAGTCAGAAGCAAAGCTAACTCTTTTTTTTTGTTTGTTTTTGCTAGGCAATGGTGTTAAGTGACTTGCCCAGGGTCACACAGCTAGTAAGTGTTATGTGTCTGAGGTCAGATTTGAACCCAGCTCTGACTGACTCTAGGGCTGGTGCTCTATCCACTGCCTCACCTAGCTGCCCCTAAAACTAACCCTTAAATAAGGGTCTGGAAGGAAAAAGAGAAGAGAAAGCAAAAGAGAATAAGATGGAGGGAAATGCACAATTAATAATCATTGTGGTGAATGTGAATGGATTGAACTCAGCCATAAAATGAAAGAGAATAGCAAAATGGATTAGAAATCAGAATTCAACAATATGTTGTTTACAAACAACACACTTGAAATAGAAAGATAAAGAGTTCAAATATGGGGCCAGAGCAGAATTTATTATGTTTTAGCTGAAGTAGAAAAAGCAGGGATAATAATCATGACCTCAGACAAAGCAACAGCAAAAATAGAGATAAACGGGGAATTTTGCTAAAAAGTATAACAGACAATGAATTAACATCAATATTAAACATATGTATATATATATGTGTGTGTGTGTGTGTGTATATATATATATATATATATATGTATACCAAATGTAATAGTATCTAAATTCTTAAAGGAAAAGTTAAATGATTTAGAGGGAAAAAAGGCAATAAAACTAAAAGTGGGAGACCTCAATTTACCCCTCTTAAATCTAGATAAATCTAGCCAAAAACAAACAAAAAGAGAACCTGAATAGTATTTTAGAAAAGTTAGATGTGAAAGCCCTCTGGCTAATATTGAATAGGAATAGAAAGAAGCATACCTATATCTCAACCCTACATGTCACTTTCACAAAAATTGAACAAGCATTAAGGCATAAAAACCTCACAAACAAATGCAGAAAAATTAAACGAATCTTTTACCAACTATAACGCAATGGGAATTACATTCAATAATCTTGGAAGCAAAGATTAAACTATATAATCCTAAAGAATGGTTGGGTCAAAGTACAAATCATAGAAGCAATTGATAATTTCATTAAAGGTAATGACAACTATGAGACAATATACCAAAATTTGTGGGACACAGCCAAATCAGTACTTGGGTAGGGGAGGAGTATGTCTCTGAATGCTTTCTCAATAAAAGGGAGAAGGAGTAGATCAATGAATTGGGCATGCAAATAAAAAAAACCCTAAGAAACCAAGAAACTAACCCCCCCCCAATTAAATAACAAAATAGAAATCACAAAAATCAAACAAAAGATTAACAAAATTGGAAGCAAAACCCTTCAATTAATAGGTAAAACTTGGGGCTAGTTCTTAAAAAAAAAATGACATTACCTGATTTGATTTTTCAAAGAATAAAGAGTAAAATCAAATTACCAGTATAAAAAATGAAAAAAGGTGAATTCGCAACCAATGAGGAAGAAATGAAAACAATTATTATGATTTATTTTGCCCAAGTGTATGTCAACAAAACTGATGATATATATAAATGAAATGGATGAATATTTACAAAATATTTTACAAAAATATAAATTGCCTAGTTTAACAGAACAAGAGATAGTGTACTTAAATAACCTTATCTTAGAAAAAGAAATTGAACAAGCCATAAATGGGCTCCCAAATTAATAAAACAAAAAAACTACCCTCAAGACTAGATGAATTTATAATTGAACTCTATCAAACATTTACAGAACAATTAATTACAATACTACTTAAAATATTTGGGAAAGAAGGGGTCTCATAAATTCCCTTTTTGACACAAATATGCTCCCTAAACCAGGAAAAGTCAAAACAGAGAAATCAAGCTTTATAGAGATTAATATCTCTAATGAATATTGATGCACAAATTTTAAATAAAAATATTAGCAAGGAGACTTCAGCAAAATATCACCAAGATCATATTCTATGACCAGGCTAGAGTTATTCTAGGAATATACGGCTGGTTCAATATTTGGAAAACTTTAAACACAGATCATATTAATAATGAAAACAACAAAATCGTACGATTATTTCAATAGATGCTGAAAAAGTTTTTGACAAAATGCAACAACCATTCCTGTTTAAAAAAAAAATAGAAAGGATAGTATTAAGCAGAGTTTTCCTTAAAATGATAAGTAGTATCTGTCCAAAACCAAGAGTCAGATTATCTGTATTGGGGATAAATGAGAAACTTTTCCAATAAGATCAGTGACCCATCATCACCATAATTATTCAACATTGTACTAGAAATGCTAGCTATAGCAATAATACAAGAAAAAGAAACTGAAGAAATAAGCATAGGCAAAGAGGAAAGAAACTATCACTTTTTGTAGAAAATATAATGATTTAATTAGAGAGCCCTAAAGAGTTAATTAAAAAACTAGTTGAAACAATTTACAACTGCAGCAAAGTTGCAGGATACAAAATAAACCCACATAAATAATCATTTTTTCTATATATTAAGGCCCAGCTAGATGGTGTAGTGGATAGAGCACTGGCCCTGGAGGCAGGAGGACCTGAGTTCAAATTCAGTCTCAGGCACATAATACTCAGTATAATACATACTGTATGGTATCATAACACTCATTAGCTATGTGACTCTCGGCAAGTCACTGAATCCCAATTGCCTCACCTAAGAAAAAAATTGTTTTTCTATATGTTACCAGCAAAATCCAGCAAGAAGAAATAGAGAAAATATATTTTAAATCACTATAGACAGTATAAAATATTTGGGAGTCTACTTGCCAGACATACCTAGGAGCTATCAAAACACAATTACAAAATATTCTTTATACAAATTTTTATACAAAGGTTTCTTTATACAAATAAAGACAGATCTAAATAATTGGAGAGCTATTAATTGCTCATGGATAGTCTGAGTCAATATAATAATAATAATAGTAAAAAACTTCATTTCCCAACTGGCTGTACTCCTTTGGAATTCTTTATCATATCCCAGGAATATCTTAATCCTATAAGACTACATGAGCCCTGGTATTCACATTTTATCAGTACCATCTGCCCTGGGACATCACTAAGTGGAGGGAGAAAAAGAAAGTTCCTCCTAGAACCTCCATCTAAGGAAAATGCCCAAACCAGCCATCTCTTCATTTCTTAATTAGCTGTACTCTTTGGATTTCATCATTCTCTCTTTTCACTTTTCAGCTCCCTTTTGTGTACTATCTTTACCCATTAGATTGTAAGCGTCTTGAGGGCAGGGGCTATCTTTTTCCTTTTGTATCTCCAGTGCTTAGTATGGTGCCTGGCATATATTATATATGTTTATTGATGAAACTAGGTTAATCAGTGGAACAGATTAGTTACACAATATAAGGAAACAAAAAAACACAGTAACTTAATGTGTGATAAATCCAAAGATCTCGACAATTGGGGCAAGAACTCACAATTCAACAAAAACTGTTGGGAAAACTAGAAAGTAATTGGGCAGAAACTAAGTATAGAGCAACGTCTCACACTGTATACCAAAATAAGTTATAAATGGGCATATGATTTAGATATAAAGGGTGATATCATAAACAAATTAGTGAAGAAAAAAAGAAATTAATTGTCAGATCTATAGATAAGGCAAGAGTTCATGACCAAATGAGATAGAGAGGTTCATAAGAAGCAAAATGGATCATTTTGATTACATAAAACTAAAATGTTGTTTGCATAAACAAAACCAATGCAGATAAAATTAGAAGACAGGCAAGTAGAGAAGTTTCTCTGATAAAGCAAGTTTTTCTGATGAAGATCCCATTTCTAAGTTACTTAGGAAATTATGTCAAATTCATAAGTATAAGAGCCATTACCCAGTTGATAAACATTCAAGGGAGTTCAGTTTTCAGGAAATAAATCCAAACTATCAATAGTATATAAAAAAATTATCTAAATTATTCATAATTAGAGAAATGAGAATTGAAACAACTCTGAGGTACACCTTGCACCCATCAGATTGGCAAAGCTGACCAAAAATAAAGGAAAATGATAAATTCTAGAGGGGCTGTGGGAAAACATGTACTTTAATGACTGTTAGTGGAGCCACTGTGAACTGCTCTAGTCATTCTAGAAAGCATTTTGAAACTCTGCCCCCAAAGCTATTACATTGTGCATACTCTTTGACCTAGAAATAATACTACTAGATCTATCCCCCAAAACTATCAAAGAAAGAGGAAAATGATCCCTATGTACAAAAATGTTTATAGCAGTTCTTTTTTTAGTGTCAAAGAACTGAAACTGAGGACCTACTCATTAAATGGGGAATGGTTGAACAAGTTATGGTATATGAAGGTAATGGAATACTATTGTGCTATATAGAATGATGAAGGGCATGGTTTCAGAAAAAACCTGGGAAAATTTGTATGAACTGATACAAAGTGAAGTGAGTAGAACCAGGAGAATAATTTACACAATAACTACAATATTGTAAAAATTATTGTTTGTCCTTCATTCTTGAAGAGGACCATGACGTCAAGAAGGTGATGTCATGACTTACAAGTGAACTGATTTAAGTGAGGCAAGGCTGTGCAAAGCTAGCTGTGCTCTGTCCAAAGGAATATAAATTTTGATTGCTAAAACCTTGCAAGTTATCTTGGGGTTTATTTGTGGTTTATGGACTAGATTTCTTTTTTAAGGACCATGCCTTAAACCCAAATCACTCTGGCTCTCATTGATGGGCCAACAGTAGGTCCCAACCCAAGCCTCATTTGGTTATTGTTTGGGCTCTGATGGTTGAGTATAAATAGCAATTGTAAATAAACACCTTTGAAAGACTTATGAACAATGACCACCCACAATTCCAAAGAACTCATGATGAAACACGCTGTCTACCTCTGGATAGAGAGCTAATAGACAATAGACTTAAAGTACAAACTGAGGCATATTTGCTTTTCTTTCTTTCTTTTTTTGGCATAGCTAATCATTTTGGACATAGAATTCATTTTACTCGACTATAAATATTTTTAGTAGGCCTTCTTAATGGGTAGAGGAGGTGTTAGGGAGATAATAAAATAATTTTAAAAATTAGAAGGGCAATGATGGTAGGGGCAATCAGAGAAGTCAGGAGAGGGTGGGATTGAAGATAAATAGAGATTGGACTTGGTGAGGAAAAGGGCCACTTCTTTTTCAGAGATCAGAGTAATGGAAGCAATAGTGGGGGATTATATCATTGTCATGTGAGATAAGGAGACAGGGAGAAGAAGGAGCTCATGGCAAATGGTCTCGGTTTTTTCTGTGAAATTCCAGGGTAAAATCCTCAGTTGAAAGGACGACATAGGGGTGACATTGGAAGGCTTACAGAGAGAAGAGACAGTTTGGTGCAGTGACTCTAGTGAGTGGGATAGAGTATCCGAGAGTAGCAGAAGATTGCTGCAGTTAGGGTCCACTTGAAATTAGATAAGATAAATTCAGAGAGCGCCCAGTCCAGAAGAACAAGTCCAATGCGTCTTCTACCTGCAAACCCTTTAAGTACTTGAAGATGACTTCCACATCCCTGAGTATTCTCCTGGCTAACCATACCAAGTTCCTTTAACAAATCTAAAAGTGACATAGACTCTAAGTCCTTCCCCAATCTGATTGCTCTTCTCTGGATAATCTATAGCTTATCAATAGCTTTCTCAACTGAACACAGTACTCTGGATGAGGGCTGGTGAGGGCAGAGCCCAGTGGCACTCTAATCCCCGAAACCTTCCTGTCTCTTAATGTAGCCCAAGAGATGAATGACCATTTTCGGCCACCATGGCACACTGCTAGCTCATTTTGACCTTGCAATTCATTAAAACCCCAGATCTTTGTTAGAATAGTGCTACCAAAACCATGCCTCCCTATCTGGTACTTGTAAAGTTGGTGGGGTTTTGGTGTCTACATTCAAGACTTTACATTTATCCCAAATACATTTCTTTTTGTATGATTCAGCTTCCACCAGCTCCCCCCTTCAAAAAAAACCACAGCATAATTGAGATTGGACCCCCAAATCTCTGAGTCCTAATACTGTACTCTTTACTGTGCTATCCCTCAGTGAAAGGGGTCTGAAGGAAAGTGGTCACAGAAGGAGTGTAGAGGAGGCATCTGATGTTAAGAAGGATATTACAGCATCAGGATGAATAAGACTCTTCAGCTGATTGGATGTGAAGGGAAAGGGAGCAATGAAGCTGACTTGAAAGTTTCAGGCTTGGGTGGCTAAGAGCATAGCATTATCCTCTATAGAATAAGGGATGTTGGAAGGATTGCAGGGCTGGTGAAAAAGACTGTGAATTCCCTTATAGACATAGAGGCTTTAGATAAAGATTAAGATAACGGTGTCTAGAAGGCATCTGGAGACTTGCAACTGGAATTCTGAACAGAGTTCAGGGGCTGAATGTGTAGATTTGGGAGTTATGTGCCTAAAGATGAGAAATGATGCCATGGAATTGATGCCATGAATGAGATAGCCAAATGGGAAAATGGAGAAAGAGAAGAGGGTCCAAGACAGAGCCTTGGGGTATGCCCACACTTAGGGGGTTGGATAAAGATGATAAACAAGTTTGTTGTTCAGTTGTTTTTCAGTTGTGTCTGACTCTTTGTGACCCCATTTTGGGGTTTTCTTGGTCAAGATACCAGAGTGGTTTGCCATTCCCTTCTCTGGCTCATTTTATAGACGAGGAAACTGAGGCAAACAGGGTTATGTGACTTGCCCAGGGTCACACACCTAGGAAGTGTCTGAGGCCAGATTTGAACTCAGGAAGAAGAATGCCTTTGCATACATTTTATTAATATCTTGAATTTATTTATCTGTGTATGTTTTTTTCCTACCTCCACCCCCCACCAGGAGAATATAAGCTTCTTGAAGACAAGGATTATTTTGTTTTTGTCTTTATATTCCCAGGACCTAGCACAGGCCCAGCACGTATGGGATGCTTCATAAATGTTGGTTGAATTGAATTGAATGAATCATTTGTCAAATGCTGCAGAGAGCTCAAGAAGGATGAGGAATGGAAAAAAGGTCATTGGATTGGGCAATGAGGAAGTCATCAGTAACCTTGGAGTGAACAGCTTATCCATAGAGTGGTGGCAAAAAAGATCAAGGAAATTGTGTAGGGCAGAGAAGTGGGGGCATCGGGGGGAGTGAGGAAATGGAAACATCACTTGTAGACAATTTTTTTCCAAGAAATTTAACAAGAGGAGGAGAGAGATGGAATGATAGCTAGGTGAGCTAGAAAGGAAGGATTTTTCAGGATTGGCAAGACCTGAGTGTAGAGATCAGGGGTCCTGTTGAGATTGGAGTCTAATCTTTGAGTAGAGTCAGAGCTCGGACTGAAACCATGGTCAGTTTAGCCTGGGATACATGGGGCAGATGGTACCTTCTATCCTTTTCCTTTTCTTTATGCAACAAGAGTATGTTCTGGATGGGCTTAGAAGCCAATTTCTCTCTCTCTCTCTCTCTCTCTCTCTCTCTCTCTCTCTCTCCTCTGCTACCTCAGGAAAAAATAAAAAGAACTCAGCAAAAACCACTCTCTGCAAAGACCTATGAGGGGATTCCTTTCCATTTCTCTTCTTTGGGGTCATGCTTGTTCCTTATCACTTTGTTACATTCATTTTGGATTTTTTGGCATGTGGTCATCCTTTCCATTTACATGGCTGTATGTACATAATTATTTGCCTGTTGTCTCCCCCCATTAGACTGTGAGCTCCTTTAGAGTAGAGACCATGTTGGGTTTGGGGGTTTTTTCTCCCCTTCTTTGTGTCTCCAGCACTTAGAACTGTTCCTGGAACAAAGCAAGTGCTTAAGAAATGTTTGTTGACTGACTGACTTCTCACACTATTCCCCTTCTATAAGGCAATGGGTCCACAGGATAACGGCATCGGTGTTTCCCCATCCCCATCCCCAAAAAAGGATCAAATTAGCATTTTTGCTTGCCACACCATAATGCCAGAGCTGCCAAGATTTGGTGCCTCCTAGCCCCTGGGGGGTGAGGAGAACCTAGAACACTAGCAAACCTGACGGAGGCAGAGGAGAATGAGGAGGAGGTGAGGAACACAAGCCCGCCAAAGAGAAGCTTCCTCTCTTAATGAATGATTCTTCTGAACTAGAAGCTAAGTACTTGAGATGTTGTCTACACTTTCTACATTTGGTACCCTGGAGCAAAGGTTGGGTGGGGAGGCTCCAGTTAGGGCTCTCAATGCTGCTGGCTCATATTGAGCTTGTAATCCTCTGAGACCCCCTTATCTTTTTCTGGTTCATTGCTTACATGAGAAATGTGAGTGTTTACAATGAATGCTATTATTATTGCTGGGCATGAGGATAGGGGTGGGGGTGAAGAGGTAAGCGTGGAGGCCCTATGGTCCCTGCCTTCTGGGTTAATTCTGCTAACCCATTTACCTGTTTTTCCCACCCACGCATCCCATATCTCCAAATTACTTCCTCTGCTGAAATTTCATCTTCTGGCAATGAAATAATCATGCTAGTAGAGGCCAGGTCAGATAGACGGGTCCCCCAGGCTAACGTGGACCCGCCAATTTGCCCAGTTCCTTCCTGGCCCTTTTGACCAGGAGGTCATCTAGGGTATCTCCACCCCCCCCCCCCATCGTGGCTCCAGGGAGTCTGGAGTCTGGAGACCCCAAGGAATTTCCTCGGTAGTTTAGGCCCCTAATCAAGCAGTCCAGAACCAGCTCAGACCTGTGTTTCTGAGATGCCTCCATGATAGCTGCAGCTGGTGCTAGGGCTGAATCCAGTCTTCCTTATGACCCTTGAGTGCTGGAGAGACTGGAAAGAATAACTCGTGGCCTGGTGTTGGAGGAAACGCCTTGAATTTCAAATCAGGAAACCTGCGTTTAAATCCTACCTCTGACACCTATTGTCTGTGCCACCCTGGGCAAATAAATTCCTTTTTTCTGGGCCTCAGTTTCCCTATTTTTGGATCTGACGATCTCTACAATCCCTTCTAGGTCTAAATGCTACGACCTTATGAATTCACAGAATTCATTAGATGTTGTGGTGGAAAGCACTCTAGGCCTGGAGTAGGAATACCTATGTTCAAATCCTGGTCTCCACACTTTCTAACTGTGTGGCCATGTACCAGTCATTTCCCCTCTGAATCTCACTTTCTTCTGCAAAATTGGGATGATCTTGAGCTGCCCTTTGAGGTAACATGACACACGGCGTGGACCTCAAAGTATGGAGGACCTGGGTCTGCGCTTAGCCTCTGACATTTACTAACTGTGTGAACATGGGCAAGTCAATCAAGCTTTCCGAGCCTCAGTTTCCCAATCTGTAAAATAATGGCTTCTAAAGACTTCCAACTTTAAATCTCTGACCCAATGACCTGGATTTGAATCCTGACTCTACCATTTGCTGCTCATAGGACATTAGGCAAACTTCCTCCCTCTCCAGGCCCCAGTTCCCACGTCTCTGAAATGAAAACTCTGAACTAACTATTCTCAAAGGTCCCTTTTGGCTCTCGATCCTCTGACCTCTGCTTTTTGCTTCTCTTCTTCCAGATTGTCCTTCATTTCTGTGTGTTTGCATTCTCGAGCGATTGTTCTCTTGTGTGTTTGGTGAGATTTGCCAAGGGGGACTCAAGTTGTTCCATCACGATGATTATTTGTGCTATGCAGGCCACAGATTCTCAGTCCTCTCTTGAACTACTCGTGAACAGCCTGCTGGGATTCCGTGCTGTCACTGGAATCATGGGGCCCTCTGCCTCGTCAGATGTTTGTTCATTTTCCTTTGTCTTACAATATCTATTCAGAAATGTTCAGGCCCATTTAGATTACCTGGAGAGAGGTCATATTCCCTTCTGTTATTAATGTCTTCCTTGTCGGCTTATCTGCTTGCTGTCAACTGAGTTTTCTTTCTCTCAAGATCTTTGATAATATCAGTCTTTTTTACTTGTATCTTTTACTGTGAAGATGGCTATAACTATTTTATCTTGAGTGCATAATTATTTTTCTGGGGAGGTTTAAGTGGTCGTGAGGATTGAAGAATATGTCCAGTCCTCCATATTGGAAGTCTTATAATAAGTATTTCATAAAGACCATCTTCCTTGGGTATGTCTGTAGATAATAATGACAAAAACAACAAAATTGACAATTAGCAATAGTGCAAGGATTATCATTCCTCATTTTACAGAGAAAACTGAGTCTAGGAGAAGGGAAGTTACATAGTGAGTCAGCACAGAATGGAGGGTCATGAGAAGGCAATATAGTATAGCCTTTTATTAAAAGGATTTGTTCTGTAAAATTTGGATTCAGTCAAAAGATCGCACTTAAGGATCTAGAAGTCCACATGTGGCCTCAAAGCCAAAGGTTCCTCACCCCTGGAAAGGGGAAGGAGCAATGCATTTGGAATCCAGACCCCTGAGCTTCTGTCTGGCCTAGATGATCTCTAAGCACCCATCCAGTTCTCCGGTTGTCCTGCCACTGCTCAAAATCCTACAGTGGCTCCCTCTTGCCTCTGGAATAAAACCCAAACTCTTCAGCCTAGTGTTTTAAGATCCTGACAGACCAACTCCAACCTACCTTCCTGGTCATTATCATTTTACATGTGTCTCTGACAAATTCTACTTTCCGGTCGAACTAAAGCTCCCCAGCTGCTCACCCATATTCAATATTCCCTTTCCCACCTGCATACAATTGCATAGGATCATAGATCTAAAACCAAAAGGGGCAGTGGAGGCCTTCTCATCCTAAGAAAACTGAGGCAGAGAGGTTATGACTTACCCAAGATTACACAGATAAGTGTCGGAGGCAGGATTTGAACCAGGGTCCTCAGCCCAGTACAATTTAAGCACCTCTTACAGCAGGAACGCAGCAGCTAGGTGGCATAGTGGATGGAGCGCTGGGCTTGGAATTAGGAAGACTCATCTTCTTGAATCCAAATCTGGCCTCAGACACTCACTAGTTGTATGACTCTGTGCAAGTCATTTAACTCTATTTGCCTCAGTTTCCTCATCTATAAAATAAGTGGAGAAGGAAATGGCAAACCACTCCAATGTCTCTGTCAAGAAAACCCCAGATGGGAGCAGCTAGAAGATAGAGCACCGGCCCTGGAGTCAAGAGGACCTGAGTTCAAATGTGACCTCAGACACATAACACTTATTAGCTGTGTGACCCTGAGCAAGTCACTTAACTCCATTGCCTAGGAAAAAGAAAGAAAATCCCAAATGGGGTCACAAAGAGTCAGATATGATTGAAAAATAACATGTCAGGAACAGACTGTATTTTCTTTCAGGGTTTGACTCAGGTGCTACTTCCTCCCTGAAATATCCCTGTTGCTAATGTTCTTGCCTTCAAGTTGCTTGTATTTATTTATCTGTGTGCATGTTAATAATAACAGCAAAAATAACAACATTTTTATAGCACTTTAAGGTTTGCAAAGCACTTCTCAAATATCCCATCTGATCATCACAACAACTTGGGGAGGCAAATTCTATTATTATGTCCATTTCACAGATGAGGAAATTGAGGCAGACTAAGGTATCTGCTTGTCTAAGGTCACACAACTAGTGTTCTGAGCCCCCCACCCCACCCCCTTGGCTGTAACCTCCTTTAGGCCAGAGACTTTCATTTTTCACCTTTGTACCCTGGGTTTTGGAGCACAGAGTCTTGCTCTAAATAAATGTGTCTTGAATTGTTTGAATCCTCTGAACTAAACTGAAGGCCCTTACAGGTCTGCCGCATGGGCACAGAATCAAAGGAAATTGATTACTTCTCTCTGTAGTCAGGGCAGGCTTCTCAGAGAAAGTGTGGCATCAAAAATTGCTTGGAAAACAAAAAAGAAAGAGAGTATGCAGGGAGGTCCTTCCACCAATGGGAGAAACAGTTTGGGTAGAGAAGGTTCTCGAAGTCAGGAAGGGGAAGGAGTGAATGAAAGACATCTTCGGCAAGTCTGCCTTAGCCAAGTTGGGGTTGGGGGAGGGGAGGGGGTGGTGTCCAATTTTTCATTGTTTACAGCAGCATTAAATGTTCACCTTAAACACGCTCGTAAAACACCCCCAGAATCCAGAGTCCATCCATGAATTACTTTCAGTGTTCAAGTTTAAATTCAAAACTTTAAACTGGGTCCTTGCTGGGGCAGGTTGGAGTCATTTCTTTAGGAGCACATCAGGAACGCGTCAGAAAGTACTGAGGCCAGAAGAGCTTATTTTGGAGGGAATAACTTTTAAAGAGACAAAGAAGCCAGAAGGTTTAATATTTTGAAAATTAAATTTCCATCTGGAAAACAGAAGCAAATATCAGTATGATGGAAATATAGCTGCCTGACTATAATCCATAATGCACGTGAGGCAATTTTATTCACAGACCCTGAGAGTAAAGAAGTCAAGTCAGAAAGGATGCAGTTCTCCTAAACAGATGGACAACTTAGGCTAATAGAATTACACTGAAGACCTGGAAGGGACCTTAGAAGCCATCTGGTCCAACTGCCCTCATTTCGAAGATGAAAAATCTGAGGCTCAGAGACGTAACTAGGATTTGAACCCAGTACCTCGGCCTCCAAATTCATGTTTCCACTAAACTACACAACCTCTTAGAAAATTCCCAAGGGTGCTGAAAGGGAAGGGGATTTGCTCATGGGCACGTAACTACTATGCTTCAGCAGCAGTACTCAAACCCAGACCTTTCTGATTCCAAACTTCTTTTTTTATTTTTACTTATGATGTCTTTTATTGTTTTTGACATCACTGATATTTCGTGAGATACCCACAAACACAACCCTTGAACCTTTCCTGAAACCAAGAAAAGCCTTCGTGCAAAAATGGACCCACAAAGCAAGTATGACTGAGGACACATACAAGATTCAGCACTCTTAGTTGCCTAGGGTCTCCTAAAAGGATTCTGTAGAACTGATTTTGAAGTGCTTTCTTTTGGTATTGCTTCCATTTACATTTTTGTGGTCAGTGTCGCTATTGTTCGCTCTGTTTTCTTCACTCTGTATCAGTTCATACAAATCTTCGCAGGTTTCTCTCAATTCCTCACATTGATCCACCTTTACAGCACAATAGAATTCCATGCGTAGATGCCCAGGTGATGCAGTGGATGGGATGCCAGGTCTGGAGTCAGGAAGACTCATTTTCTTGAGTTTAAATCCAGGCTCAGACACTTACTAGCTGTGGGACCCTGGGCAAGTCACTTAAACCTGCTTGCCTCAGTTTCTTCATCTGTAAAATGAGCCAGAGAAAGAAATATTAATCCACTCCAGTATCTTGGCCAAGAAAACCCCTAATGGGGTCACGAACAGTCAAACACGATTGAACACTCAAACAGGGCTCCGTTACATTTTCAGGATACCACCTATTTGGCCATTTCCCAGTCTATGGGTCTCTGCTTGATTTCTAGTTTTTTACTATCCTAGGGAATGATACTGTGGAGAACAGTCTTCTTCCCAACTCCAGGTACAGTGTCTAACCTTTTCCCCACCTGGCTACTTCTGTAAACACAGATCCAGCACTGGCAGTGTTCTCAGAGGCCATCCCAGCTATGATAGTATCTACATCATGTCTTCAGTAAGGTGCCCTGTCCTTGATCATAGACTGTCTTGCATTATTACTGCACGTCCATGTTTTTATCATCTAATTCACCCTCATACGTCCTCTCCCCATACTAGACTACTCTATTTAAGATAGAGAATTATCTTTCATACTTCTCTCACCCCACCCCTACCCACACCCCCTTATCTCTGCCTCCTGGCTCCCCCAGCTTCCTTCAAATTCCAGCTAAAGTTTCACTTTCTGCAAGAACTCTTTCCCATCCTCCTTAATCTCTGGGACTTCCTGCTGAGACTACTCCCAGTTTACCCTGTCCATATCTTGTTTGTACAAAGTTGTTTGCCTGTGGTCTCTTCTAACAGATAGGAGCTCCCCAAGATCAGGGCCTGGATTTTTATGCCTTTCTAAGCATCCCCAGCACTTAGCACAGTGTATGTCACATAATAGGCGCTTAATAAATGGTTGTAATTGATTGATTATTGACTGACTGTTTCTTATCCATGTCTGATTTCCCTCACAGCACTGCCCAGGGATGGGCCCTGGACACAGTGAGCAGCCATTGCTTCTTCCTTGAATACCTTACTTAAGAGCTGCCAATCAATTATGTGTTCCAAAAATGCTGGTGGAACAAACGAATGTGGTGCAGGGTGGTAGGGATGGGGGTGACCTGAAAAGGCTGGGGGGGGAAATCCTGCCAGTCATGTGCAGTTTTGCCACGTGCAAGCTTTGCGACCTTGGACAAGTTGCTTAGGAGATGATTTCTAAGGGCCTTCCCAGTTCTGACATTCTTCAATCTAAGGTCCCTTTCAGCTCTGACAGTCTGTGTTCTAAGGCCCCTTCCAGTTCTGACATTCTGTGT
>NW_020945437.1:21070700-21073200 GCF_900497805.2 Vombatus ursinus
TCTGATTGACTTTCTGTGTTCTAAGGTCCCTTCCAGCTCTGACATTCTGTGTTCTAAGGCCCCTTCCAGTTCTGACATTCTGTGTTCTGAGACCCCTTCCATCTCTGACTTTCTGTGTTCTAAGGCCCCTCTCAGCTTTGACATTCTGTGTTCTAAGGTCCCTTCCAGCTCTGACTGACATTCTGTGTTCTAAGGCCCCTCCCATCTCTGACATTTTATATTCCAAAATCCCTTGTAGCTCTGATATTCTATGTTCAAAATTCCCTCCTAGTTTTGATAGTCCATATTCTAAGGTCCCTTGTAGCTCCAACATTCTCTATTTTAATGCCCCTTCCTGTTCTGACATTCTATGTTCTGAGGTCCCTTCCAGCTCTTATACTCTGCATTCTAAATTCCCTCCTAACTCTGATATTCCATGTTCTAAGCTCTCTTCTACTTCTGATAGTCTTATGTTCTATCATTCCTTTCAGTGTTGACATTGTAGGTTCTAAGGTCTCATCCTAACATTGTAAGTACCATAATAACTAAGAATACATAATTAATATTATATGGAATACATAATAAATAACATTATATATTCGAAGGTCCCTCTTAGCTCTGACATTCTGTGTTCTAAGTTCCCTCTCAGCTCTGATATTCCATGTTCTAGGCTTCCTTCTAGCCTTGATAGATGTTCTAGAAGTCCTTTCAGCACTGACATTGTGTGTTTTAAGGGGAAAGGAAGGGAAGACTAGGGAAGGAAGGAAAGGGAAGAGAAGGAAAGGGAAAGAAACAGAAGAGAAGCATGTGTGATCATTTATTGTGCTTCTATCCCCAGTGCAAGCCTAGTACAATGCCTGGTACTTAGCAGGAGCTTTCTAAATGCCAGTTGATGAATGGATTCTACATTCCATTTTTAAAAATTTATTTAGTTTTAGTTTCCAACAATCACTTTTATAAGATTTTGCGTTCTAAATTTCCCCCCTCCCCCTCCCCAAGACAGCATGCAATCTGATATAGGCTGTACATGTACAATCATATTATACATATTTCCACATTGTTCATGTTGTGAGAGAAGAAGCAGAACAAAAGGGGAAAACCATGAGAAAGAAAAAAAAAAGGGGAAAAATAGTATGCTCCGATCTGCATTCAGACTCCACAGTTCTTTCTCTGGATATGGATAGCATTTTCCATCCTCAGTCTTTTGGAATTGTCTTAGATCCTTGCATTGCTGAGAAGAGCTAAGTCTATCAAAGTTAGTCATCCCACAATGTGGCTGTTATGTGTACAAAGTTCTCCTGGTTCTTCTCACTTCACTCAGCATCAGTTCATACAAGTCTTTCCAGGTTTTTCTGAAATTTGCCTGCTCATCATTTCTTATGAAACAATGGTATTCCATTACATTCATATACCACAGTCTGTTCAGCCATTCCCCAATTGATGGGCATCACCTCAATTTCCAATTCTCGGCTACCACACAAAAATCTGCTATAAATATTATTGTACATGTGGGTCCTTTCCCCATTTTTATGATCTCTTTGGGATACAGACCTAGAAGTGCTATTGTTGGATCAAAGGGTATGCACAGTTTTATAGCCCCTTGTACATAGTTCCAAATTGCTCTCCAAAATGGTTGAATCAGTTCACAGCTCCACCAACAACACATTAGTGTTCCAATTTTCCCACATCTTCTCCAACATTTATCATTTTCCCGTTTTGTCATGTTAGTCAATCTGATAGGTATGAAGTGGTACCTCAGAGTTGTTTTGATTTGCATATCTCTAATTAATAGTGATTTAGAGCACTTCTTCATATGCCTATAGATAGCTTTAATTTCTTCATCTGAAAACTGCTTGTCCATATCCTTTGACCATTTATCAATTGGGGAATGACTTGTGTTCTTATAAATCTGACTCAGTTCCCTATGTATTTTAGAGATGAGGCCTTTATCAGAGACACTGGCTGTAAAAATTGTTTCCCAGCTTTCTGTTTCCTTTCTAATCTTGGTTGCATTGGCTTTGTGCAAAAACTTTTTAATTTAATGCAATAAAAATTACCCATTTTGCATTTCATAATGTTATCTATCTCTTGTTCTCTATCTCATAAATTCTTCTCTTCTCTATAGATCTGACAGGTAAACTGTGCCTTGCTCTCCTGATTTGCTTATAGACTCACCCTTTATGTCTAAATCATGTACCCATTTTGACCTTATCTTGTTACGTGATGTAAGAAGTTGGTCTATGCCTAGTTTCTGTCATACTCTTTTCCAGTTTTCCCAGAAGTTTTTGTCAGAGTTCTTATCCCAGAAGCTGGGGACTTTGGGTTTATCAAATAGTAGATTAGTATAGTCAATGACTGTTGTGGCTTACATACCTAACCTATTCCACTGATCCACCACTCTATTTCTTAGCCAGTACCAAGTAGTTTTGATGATTGCTGCATTATAATACAGTTTTAGATCTGGTATGGGCTAGGCTTCCCTTGCCTTTCTTTTTCATTAATTCCCTTGATATTCTGGATC
>NW_020945437.1:21078200-21163974 GCF_900497805.2 Vombatus ursinus
CAGGCAAGTTATTATCGAAGTTCAGAGCCCAAAGGGACCTCAGAGATCAGCCAGTCCAATGCCCTCGACAGTGTACCCAACAGCCAAGCACTTAGCATCTTCTTGAGTTTAGCTTCTAGTCTTAGCTCAGCATATGGCCTTAGGCATGGCAATTCTCATTTGTGCATCTCAGTTCCCTCACCTGTGAAATGATCTGTAGATCTCTGTTTATAAATCTTCGACCCTCTAGTATTGGAAACCTCTTGAGACATCTCACTCATTTTTTGGAGAACTTTTTTTTAGGAAGTTCTCCAACCCCACCCTATGCCCCAGGCTACGTTTGGGGTTAGTTCTGCCTTCTCTCTCTAACCAGTGATAAATCCCAGGGATCACTGCCCTTCACCCTGCCTCTTACCCCCAAAGTCTGCTCTTCTCCAAGTTGAACATGCTCAGTTCTAGACCCAGAGCTAGATAGGACCTTAGAACACAGAGTGTTAGCCCTGGAAGGGACCTTAAAACAGGATGCAAAAAAGTTTGAACCCCTGCACTAATCCAATGCTCTTATTGTACAGGAGAGGAAACTGAGGCCAGAGAGTTCAAGTGCCTCACCCAGTAAGTTAGTGGAAGATTTTAAGTCGGGGTACCTTAAATCCACAAACTGTTTTTGATCAGAGTGAGATTGTTCTGGAAAGTTCTTGGGAAGACCAGCCCACGAAAAGAAGGGCAATGGCTTCTAGGGGAGATGGTGTTCATTGCAAAGCCACACATTTTAAAGAGAAAAGGGGAAGCTGGATGTGTAAGGGGGGAGAGAAGGATGAGGGGAGCTGCGGATGTTAAAGCAATCGGAACCAAAATCCTTTCCTCAAACAAATTAGGATGGTGCAGGTCTGTCCTGAGTAAACAGTACCGAGTAAATATTTATGCTTCATGCAGTTTGCTGACTCGGGGGAGGGAATGTAGATTTCACAGATGCAGAATAATGTGAGTGATACCAGCAGCCTGACATCCTTGGTGGAGAGAGAGGAAGAACCAAGGGAAAATCGAGATCCAGGTCAGACCTGGGAATCCCAGCCTGAAATAGTTGAGGGGGAGGAAGGGAAAGAGAAAAAGGAAGAGGAGAGGGACAGGAATGGACACAGGGAAAGAGAGAAGAAAGAATGGGAGAGAAGAGAGGCATGGAAGAGGAGAACAGAGGAAGGAGGATGGAGAGATGGAGAAATGGGGAGAGGGCCTGAAGGGAGAAGCCACATGGAAAGAAGAGGTGCCCAGAAAGGGTGAGGACAGAGGGGAAAGAGAGAGATCTGAAAAGACAGAAGAAGCAAGAGACTAGCAGAAGCAGAAAGATGAGACAGTGAGAGATGAGTTGGATTTGTGGTGGGTTGGTTTTTTTTTTTTTATGAGAAAGAACCACAACCTGTGATCAAAGGTAATGTTTTTACAAGAACAAAAATAGCAGCCTTGGGGCTGTAGGCTGCCCCTGTGGCTATTTGGGCAGAGAAAAAACCTAGGAAACACAGTCTCCTTTTATCCAGTCATAGACAAGAGCTCTCAAAGGGCATGCTCTGCTGAGGACCTCCCAGCATTCGAGCCAACCAGCATTACCTCAGACTGGGTCACCCTTGCCTTCTCCTGCTTCTTTCAAACTTGGTCAAAAACAAAAAACAAAAAACACCAAAATCCTAAATTGTCAGATGTGGGTTCTCCAGCTAAAAATGCCACAGACTCCTACCTGAGAATGGCTGTAGGTCAGTCCATCTTTCACCAAGGCACAACACCCCCTCCCCCTGCACAACATGGGCAAGACCCACACCAAGCTCATAGGTGACCTTGTACTTTTTATGGTCCCATCCATTCCTGCCCTTAACAATGGTTCCCTTCGCTGATGTCCTGAAGCATTCAGTCTAAATGCCTACGTGTCAGAGCTGGCTTTCAGATGAACCCTAGAACAGAAAATGTCAGAGGTGGAAGGGACCTCAGACCCCAGAATATCAGCAATGGAAGGGACCTTAGAACTAAGAATGTCAGTAAATGGAAGAGAACTTAGAACATAGAATGTCAGAGTTGGGAGGAGCCTTAGAATAGAGTGTCAGTAAATGGAAGTGATGTTAGACCATAGAATTGCAGAGCTTTTAGGGGCCTTAGAACACAGAATGTCAACAAATTGAAGAGACCTTAGAATATAGAATGTTAGAGGTGGGAGAGGCCTTAGAACACGGAATGTCAGTGACTTAAACCACATAGGATGTCACCGATGGAAGGGGCTTGAGAGCATAGAGGATTGGAGTTGGAAGGGACCTTCTTAGACCACAGAATATCAAAGCTGGAAGGGACCTTACAGTACAGATATGTCCCAAGTATTAGAGATCATAGAATATAGAAAGTTGAGCCTCAGAATAACAAGGGATCTGAAAGCAAAATGAATGAATGGGAAGACATTAGAACAGAGAATACCAGAACTGGAGTAGACCTTTGAATATAGAACATTGCAAGTCAGAGCTGGAAGGGATCTTAGAACATAAAACATAAAATGTCAGAGCTGAAGGGATCTTAGAAGTGTCAGAAGTTAAAATAATTCCTGACAACTCTGTAGTCCTTTATGGTTTACAAATTGTTTTCACCTCCATACTTCATTTCATCCTTAAAACAGCCATGTGAGGGAGGCAGAAAAGGGGTTATTATCCCCATTTTACACATGGGAAAAATTGAGGTCAAGAGAAGACTTGGGACTTTTAAAGGTTGAGGAGCAAAGTCAGTGGGGAAGCCTCTGGAATCCTGCCCACCAGCCCCACCATTCCTGTTGCTTCCAGTAATAATATGGAGTGCTGGAAACCATGCCGCCATCTTTCCGGAATGTAGTATTATTATTTTTTTCTCTCTTTCTCTACATTCTCTGCCCCCCCCCCCCAGCTTCCCCCAGCACAGCCTCAGAGAAAGCCCTGGGCCCCACCAGGGTAGAAACACGGGGGAGGGGGGGGAAGGCAACCAATCTTCCCAGGATATAGGATGCATCCTGTGACTATCCCAGCATGTTCTCTCCCTCTCACCTTCTGGAGCTTCCCTAAAACCTGTGGCCAAGTACTTTGTGTTTTGAATGCTTTTACCTGCTGTGTCCAAGTCAAAAGTTAAGTAACGTGTGAAGAGACAGGAAAAAAGAAAACAGGCCTGGGACAGAAAGGAAAAGAACAAGAATTCCTCTTAGAGCAACACAGCTCCCCTGTAATTAGCACCAAAAATCTGGCCTCACTTTTTCCCCTCTGCAAGCACTGAGTTTGAACTGGGACATCTGAAGTTAATTATACGCTTTCTTCCTTTGGGGGTTTGACCCTGTTTGGTAGGAATTATCCACATACAAAACAATGGCAACTGTAAAAAAAAAATCCCCTCAAACTTCGGGGTAAAATAGGGTCCTTCTAGTGTATTAGAGTTGAAATGGACCTCAGAATGTATAACGTTCAGGCCCGAAGGAACATTCTATCCTAGAATGTTACAGCATAGAGTGGCATTGCTGGAAGGCACCACAGAATGTTGGGAGTGAAGGGGTCTTTAAAACACAAAATAACAGAGCTAGAAGGGACCTTAGTCTACATTTTGTTAGAACACAGAAAGTAGGATGTTATTGCTGGAAACTGAAAGAGGCCCGAGAACATGACATGTTAGAGATAGAAGGGAACTTCCTGGGAAGATCCCGGGAGCACAGAATATTAGAACTGAGAAAGACCTTAGGAACACAGACTAAACCCCAGTGACTCCCTGTCACCTCCAGGAGGAAATATAAAATCTCTGTTTGATTTTTAAAACTCTTCATAGCCTGATCCCTTGCTAGCTTTCCAATCTCCTTTACATTTTCTGCATCTCCCATGCACTCTGTGATCCAGTGACACTGGTCTCCTTACATTCCTCACTCAAGATCCTCCAACCCCAGACCTAAGACTTTTTCACTGCCTGTCTCTGGTGCCTGGAATGCTCTTCCTCCTCATCTCAGACCTCCTGGCTTCCCTTAAGTCTCTGCTCAAATATCATCCTCTCAGTGCTAGTGCCTTCCCACTGAGATTACTGCCAAATGTGTGCATAAATAAACATTCTTTCATTCATTTGGCAAGCATCTCTTAAGCCCCTACTAAGGGCAAGGCATTGTGCCAGACACTAGGAAAATGAAACAAAACAATCTCTGCCTTTAAGATGCTTATATTCTACTGATTGCCAATACTAACAATCTAGGAAGGTTTTAAATATAGGCAGAGAGATGCACTATCATCCAAGGACCAGCCTTAGCAAAGAATAACAATTCAGAATTTTGTAGTGCTTTAAGGTTTACAAAACACTTTTCTCAGAAAACTCAGGAAGATAGGTGGTACAAATATCATTAACACCCCTCCTTTTTTTTGTGGTGGCCCAGCAGCTCATGAAACCATCTCCTGAGATATGGAGGAGTAGTGATCTGTACTGTGTACATGCATGCAATTGCAGAAGTTTTAAAGACATGCTTTTCAGAAAGGAGAGTGTGGTGTAGTAGATAGAAAGCCATCCTTAGAGCCTCAACAGGGGTCTTGCCTTTGATACCTCCTGGCTATGTGGCCTTGAAAGAGTCACTTGTCTTGGCACTGGACTTTGGAGGAGAGAGTGAGGCTGATGACTTTGCAGTTTTTCTTCACTTAAACCCAATTTGCACCATCACCCTTGTGATATTATCGGTCCTCTTCTAGAATGAAGCATGAACAACAGGATCCATGCTTCTTAGTATTCCTACCACCTACCCTTACTTCCTTTAAATGTCAACTAAAATCCCTTTCCTATCCCCTCTTAATTCTAGTGTCTTCCCTTTTATTAATTATTTCCTATTTATCCTGTGTATAGCTTGTTTGTATATGTTTGTTTTCTTGTTGCCTCCCCATTACAGTGTAAGCTCCTAGAGGGCAGGGACTGGCTTTTACCTCTTTTTGTATACCCAGTGCTTAGCACAATGTCTGGCACACAGTAGGTGCTTAATAATTTTTAATTGATTAATTAATTAATGCTCTAGGCTAGAGATGTCAAACTCACAGCCAGCAAAGCTGCCAGAACCAGATGTTTAATAAAATAAATAAAATACAATCCAACAGAGTTAATGTTAATTTGTGGTTTTCTAATGTGTGGCCCAGGATCAGTTCTATTTGAAAGTTGCTCTAGACAACTCTAAAACTCTCAGAGAGAAAGTGGGATTTTCCTCACCTGGAAGTTCCCCATCCCAATGAAGTTACAGGCCCAGTCACTATCCTTAAAGTACAGAATATATGAAACATGGTCCAAGCCCCTCCCCCACACTATGGACTCCCTGGGAGCAGGTTTGATTGGGGGTGGGGGGTGGTTAGTTCCCCAAAGGATCATTTTCCCTCTTTGGTTCATTGCCCTCACCTGGAATTACTCCCAGAAAATCTTCTAAATGTACTCACAATATAGCTTATGTCAGGGTTTCCCCAGAGGGGTGCAACAGGGTCACCAACTCACCTGAAAGCACTCAAGATAATAATAGGACAACCTTTATTTTACCCCACAGGAGGATGCAAAAACCTCACAGAAGCCCATAAACAAAGAAAATATATCAAGCATGCAAATAACTCATCTGCTGTCTCCAAATGGCCATTGGACTTGGGGGTTGCTATTGGAGTGACTGACATTCTGGTGAGCCCCTTCAGTCCCCACACTATGGCTCATTCTACCCTGTAGTTATATTCCCCCAGAAGATACTCACACTGTCAGTGTTGCTTACCTAGCTCTTCTGAGTGGACGTGCACTGACCAGGCAACTCACAGTAATGGGAGGGAGATGTTAACAAAGTCCATAGATAAAGTCTCTGGGCACCCTCCCCATCCAAAGTGATGGAGGTTTTGTCCTTCAGCGGCAGGGAGACTCCATCTTGATTAGTCTTCTTCTCTCTAAAGAAGCACATTGTTGATAAGATCTCGTCCCCCTAGAAGGCTGGTGGCCTTGAACATTTGAACTGAGGACTCTTGAATTTGAGGCAGCCTCCGAGCCTGGGACTCCTCTTTCAGGATGAGTGGGAGCACGTGTTTGTTTCTGGCATTTGCTATTGACTAGGCAGTGTAGTGGATAGAGGGCCAAACTTGATGTCAACATGGACCTGATTTCATAATGCTGCCTTAGATACTTAATTAGTTGTGTGACCTTGGGCATGTTGCTTAACCTCGATCAGTCTCAGTTTCCTCATCTGTAAGATGGGTAAACTTATAGGTAAACATATAAACTTATGGGTGAACTTTTTTACAGGATCATTGTGCAGATCAAATGACATAATATATGTAAAGTGATTTGCAAACCTTAAAGTACTGTATTGAAAGTTAGTTAATATTATATTAATAATATCACATATTATCAATAATTATATATTCTATTATGGTACTGTGGTAATAATTTAATGATTATTATATAATAATAATACTATATTAAAATTCACTATTATGATGATGATGTCTTGAGATGTTGCATGTGTTTGTAGTGTTCCAAGAGAAGAAATTAGGATTTTTCTTTTATCTACAGTTCCTGACACATAGTAGGTATTTAATAAATGTTTATTGATTGATTGAACTGTTCAACTTCACAGTTCCCTCCCCCAACTCCTCTCTCTCTCTCTCTCTCTCTCTCTCTCTCTCACACACACACACACACACACACACACACACACCCCTCTGTGCCCCTTTATGATCTGAACAGAGAAAAACAAAAAGGAAATCCCCAAAGAAAATAGTCCATACTCCTGAGGCCCAACCAGCTAATCACATTGGCTATAGCACTACTTCCTGGGAACCAATTAGCAAGGTGCCAGTAGGCATGCCCAGGGACTCCCAGTCTCCCTCTCTCCCCCTTACAGAATTAAAAAATAAACTTATGGGCAAGATATTAATGAAAACAGTCATCTGGAAACAGTTTTGTTCCTTTGTCACTAATCTTCCTTAAATTAATTTTTTAATTCACAAAAATCTTTCCCTCTCACGTGGGAGAAAAATTCCTTATAACAAATATGCATACTTTCACACATTGGTTATATCTAAAAAATATGGCTCATTCTGTAAAATGAGCCTGTCACCTCTCTCTTAGGAAGTGGGAAGCATGCTTCATCCTTGGTCTTCTGGAGTACTGCACTGCATTGAGCAAGGTTCTTAAGTTTTACAAAATTGATCATCTTTACAATGTCTTTTTTTTTAAATTAAATTACTCTTCTCATTTCACTCAGCATCAGTTCATACAAGTCATTCCAGGTTTCACTGAAACTATCCCTTTCATCATTTCTTGTGGAAAAATAAGATTTAATCATATCCATATGCCATAACTTGTTCTCACTACTCTTTATTTTTTAAATTATATTATTTCATTAAGTATTTCCTAATTTTATGCGAAAAAAATAATATCATTTTTTAAATTTTCGAGTTCCAAAATCCATCACTCCTTTCTAACCCTCCTCTTTTCTTGAGAAGGCAAGCAACTTGATTTTGATTATCCATATGCAAAAGAAAACGCAAACAAAATCATAAAAATGAAGTTTTTTTTAAAGTATGCTTCGATCTGTATTCAGAGTTCATCAGTTCTCTCTCTGGAAGTGGATAGCCTTTTTTTTATAACGGGTCCTTTGGAATGGTCTTGGATCATTGTCTTAATTAGTATAGCTAAGTCCATCACAGTTGATCATCTTTACAATATTGCTGTTATTGTGTATAGTGTTCTTCTGGTTCTGCTCACTTCACTTTACATGAGTTCATATAAGTCTTCCTATGTTTTTCTGAAACCATCCTACTCATCATTTCTTATAGCACAATAATGTTCCATTGCAGGGCCACCTTGGTGATGCAATGGATAGAATGCAGATTCTGGAGTCAGAAAGACTCATCTTCCTGAGTACAAACCTGGCCTCAGACACTTTTAGCTGTGTGAACCTAGGCAAGTCACAACCCTATTTTGCCTCCGTCTCTTTCCTGTAAAATGAGCTGGAAAAGGAAATGGCAAGCCACTCTAGTATCTTTGCTAAGAAAACCCCAAATGGGGTCATGAAAAGTAGGAAACAACTGAACACCAAAATTCCGTCACAATCATATGCCACAATTTGTTCAACCATGCCCCAATTGATGGGTATCCACTTAATTTCCAATTCTTTGCTACTACAAAAACAGTTACTATAAATATAAATAGATCCTTTTCCCTTTTCTTTGATCTTTTCGGGGTATAGACCTAGTATTACTGGGTCAAAGAATATGCATAGTTTTATAGCTCTTTGGGTATAGTTCCAAACTGTTCTCCAGAATGGTTGGACTAGTTCACAACTCCACTAACAGTTCATTCACGTCCTAGTTTTTCTATATCCCCTCTAGCATTTGTCATTTTCTTTTTCTGTGTTAGCCAATATGAAGGTGTGAGGTGATACGTCAGGGTTATTTTAATTTGCATTTCTGTAATGAATAGTGATTTATTACATTTTTTTCATGTGACTATCAACAGCTTTGATTTCTTCTTCTGAAAACTGCCTGTTCATAATTCTTTGATGATTTATCAACTGGGGAATTATTTATTTTTTACAAATTTATTTTTTATAATTTATAAATTTATAAATTTATTTTTTATAAATTTGCCTCAGTTCCCTATGTATTTGAGAAATGAGGATTTTATTATTGCAAAAATTTTCCCCACTTTCCTATTTTCCTTCTAATTTTGGCTACATTAGTTTTGTTTGTGCAAGAATCTTTTAATTTTATGTAATCAAAATTATCTATTTTGCTTCCCATAATCCCATCTATTCCCTTATCCATAAATCTTGCAGGTACATTTTTCCATGCTTCCCTAGTTTACTTATGATATCATTCTTTATGGCTAAATCATTTGTTCATTTTGACCTCATCTTGGTATACAGTGTGAGATGTTCATTGATGGCTAGTTTCTGGCAAACTGCTTTCCAGTTTTCTCAGTAATTTTTGTCAAATGTTAGTTCTTGTCCAAAAAGCTTGAGTCTTTAGGTTTATCAAACACTAGATTACTATGGTCGTATACTACTGTGTATTGTACTAAGTCTATTCCACTGGTCCACCACTTTATTTTTTAGCCAGTACCAGATTGTTTTGATGATTACCACTTTGTAATATAGTTTGAAATCTGGAACTCCTAGGCTGCCTTCCTTAATATTTTTTTCATTGATTTCCTTGATATTTTTTACCTTTTTTCTTCCAGATTAATTTTATGATTTTTTTCTAGCTCTATAAAATAATTCTTTGGTCATTTGATTGGTACTGAATAAGTAAATTCACTTAAGTAGAATTATCATTTTTATTACATTGGCTCAGCCTGCTCATGAGCAATTGATATTTCTTCAGATCCATTAGGTCTGTCTTTATTTGTGTGAAAAATGTTTTGTAATTGTGTTCATATAATCCCTGTCTTGGCAAGTAGACTCCTTAGATTTCATACTGTCTGCAGTTATTTTAAATGGAATTTCTGTTTGTATCTCTTCCTAATGGACTTTACTGGTATTATATAGAAATGCTGATGATTTATGTGGGTTTATTTTATGTCCTCCAATTTTACTAAAGTTGTTAATTATGTCAGATAGTTTTTTAGTTGATTCTCTAGGGTTCTCTAAATATACCATCATATCTGCAAAGAGTAATAGTTTTGTATCCTTATTGCCCATATTTATTCCTTCAATTTGTTTTTCTTGTCTTATTGCTAGCATTTTTAGTACAATATTGAATAGTAGTGATGATAATAGACAGCTTTGTTTGACTCTCTGATCTTATTGGGAAGGCTTCAAGTGTATCCCCATTACAGATAATTCTTGCTCTTGGTTTTAGTTAAATATTGCTTTATCATTTTAAGGAAGGCTAAATTGATTCCTATGCTGTCTAGTGTTTTTAATAAGAATGGTTGCTATATTTTTGTCAAAAGTTTTTTCTGCATCTATTGATATAACCACATTTTTTTTGTTTTTGTTATTGATATGGTTAATTATGCTGATAGTTTCCCTAATTTTGAATCAGCCCTGCATTCCTGGTATAAATCCTACGTGATCATTTATTGCTAGAATCTGCTTGCTCATATTTTATTTAAAATTTTTGCATTGATATCCATTAAGGAAATTGGTTGATAGTTTTCTTTCTCTGTTTTTGCTGTCCTTAGTTTAGCTATCAAAATAATGTTTGTATCATAAAAATAATTTGGTAGGACTCCTTCTTTACCTATTTTTTCAAATAGTTTATATAGTATTGGGATTAATTGTTCCTTAAATGTTTGGTAAAATTAACTTGTAAATCCATCTGGTCCTGGGGATTTTTTCTTAGGGAGATCGTTGACAGCTTGTTCAATTTCTTTTTTCTAGGATAGGGTTATTTAAGTATTGTATTTCCTCTTTTGTTAATCTGGGTGGTTTGCATTTTGTAAAAATTCATCCATTTCACTTAGATTGTCAGTTTTACTGACATGTAATAGAGCAAAATAACTTCTAATAATTACTTTAATTTCATCTTCATTGGTGGTGCATTCACCCTTTTCATTTATGATACTGGTAATTTGATTTTCTTCTTTACTTTTTTAATAAAATTAACCAATAGTTATGTATTTTGTTGCTTTTTTAAAAATAAAATCAGCTCCTAGTTTTATTTATTATTTAAATTTTTTTTAAATTTTATTAATCTCTCCTTTGAATTTCTGGATTTCCATTTTGGTGTTTAACTATGGATTTTAATTTGTTTTTTTCCTATTTTTTTAACTTGCATGACTAATTGATCTATTCTTTTTCTTTTTTACTGATGTACATATTTAGAGATATAAAATTAAGTACTGCTTTGGCTGCATCCCACAAATTTTGGTATGTTGTTTCATTGTTGTCATTCTCTTTAATGAAATTATTAGCTATTTCTATAATTTGTTTTTTCACCCACTCATTCTTTTGTTGTTGTTCAGTCATGTCCAACTCTTTGTGACCCCGTGAACATCTCCCGACATCTGTCCAGGGTCATCTTCATTGCTTCTGTGACACTATCTATCCATCTCATCCTTTCTATTTCATTCTCCGTTTTCTTTTAATCTTTCCCAACATCAAGGTTTTTTTTTTTTTTCAGTGAGTCCTGTCTTCTCATTATGTGGCCAAAGTATTTTAAGTTTCAGATTCAGTATTTGTCCTTCAAATGAATAGTCTGAATTAATTTCTGTAAGTATTGACTGATCTGACCTCCTTGCTGTCCAAGGGACTTTCAAAAGTCTTCTCCAGCACCATAGTTTGAAAGTGTCGGTTCTGCAGTGCTCAGCTTTCCTTGTAGTCCCACTCTCAGCCATATATTACTACTGGAAAAACCATAGCTTTAACTATGCAGATCTTTGTTGGCAAGGTGATGTCTCTGCTCTTTAATGTGCTATTCAGATTTGCCACAGCTTTCCTTCCAAGTAGCAAGTGTCTTAATTTCATGGCTACAGTCACCATCTGCAGTGATCTTAAGTCCAAGAATATAAAATCTGAAAATGCTTCCATTTCTTCTCCCTCTATTTTCCAGGAAGTGATGGAACCAGTTGCCATGATCTTAGTTTTTTGTATTTTTTTAATATTAAGCTCTGAGCCAACCTTTACGCTGTCCTTTTTTACCCTCATCTAGAGGCTTCATAATTCTTTTTCACATTCTGCTATCAGAGTGGTATTGTCTGCATATCTGAGATGGTTAATATTTCTCCTGGGAACCTTAATACTGGCTTATGACTCATCCAGCCTGGCATTTGCATGATGTATCCTGCATATGAGTTAAATAAGGTGATGATACACAGCTTTGTCGTACTTTTTCCAATCTTAAACCAATCAGTTATTCCATGTTTGGTTCTAACTGTTGCTTCTTGACCGACATGTAGGTTCCTCAGGAGACAAGTAAGATGATCTAATACTCCCATCTCTTTGAGGACTTGCCACATTTTGTTATGATGCACACAGTCAAAGGCTTTAGTATAGTCAGTAAAGCAGAAGTAGGTGTTTTTCTGAAAGAACTCTCTTGCTTTCTCCATAACCCAGCGTATGTCGGCAATTTGCTCTCTAGTTCCTCTGCCTCTTCAAAAATCAGCCTGTTCTTCTGGTAATTCTCAGTTCCCATATTGCTGAAGTCTAGCTTGCAAAGTCTTAAGCATAACCTTGCTGGCGTGTGAAATGAACACAATTGTGTGGTAATTTGCACATTCCTTGGCATTGCCGTTCTTTAAGAATGGAACATAAACTGATCTTTTCCAATCCAGTGGCCAGTGTTGAGTTTTCCAAATTTGCTGGCATACTGAGTATAGCACTTTAACAGGATTATCTTTTAGGATTTTAAATAGCTCAGCTGGAATTCCATCACCTCCATTGGCCTTGTTGTTAGCAATGCTTTCTAAGGCCCACTTGATTTCATTCCTCAGGATGTCTGATTCTAGATTGGTAACCACACCATCATGGTTATTGGTGATGTTAAGATCATTCTTTTATAGTTCTTCTGTATATTCTTGCTAACTCTTCTTAATTTCTTCTACTTCTGTTAAGTCACTACTATTTTTGTCTTTTATCTTGCCCACTTTTACATGAAACATTTTCTTTGTATCTCTAATATTCTTGAAGAGATCTTTTATCTTTCTCCTTCTCTGTTTTCTTCCATTTTTTTGATTTGCTCATTCTTTAGGATTAGATTATTTTGTTTCCAAAATTTCCAATTTTGTTTCCTATGCATCCATGGCCTTTCATTGAATATAATTTTTATCATCTTATGATATGAAAAGGGTGCATTTAATATTTCTGCTTTTCTGTATTTGTTCTGAGGTTTTTATGCCTTAATATATGGTCAATTTGTGAAGGCACATTGTACTATGAAGGTGCAATGTACAGCTGAAAAAAAATACTACTTTCTAGTCCCATTCAGTTTTCTCCAGAGCACTATCATATCTAACTTCTCTAAAATTCTATTCATCTCCTTGAATTCTCTCTTATTTATGTTTAGATTTATCTAGCTCTGAAATAGGAAAGTTGATGTCCCCCAGTAGTATAGTTTTACTATCCATTTCCTCCTGTAATTCATTTAATTTTTCCTTTAAGAATTTGGATGCTGTACCATTTGATACATATGTTTAGAATTAATATTACTTCATTGTCTATGATGCCTTTTAGCAAGATGTAGTTTCCCTGCTTATCTCTTTTAATTATGTCTATTTTTGCTTTGTCTGAGATCCTGACTGCTACCCCTGCTTTTTTTATTTAAACTCAGCTAAAGCATAGTAGATTCTACTCCAGCCCCTTATTTTAACTCTATGTGTATCTCTCTATCTCAAGTGTGTGTTTTGTAAACAACATACTGTTGGATTCTGGTTTCTAATCCTACTTTGCTACTCACTTCCATTTTACCTGTGACTTCATCCCATTTATTATGATTACTAACTATGCATTTCCCTTTATCCTATTTTCTTCTATTTCTTCTCTCTCTTTTTATCCTATCCCCTCCTCTAAAGTCTGTTTTGTTTCTGAGCACTGCCCTCTTTTATTTGCCCTCCCTTTTATTTCCCCCACACACACACCCTTTCTTTTTATCCCTTTCCCCTCCTACTTTCCTGTTGAGTAAGATAGATTTCTATACCCAGTTGAATGTGTGTATACATATGTACCCTAAATATGCACTAGTTCTGGGGGGTTGGAAATTTTCATTGGCTCCAAGGTGGTGTGATCTGAGGAGAGGTGTGGTCACTGCACTCCTGGTCTGCACCCTGGTCCTTAACCAGGAAGGGTCTCTGACTCCTTGGGAGTGCAATTGATACTGCTCCTCAGGGCCCCTGTGCCTTCTTGACCAAGAGTGCTTTTCTCTGCCCTTGCACTGTGACCCAGCAGGGGGTATAGGTAATGGAGTTGCCAAACAGCATCTGGCCCTATGTCCAGTGCTAACACAAGGGTAGCCTGTAATTTCTTTCTGACCAGTTACCAGGTCTCCTTACCGTCTCTGGCTCGAAAGCTTCCAAAGCTGCTGCTCCTTCTGTCACCACCGCCCAGTCCCCTCACTCGTGTTTCATCCGTGTGGTCTCCAGGCTAGCCTCCTCCCCCGTGTCAAAGATTTCTCTTTCCAACTTCCTATGTTGTCTTGGGCTAGAAGAATGTCTCACTGTGACCTTTTGTAAGCTCTGCCATTCCAGAATTCGATTTGAGTCATTATTTTAAAGTTGTTAGGAGGGGAATGTTGGGAGAGCTCAGCTGAGTGCTTTCTCTACTCTGCCATCTTGGCCCTGCCCCCAGAAGCCCCCTCATTAGTCTTTTAAAAAAAAGTTTTTTGATACATCTTGTCTTTACATCCCATTCATTTTGTGGGTTAGACTAGGTTGCCATTGAGGTCTCTTCCAACTCTCAAATTCTGTGATTTCCCCCCGCTACCCCTACCTTATGACAAAGTAAAGCAATTAAGTAAAAAACATCCAACAGAGGCTGTCACTTACAATAGAAACAGTAGTCTGCCCTAATGGTCCCCCACCTTTTAGTTTTCATTTACATTGTTGTTGCTATTCAACTTCAGCAGATAAGTATAAACTTTCTTCCTCTCTTTCATTCGTAGCTTGAAAGAAAAAAGAAGTAGCCCCTCTTATTCAACTCCACTTACTATCTTATTGAAAGCCACTGGGTACCAACTTGCTGGCTCTTGAAATCTGAGGCCCCTCTGGCATCCTTCATCTTGTAGCTAGCTGTCTTCTCTTTTAGCTTGGGCATCTTCATGGAAGGTAGTCAGGGCAGTGTTCTTAGCATCAGAGACCCAAGGTCACATTAGTAGGAAATAACAGAGCCTAGATTCGAATCCAGGTCACCCCATGCCAAATGCAGCATCTGCCAACAATTCTGGCTCCCATTTTACAAATGAGAACATAGGCTTGGGGAAGGGAGGTGATTAGCTCCAGGTCACACAAAAGAGTAAATTAAATAGCCTATATTCCAAACCCTGATACCCATCCCCCAAGTACAATACTTTGTCAACAGCACTTATTGAAATGGATGAAGGGAAATTTGCCCTTATCCATTCCACACAACTTAGTGTAGTGGGAAGAGCACTGAAGCTGAAATTAAAAGACTTGGATTTGGAGTGTTGATGGCTCTGGGTAAAAATGGGCAAAAAAAGGAGCTGGATACTGGGCAGTCGGGGGGAGGGCTAATTCTGGGCAAAATAAAGCAAAAACTCACCCATCAAAGCCCAGGGTCATTTTAGGGGGCAAAGAATGCAAATTGTTTATTTAAAGTTATTTTTTAATGAGCAAAATTCCATTTTCGAATTTAAGCTTTCACTCAGGTTTGCCTCCAGTGTCCTCAGGAGACAAATTAGTAGATTGTTTCCTTCTATTTTTCTTTTCCGCTACTCCCTCCCTCCCTTTCCTTCCATTAGAAGTGGGGAAAGAGAGACTTGCTATATGCCTCTTAGCTAAGAGGTGCCAGCAGAGAGCTGGTTGTTAAATTTTCAGTGTGAACATTTATACTTCAGCAATAAGCAAACACTACAAATCAGGGCTTGATTTATTATTTTATTGATTGTCTAAACTTAAAAGATAGAGAAAGTGTTAATAATGCAATACAAATTACTTTAAAAATTAAAAAATTTAAGTTTAAAAATTAATATTTAATAAATAAAGTTAATCAGGGATCATAGCAACCTCCTTTCCACCTACTTCCGCTCCTGTTCAGAGCCAGTTGTTAAACATTTATGATCACACCGCTCTTTTTAGCCCTTTTACTCCTGAAACAATCTTGGTACCTCAGAGGAGACAAAAGCAGGCCGTCTACCCTGTCAAGGTCAATATGAATGGCATTTACTTTTTATCAAATCAAAGGTCCCAAGGGAACAATCACAGTGGAAAGGAAAATAGGGGACAGAAGGGAAGGAGGGGAGTGAGGGGAAGGAGGAATAAATTGAGCTGCAAACTCTCTGTGCCCCTGCTCTTGACCTGGAGAAGATGGACCAAAAATGGCTAAGAGGGAGCTGAATGCCAAGTAGAGAAACAGTAGAAGCTCCTCTTGCTGCCCTCAGAAGCTCAAGTCACCAAGTGAGCCATGGCCTAGGTCAAGAAAGAGCTGGGATCACCGCTGAGCTGCTATCAGTGGGCCACCTTACAAAGACCATGGGGAATGGGAGGGGAGCCCCCAGCCTCCAATATTATTGAGATTTTCAAAAATAAGAAAGAAAAAGGAATCTGCAGGTGGCAAGCCAATGAGGTTTGATGCTGATTCTTGACAAAGATTAGAGAACACTTCATTAAAGGGTTGATTTGCGAACAACTAGGAAAGAAAGTAGTGATCTCCAAGAACCAGTATGGCTCCGTCAAAGACAAGTCCTGCCAGACTAACCTCATTTCTATTTTTTGACAGGGATTCTAGGGACATACTGAAGGTGCCATTTATCTAGATTTTATCCAAGAGTTTAAGAAAGGCTCTCATGTTATTCTTGTGAACAAGAGGGAGAAATTTGGGCTAGAACATAGCCCAGTGAGGTGGATTTAGAACTGGGGGAATGACCGTCCCTAAAGAGAAGCCACTGATAGTTGGAGGTCAGCTTGGATAGAGAACTCCAGTGGAGTGCCCTAGGGGTCTGTGCTTGTCTTTGTACTACTTAATATTTTTTTAATCAATGATTTGGATAAGGACATTAGATGGCATGTTTCTTGGATTTGCAGAAAACATAATGCTAGAAAGTATAGCTAAGACACTGGATGACAGAGTTAGGATCAAAAAAAAAGAGCTCAACAGGATGGCTGTGAAGTCAGAGGACCTGGGTTCAAATCCCACATCATATGCTTATTACATATCAATGTGGCTTTAGTTAAGTGACTTAACTTTCCTGGGCTTTAGCTATAATGAGGGGTTGGACTAGATGTTTCTTCTATTTCTGGATCTATGGTCACACAAGCTCAGGCCAAATCTCCTAAGATAATATTCAATAGAGATAAATGTAAAGTCACATATTTGGGTTCCAAAAAATTGGCTTCATAAATATAATATGGGACATATGCCTAGACATCAGTTCATCTAAAAAAAGATAAGAATCTGGGGAATCTGGGGTTTCTAGGGGACCACAAGCTCAATATTTGTTAACAATATGGCAACCAAAAAACCAAATTTAAGGTGTCGTAGATCACCAGGTACAATGAGAGGTACAATGTGTAGTACCAGGATGTTATAGCAGTGCCTCGTTCTGCCCATATCTGAAAGTTGTAATCAGTGCTGGGCGCCACATTGTAGGGAGGTCACTGGTAAATGTGAGAGTGCCCAGAGAAGGCCAACCAGGATGGAGGGTCTCAAAGACGATTCCTATGAGGATGGGTTGAACGACTTGTGGATGTGGAGCCTGGAGAAGAGACACCTTACAAGGAGATGTATTTGTGTTCAGGTATTTGCAGAGCTGTCAAATGGAAGAGAGGTTAGGCTGCTTCTGCTTGGCCCCCAGGCGCAGACCCAGGGACGGTGGATAGGGAGAGGATGATCAGGACTTGATGGGGATGGGCATGCGGGCATTCCTTAACAATCTGAGCTGTAGAAAAGTGTAATGAGCCGCCTTGGGAGGAAGCGAGTGGGCTCCCCTTCCTTGGGGTTTTAACCCCAGCTTTGCCACCACTTCACTGTATAACTGTGGACAAGTCACTTGGACCTCGGTTTCTTCATCTGTAAAATGAGGGGGTTAGATTTCTAAGTTATCCTTCAGATTTCTGAACTCTATAGTTCCAGTGTCATCAGAGCATGCCTTTGTCCACCGTGTTACACATCATGGAGCCCTTTCATCTCCATTCTGCCACCTGAGCCTCCCTGGTCAGGGGCTCAGAGGTGAGAATAATGGTCACCTCTCTGGGGGCAATGTAATACAAAGGGAAGAGCCCTGGCTCCAGAGTCAGAGCACCTGAGTTAGCATCTTGCCTCTGATTCATACTACCTCTAGTACCATTTACCTCCCCTGGGCCTTGGTTTCCTCATCTGTAAAAATAAGAAGCCTCTGAGGTTGCTTCTCACTCTCGATCTCTGCCCTCCCATTGTATTGGTTTTGTGGGTTATACAAGGCTTTAAATCTCTTATTTAATTTTATCCTCATGATAACCCAGACTGAGAGCAGGGACTTTGTTTTGCCTCTTTTTTTAATCCCCAGCACTTAGCACAGTGCCTAGCGCATAGTAGCTGCTTAATAAATGTTTATTGACTGAGCAAGACAGAGTAAGGATTAAGACACCCATTTGATAGAGGAGGACACTGAGGCACAGAGGTTGGAAGGAGTTTATCCAAAGTTGAGTCACCAGGACTGTAAAATCATTTTCCCACAGTCCCAGAGGTGGCGAGCTCCTAAAGGCAGGAATTACTTCTCCACTGTTTCCCCCCCACCCCACCCCCAGACTGTCTGAGCACAGGCTTGAGGTGGGGGGTGGAGAGGGGAATGGTGTCAGACATGTCCCATGAGGAGGAGGGGAGATGGGGGGTGGGGAGACAAGCAGAAAGTGTGTCCTAAATGGGCCCAGCCCTACATATGAAGTGCTGGTAATGGTGACCAGAGTGTGTGTCCCGTTGGGAGGCGTCTGTACCAAATGACGTCAGGATAGCAGTTTCCATCATGTAACTGCCCAGAGCTAAGGTCATTTCAAAAAATATCCCTGCCTCCTCTTTCCTTTTGGCTCTGAAAGAGCTTATGAGAGTCACTAAATCACCAGCAAGAGAGGGCCTGAGCCATACTGGTTGGGCTGCCTCCAGCCCTGGGTTTCTCAAGACCAGTGACCAGCCAAGCAAATCCACCCTCTTGGCCTCTCCCCAGTCCTGAACCTGGGCAGATCAGTCCCTCTTCTGGGTGAATAGGGTTTTCTGGCCCTGCCCATAAGCTGACATGATTATTTCTAGGGGGCCAGACACTGTAGAGGGTCTTACTGAAAGGGCCGATCTTCTTTCTTTTTTTCAACTGATTCTTTGATGGATCTGGTATCCTAAGACCTTGATTCTTGTCCTAAATGGTTGTTGGCTTGCTGTGTGATCTTGGCTACATCCCTTCTCTGGACCTCAATTTCCTTTTCTCTCAAATGAAGGAATCAGATTAGATGATCTGAAGGCCCCTCCTAGCTGTAACAGTCTATGTTCTACGGTCCCTTCCAACTCTGACACTCCCAATATTCTGTCCTAACATTGTACATGCTAAGATTCCTTAGAGCCCTGACATTTTCTGGTCTATGTGTTAAGGTTCCTTTGAGCTATGACATAGGACGTTCTATATCCTGTGTTGTATGGTCCCTTCTAGTTCCATCAGTCTGCTCTAAGTTCCCTTTCAGAGCTCACATCCCCATCCAGGTGGGTCTGTTACTATTGATGATGATGGGGATGGCCAGTTGCTCAGTCAGCAAGTCTTAGGGATTCTGTTCCATGTATGAAGGCTAGGCTACGATGCTGGAGGGAGACAAGACAACAGAAGGAGGAGATATAATCTCTGTCCTTGGGAAGCTCAGTTCTGAACAGAGAGACTTGACTCCTATACCAGGACCAGTTGTTCGTTTTTGGTTTTGTTTTTTTCTCTGAGGGATGGACCATGTTATGTGCTCAATCCCATGACTCAGGCTGTTGAAGACAACAGGAACCCAAGACCAGAGAAGTTCCCATCTATTTCCTGACTCTTGTTGTTTATTTTTATAGAAAAGAAAAGATTTGCAAAGATAACCTTCAAATATGTAATATTTAGCTTCATCAAACTTGTTTGTACTGTTGTCTAGTCATTTTCAGTCATGTCCAACTCTTTGTGATCCCTTTAGGGGGTTTTCTTGGCAAAATGAACTTGTTCACCATTCCTTCTCCAGCTCATTTTATAGATGAGGGCAACAGGGTGAAGTGACTTGTCCAGGTTCACACAGCTATTATGTGTCTGAGGTCAAATTTGAACTCAGATCTTCCTGACTTTAGGCCCAATACTCTACCCATCGAACCATCTAGCTGCCCTACCCTGACTCGTGGCTTTGAGAAAATCAGTTCTCTCTAAAATGAGGAGGTCACGCCTGCTCACAGAGAGATAACAGACTTGAGGTGCAGAATGAGACATGACATTTTCAGGCAGGGCCAATATGAAGATTTGTTTTGTTTAACTCTGTGCGTGTGTGTTTGTTACAAGAGAAGGCTTTTTTTTTTAACTTGAAGAAGAGAGGGATTAGATTCAGCAAACATTTATTAAGCACCTACTATGTGCCGAGAACTCTACTAAGCTCTGGGGATGCAAAGAAAGACAAACAAATGGTCCTTCCCCCTAGGGACCTCAAGATCTGATGGAGGGGACAACAGCTGGCGTCACCAAACAGCTCCTGGGGATGATGATGCCCTCCCCAAAAAAGAAAGGAAAAAAAAATCATTGAAGCATTTTTTTAATGCATTAACAAATAGGAGAGCTTTGAAACTAAAGCATTGAATCTATTATATGCTTTTTTAAAAAGGCCACATATAAAAGAAATTCATGGTTTCGATCCTTTTTCTGTTCTTTGTATATGAAAATGTTCTTTTTGTTGGTTGTCAAGATGAAAATATTTAAAAATTGAAATTATTTTTTAAAATTAAAATAAATTGAGGGGGGATGGGTTAAATTATTTCCCAGATCCCTCCCAGATTAAATCTATAAACCTAGACTCACGCAGGAGAGAATGAGATGTTCATTCCTAGGAAAAACCACCTCTGTTCATCCTCGATGCCTCTTCTAAGGAGAGAAGAGAGTGATGGCTAAGGCTGTTTCCAGGGACTCTGGCGGCGCCTCAGTTGTCCAAAGATAAAAGACCTGCCTTCCTAGCCTAGCCCCCTGCTGACTGCCTGAGCCAGCCCTCCCACCCCTTAAATATCCTGAGGTGAAAACATTCCTAGGCTTCTCTCAGCCAAGTGCGCTTCTGGCCTTCTGTGATGTGAGCCAGAATCCAGCTTCTTGGCCTCGTTCAGCTCTTTCCCCTTGGACCACTCCTTGGGCCTCAGCCTAATGAACTGACTGACTGTTCTTTCTTCTTCTTTCATTGCTTTTTCTCCTATTTTCTATGCTTTTCTTCTCCCCTTTTCCTTTCTTATTCTGTTTCCTGTCTTTCTCTTACTTCTTTCCCTCCTCTCTGTCCTTACTTTTTTGTCTCCTTTCCCCCCTTGCTTTCTTTTTTAACCTCCTTTGTTTTCCTTTTCTTTCTTCTCTCCCTTCCTCCTTCCCTCTTTTTCTTCCTTCTCTTCCCTTCCTCCCCTCCTATCCTTCTTCCCTCCTTCCCTCCCTCCCTTCATCAGTCCCTTCCTCAATTCCTTCCTGTCTTCTTTCCCTCCCCTCCCTTCCTCTTTGTCTCTCTCTCTGACTACCTGCCTTCTTTCTTTCCTCCCTTTCTTCCTTTGGAGGTAGGTAGGTGGTACAGTGGATAGAATACTACACCTAGACTCAGAAAAACAGATACTTACTAGCTGTGTGGTCCAGAGCAAATCATTTGCCTGCTGTCTGCCTCAGTTTCCTCAACTGTAAATTAGAAATAATAATAGCACCTACCTCCCAGAGTTGTTGTGAGGATCAAATGAGATATTTGTAAAGTGGTTAGCATATAATAACTGCTTAATAAATACATGTTTCCTTCCTTCCCTCTTTGTTTTCTTTCTCTTCCCTCCTTTTTTCTCTATCATTACTTTCTTTCTCTCCCCTTTATTTCTCCCTCCCTTCTTCTCTCTCTCCATCTCACCCTCCCTCTCCCTACCTCCTTTCCTTCCATTTCCCCCTCTTCATTCTTTCCTTCCTTCCATTTTCCTTCCTCTCCTTCCTTCCATCCTTTCCTTCCTTCTTCCCTTTTACCTTCCCTTTCCCTTCCCTTCCTTTCCCCTTTCTTCCCTTCTCTTCCCTTACCTTTTTTTCTCTTCTCTTCCCTTCCTTTTCCTTTCCCTTCCCTTGCCTTCCCTTCCATCCTATCCCTTTCTTTCCTTTATTTTCCTTTCCTTTCTTCTCTCCCTTCATTCTACTCAAGTAAAAAAAAAATTCTTTTGCTTAGATGTGGGATTCCTGAGCTAAAGGTTCAGCCTGGCAGCTTCCCTGTCTCCCCTGCTCATTGACTCTCATGGCCCTTCCCCAGATACAAAACAATGGGGTCACACATTGTCCTGCTGGCTATTCTGCCCTGGGGTGGATCCCATGGACCAGAAGCCTTGATGGGGATCTGGACAAACAGGGGAGTTGTCCTACAAGTTGGGAAGATGACTCAGGCTGGCCCACTCTCAGCCTCTTACCAAATGCTAAGGTCCTGCTCTCAGACTCTAGCATCAGGTCCCTGGAGTCTGGGGCCTGGCTGGCTCTTTGTTGACCTCTCCCTGACATTTCACAGATGTGGAACCTGAGTCCTAGAAAAGTTAAGTGACTTGCTCAAGGTCACATAGGTAGTAAATGGCAGATCCAGATCTTAAAACCAGGCCTCCTGTCTCCAAATCTTATGTTCTTGCTATTCCACCACCCTTTGTGGATATTTTTGTGTGAAGAGCCAATTGCAAACCTTTTGCATTAATAGAAATGTGAGTTGTTGCCAATGATTATATAAAAAGGTCTCTTTTGGCTTAAGATAGCTGCATGATTCTGGGCAAGCCATTTAACCTCAGTTTCCTCAATTGTAAAATGGGCATATAATAACACCTACCTCCCAGAGTAGCTATGAAGATCAAATGAAATATTCTTAAAAAGTGTTTAGCATAGCACCTGACACATCATAGGCACTATATAAATGCTTATTCTCTTCCTCTTTCCCCTTCTCTTCCCCTTTTTATTAACTAAAATGAGACCAAATAAAAATATTTGTTCATTCAATAAGCATTTTTTGAGCGCCGGATATGTGCAAGGCCTTGCTTAGAAGCAGCCAGGTGGCACAATGGATAGAGAGCAGGGCCTGGAGTCAGAAAGACTCATGTTCCTGAGTTCAAATCTAGCCTTAGACACTTACTAGCTTTGTGATACTGGGCATATCACTTAACCCTGTTTGCCTCAGTTTCCTAATCTGTAAAATTAGCTGGAGTATTCTATGCCAAGAAAACCCCAAATGGAGTCATGAAAAGTCAGACACGACTGAACAACAGCAAATCCAAATCCAGTGCATTGCACTGATAACTGAACTTTATAATCTACTAAAATCTCCATAGATTTAAAGCTAGAGGGGACCTTGGAGGCAATCTAATCCAATCATTTTACAAATGAGGAAACTGAGGCCCATAGAGGTAAATGACTTGCCCAAGGTTACATAAGTAAGTAAGTGGCAGAGCTGAGATTTTGTTTTTTTGGGGTTTTTTGTTAATAAATTTATTTATTTTTAGTTTTCAACATTTACTTCCACAAGATTTTGAGTTCCAAATTTTCACCCCATCTCGCCCCTCCCCCCACTCCAAGATGGCATGCATTCTGAATACCCCTTCCCCTAGTCTGCCTTCCCTTCTATCTCTCCCCCCTTCTCTTATCCCCTTCCCCTTCTATTTTCCTGTGGGGCAGGATAGATTTCTGTACCCCATTTCCTGTATTTCTTATTTCCCAGTTGCATGTGAAAACATTTTTTTAAACATGTGTTTTTAAAACTTTGGGTTCCAAATTTTCTCCCTTCCTCCCTTCCTCCCCACCCACCCTCATTGAAAAGGCAAGCAGCTCAATATATGTTATACGTGTGCAGTTATGCAAAACACTTCCATAGTAAACATGCTGTGAAAAATTAACTCTATCTCCCTTAATCCTATCCCGCCCCCCCATTTATTCTATTCTTTCTTTTGACCCTGTCCCTCCTCAGAAGTATTTGCTCCTGATTACCCCCTTTCCCAATCTGCCCTCCTCTCTATCATCCCCCTACTCTCTTGTCCCCTTCCCCCCCTATTTTCCTGTAGGGTAAGACAGATTTCCATACTCAATTGGGTGTGTATGTTATTCCCTCCTTAAGTCAAATCCTATGAGAATAAGATTCACTCATTCCCGGTCACCTTGCCCTGTTTCCCCTCCACTGTAAGAGCCTTTTCTTTTCTGGGTTGTTTTTTTTTTTTGTGAGATAATTTACCCCGTTCTACCTCTCCCTTTCTCCTTCTTCTACTATAATCCTCTCTCATCCCTTAATTTTATTCTCCAGATATGACCCCTTCATCTTCAACTCTCCCTGTCAGAGCTGAGATTTAAAGTCAGGTCTTGTAACTTCAAGTCCCCCTTAATTAGACTGGACCTTCACCCTTAAGAAGCTTGCATTCTAGTACAGGAGATGAGATACAGACATCAAGAATTATAATAGAAAACTATCTAATGACAAATCCAATTAATGCAGTGAGAATAGGGTGGGGGTCAGGGTGGGCAGCATTTGCAGCAGGGGCATTCAGAAATTGGCATTGAAGGATGGCTAAGATTTCAACAGGTGGGGATGGGACCAGGACCTTCTTGGTTAAGTCATTAAACATTTATTAAGTACCTACTAGATGGAAGACACTGTCCTGGGTGCTAGGAATACAAAGGCAAAAAACAAAAAGCAATCTCTACAAACCAAAGGACTGGTATTTCAGTGGAGGATAGAATAGCTAAACAGATGAGTAAAGAAAAGAAAAATTTGAGAAAGGAGAGAGCACTAAGGAGTGGGGTGTGTGTGTGTGTGTGTGTGTGTGTGTGTGTGTGTGTGTGGAGGATGGGAAAGGATCAAGAAAAGCATCCTTTTGGAAGTAGCAATTGAGCTGGTTTTGGAAACTGCTAGCAGGCCAGTTTGGATGAGGCTTTGAGTCCAAGAAGAGAAGAAACATGAAATAAATCTGGAAAGGCATATGGGAGCCAGACTGTGGAGGGCTCTAAATGCTACCCTAAAACATGTGCATTTTATCCTAGGGAGCCATTGAAGCTTCTTGAGCAGTGGAGTGAAATGGACAGATCTTTGCTTTAATATGATTATTTTGACAGCCATGCAGAGTATGGCTTGGCGAGAAGAGAGACAGGGAGGGACACCATTTAGGAGACTACAGGTTGTGACTTTGTAAGTGGAGAGAAGGTGGATGATGAGATGAGGCACATGTTGTAGAGACAAACAGAAGTTATAAGGAACAATGTGAGCAAAGGCTCTGGGTCAATAAATCATTAGAAAAATTTGGGAAACAACATATGGGCATGCATACAGTGTCCAGTTCTGGGTACCACATTTTAGGAAGGACTGACAAAGTGGAGTGCATCCCAGTGAAGGTGAACAGTAAAAGACAGAAGACCATAACAAAGGAGGATCCCAGTTAGAGGAACTGGGAATTTCAGCCTAGAGAAGATTCAGGATGGGGACCTGATAGCTGTCTTCAAGTATTGCAGGCCTGTCAAGTGAACAAGAAAGAAGATTTGTCCTGCATCGTATCAGAAGGAAGAGCTGGGAACAATGGGTAAAAGCTTCAGAAGCAGATTTCATCTTTATCCATGGAAAAACCTCCTAAGATGCAGAGCTGACCAGAAGTGGAATGGGTGGCATCAGGAGGCAGTGAATTCTCTCCATCACTAGTGAGCTTCACTAGAATAAATAAAATTATTTGAATTGAATTTGTGGCCTACGTTTTTCCTACCCTCTGGCCCTCATCAGGGTTCATCTCTCCACACCACTCCTTTGTCAGTGTGTGCTTAGAAAAGGAAAACTGCTGGAGCATCAGACTGGCCAAACCTAGGAAGCAGCTTGATTCACAAAAGCCCAGAATCATGACTGACACTGATTTCCCATGGGACCCTGGACAGGCCACTCTATCTCTCTTGGTCTGGATTTCTTTCTCTGTTACATGAAGATGTTGAACTGGATGGCATCTAAGGTCCCTTTCAGCTCTGATATCCTATGTTCTCATGGCCCTCCCACCTCCAACATTATCTTCTATATCTCAAAGTCTATTCTAGCTCAGATAATATATAATCAATCTCTTTCTTTGATTTAATTTTATTTTCAGATCTACATTCTCTCTCTCCCATCTCTCCTCACCACCACCACTGAGAGAGCAAGAAAATATAATCTATCTTTTAAGATTCCTCCCAGATGTGACATGATATACCTAGAATTTGGAAGGTAACTTGACTATGAGTGGGAAAGAGACTATGGGCTGGAGCCCCTTTTGTGTTCCCCCAAAAAAACAAAAAACAAAAAACAAACCTAGAATCACAGTGGGTGCCCATGAGTTGGGAATGACCAAACTGCAATATATGAATGTCATGGAAAATTATTGTGCAGTAAGAAACAACAAAGATGAGGAATTAAGAGAAACATTAGAAGTCATATACAAACTTATGCAGAATAAAGCAAGCAGAGACAGTGTTATTTCAGTTTACATTTATAAAGGTATGGTGCATGGGCATCTAGGTGGCACAGTGAATAGAGAGCTCCAGGCCTGGAGTCAGGAGGACCTGAATTCAAATCCAACTTCAGACATTTACTAGCTGTGTGACCCTGGGAAAGTCACTTAACCCTGTCTGCCTCAGTTTCCTCATCTGTAAAATGACCTGGAGAAGGAAACAACAAAACACTCCAGTATCTTTGCCAAAAAAAACTCCAAATGGAGTCACAGAGAGTCAGACATGACTGAAAAAATTGAACATGTGGTGCATGAACAGACCTGTCCATGTAGAGAAGTCTGGGAAGATGACTTCTGGGAGAATCATGATGACAGATAGGGGTAGTGGCTTGAAAGAGACTGTAGAGCATCCATGGACATTGTGTAACTGGTTCCTGGTGGCCAGCTACCAGGGAGGAAGCCTTTTTGAAAAAGACCTGAGTCAGCTTTACCATCACTTTGCTGCACTTGTGTCTGGGGGAATCTTAGGGATTCTTTTACTCACATGCTCCTTGGCCTTGTTTGTTTGTTTTGTTTGATTTTATTTTATTTTTTATTCTAGGTGAAGGGAGTGGAGTCTCAGACCTTGGGGGTTTCAAAGGTCAGTAAACTACAGGAAAATGGGAGTCAGATCCAGCCTAGGTTTTACAGGCAGTGCAGTACTGATGCCCCAGGGAACCATTTTGGGAGTGACATTCAAGACCCTAGCCCAGTGGAAGGTGGCCATGTCAAATCTAGGCTTGAACTTGGTGAGACAAATGTTGTGTAAGAACTTAGCTAAGTTTTAAGACTATTTCCCTAGAGGCTTAGATGGTGTAGGGGAGAGTATGCCCTGAAGGAAATGGCTTTATATTTATTCTTGACATATCTTTGAAGTAAACATTCTTTTTATAAAAGCCAGCCAATGTGAAATGGTTAAATGGAATTGTGAGCTAGTCACTGGCCCCTAGCAATGTGAAACACAGATGGTGGTGGCTTTGAGCCCATGGCAGTGGAGAAGAGAGAACCCCACAAACCCCTCAGGGTCCCCTTGAACCTTGAGGGGGAGATGTACCCAACCTGGACTTGAGAGAGTGGAGCCAGAGAGTACATGTGACCCATAATTATATGTCTATTAGAATGTAAACCAACAGACCACTCTGGGTTGGAGACAGGAGATGAGGAAACGCACCTCCCTCTTTTCAAGAGGTGCAGAGCATTCCATCCACTGTCAAACACTGGCATTGAATAGATTGGCTGTGCTTAACTGTTTTTCTTTGTTATTAGAGAGACCTCATTTCTCATCTCTCTCTCTGTCTCTCTCTCTCTCTGTCTGTCTGTCTCTCTCTTTGTTTCTCTCTCTCTGTCTCTCTCTCCCTTCACCGGCTCCCATAGATTCAGTTATCATCTTTACATCTGTATGTTTAGTCCTAGGATCTGTCCTGATTTACAGTCCTGCATCACCAGCTGTCTATTAGACAGTTCAAGCTGGGTATCCCATAGGTGTCTCGAACGTAACATTTCCAAAATCATTTCTCCCCCCCACCAAACCCACCCCTCTTCCAAACATGCTCATTGTCAAAGCTATGATCATCCTTCCTCAGTCATGCCGACTCCTCACTCTCACTCACCCAATGTATCCAGTCACCCCCTACTGTACCTCACTGCCTGGTCTTGTCTCCTAGTCTCACAGCCCTCAGACCAGGACTTTGGGTATTTGGGGGAGGGGGGACCCTCCCATCAGTGGGAAGGTAATAAGAATGCTAGCTGACTTTCAGATAGCACTTTAAAATTTTGCAGAGCATTTTATGCACATTATTTCATCCTACGTCCCGCCAGGTCAACAAGCATTTATTAAGTGCTAAGCACTGAGAAACCAAACATAAGCAGAAAGAAATACAGTCCCTGTCCTCAAAGAGTGTTCTTGTCAGAGAATACATCCTATAAAAGGAAGCTAAAGGGGGGCAGGGCATTGAGGTAGCCAGCTAGAAGCACTCTAGAGAAAGTCTGGGAGGGCCAGGAGGACAGCCTGGAAAGGAACAAAGGCATGGCTGCCCTGGGTGCCCTCCTTCAAATAGAGGTTCTGGGAGGAAGGAGCCAATCAGAAGAGGTTTGGACTACTTCCAGTATGGGAAGTCCAGGGGTGAAACGAGCTTCCGGAATAGTTTCTATGGAGTAGTAAAGTCCAGAAGAGTCAAGAGTGCATCCTGGAGAGACATGACCCTTTGAGATAGGTATGACAGTTACCCATAGGTACTGTTATTCTCATTGTTCATATGGAGAAACCGAGGCTTAGAGCAGTTCAGTGACTTGTCCTGGTCACACAGCTAATGAATGCCAGGGGTGAGGTTTGAGCCTGTACTGGGATTCTAGCTGCTCTACCATCCCTCTTATATGAGTTGAGGAAGGAGCCTTAGGGATCACTTAAATCAACCGCTTCATTTCACAGAAGGAGGAAACTGAATTCCTAAGATGAGAAATGATTCTTGCCGAGGAATCCCAGGGGGCAGTTCTTGGGTTTCCTTGTGCTAAGTGCCCTCTGGAACTGTTCCAAAGAAGGTTCCCTTTCTCAAGAGGTCCTTGAGTGGGCACAAGATGGCCACTTGTGGGGATGTTATGGAGGCATTCTTTTGTAGGTATGGGAGGGACAAGACGGGACCTCTGAAGTCCCTTTCCAAATTGGAGATTCCTTGATGCTCATGGGGACTCCATGAGCCTCTATTTCTTCCCCTGTAAAATGGAAGTAATAATTCCTGAACCTGTGGTGACCTACCTCAGAGGGTTACTTTGACCTTCAAATGAGATTGTGCATATAAAGCACTCTTCTGCCTCCTTTGCAGTCGGATCAGCTGCCAAAGCAATCTTCCTAAAGCTTGTTTCTGACCATGTTACCTCCCTCCCCCTATGAACTTCAGTGGCTCCCTATTAGCTCCAAGATCAAATATAAAATCCTGTTTGGCATTCAAAGCCCTTCCAAACCTGCTCACCTCACCCCAACCCATTTCCAGTTGTCTTAACCTTACTCCCCTCCACATACTCTGCCATCCATCGACACCAGCCTCCTGACTGCTCCCAGAACAAAACGTTCTATCTCCCGAGCTAGGCATTTTCCCCAGATGTCTCCCATGCCCTGGATGTTCCCCCTTCTTATCTCCACCTTGCAGTTTCCTCAACTTCCTTCAGGTCCCAGCTAAAATCCCACCTTTCACAATCCCTTTTCATTCTATGGCCTTCCTTTTATTGATCATTTCCTTTTTATCCTGTGTATAAATTGTCTGTACCTAATTGTTCACATGTTGTCTTCCCCATCAGACCATGAACTCCTTGAGGGCGGGAACAGTTTTTGGCCTTTCTTTATATCCCCAGCACAAAGAGCAGCGCCCGGCACATAGTAGGCGCTTTTCATAACTGTTTCTCAACTAGCTAACTTGAACCTTTCTTGCTGTCATTTCAGTTCATCCTTCTAGTCCTGGGCTCCAATGTCCTTCAGGGCCTATCACAGGCTGTTAGTTCCTTGATGGAAAATAGCAGATGGAGGTGCTGTTAAAAATAGGAATCAGGCCCAGAAGAGGGGAGAGGAACCTAGCTGGCTAATCACATGGAAGGGGCCTGGGATTGTGCCTTGGAAATTACAAGAGTTTACTGTGCAGAGGATTAAGGCTTCAGCATCTGGGGAGTGTCTGTTGGGGCAGCTCTGTGGCGCCGATTGTGGCGATGACGGGAGTGATTGTGCTATCGATACCCAAGCAGGCCCCATCTTCCTGGGCCAGGCCAGGCCAGACCTCCGTCTGCTCCATGAGCTCACGCTTCCCTGCTCTTGCTCCCAGCCCCCAACACACACACACACACACACACACACACACCAACTCTGTTTAATTCCCTAATACACAGGACTCTATTTAGCTTCCTCCCTTCTGCCAATCAATCCAGTTGCTCCAGCTCCCTCCATCCTTGACCCGGATTCAGCCAGCCCACCCAAGGCTCTCAGTTCCTAAGACCATCAGAGTAGGAAGGGTGCTTGGAGCATAGAGTGTCAGAACTGAGAAAGTCCTTAGAACATGGGATGTCAGAGATCATAAGAGCCTTAGAACGTAGAATGTCAGACCTAGGAAGGACCGTAGAACACAGAATGTCAGAGCAGGGAGGGGCCTTAGAACACAGGCTGTCAGAGCTGGGAAGGGCCTTAGAGTACCTTTAGGCCAACTCTCCATTTTACAGATGAAGAAACCAAGGCCTAGAAAGATACATGAATTGCCTTTAGAGGCAGGGCCAAGTCCTTGCTTCTCAGGCCATTGCTTTCCTCCACACTGTGGCACCCACAGGGCTAGGATGACCATTCAGGGCCTCAGATGATGGCTGAGGATGGGCTACTCCTCCCAAAGCAGGGATGTCTGGAAGAAAGTGCCCTGAAGGTCTGAGAGGAGAAGCTACTTGCCCAGGGTCACACAGGGACTCACTGTCAGAGCCAGGTCTCCTAAATCCTTTTCATGGCTCTGGCTGTGCTCTGTTGCCCAAGGAAGAAACCTAATGAGGGTATGGGGCATCTCAGGAGGTAGGTTGGGGAGAGGGAGCAGAGGAGGCTGTGTAAATGGAAGGAAGGAGAGAGGAAGGAAACAAGTGAGGGAGGGAGAAAGAGGGGTAGAAGGAAAAAAGGGAGAGAGGGAGGAGAGAAGGAAATATTTATTAAGTGCCTACTATGTGCCAGGCACTATGCTACGTGCTTTGCAACTATCTCATTTAATCCTCACAACCAACCCTGGGAGGTACCTGTTATTATTATTGCCACAGATGAAGAAACTGAGGCAGGCAGAAGTTAAATGACTTGTCCAGGGTCCCACAGCTAGTAAATGTCTGAGGCCATATTTAAATTCAGGTCTTCCTGACTCCAGGCCCAGCACTCTACCCACCGTATGACCTAGCTGAAGGCAAATAGTGGTTTAATGGAACACGAATAATCAGGAGATCTAAGTTCAAACTCTGTCTACATTTTCTACAACCTGTGTGATTGCAGGGCAAAGCTTTTTCATCTCTCTTGGCCTCACCTTCTTCATCTGATAAATGAGGGGTTGCAGTAGAGGAGCTAACTCTTAACTTTTTAGGATCTTAGGGCTTTTGATCTCCTCAACAAATTGTCTTTCTCCATTGTCTTAATCCCTCAGGGCCCTGACTCTTGGTTGAAGGCTGGGGAGGGGGAAGAATCAGTGGAGGGCATCACTAATGTTACACCTTTATGCCTTAAGGTCAGTGATTTCATCTGCTGTCGTCAGACCAGTCAAAGGAGCCTTGTGTTTGTCGTCAGAGGACTTGATTCCAATTCTACCTACTACTACTACACTACTAACTACTACTAATAATACTACCACCACTGCTACTACTACTACTACTACCTATTTGATCTTAGTCAACATCTTAACATCTCTGAGCCTCAGTTTCCTCATCCACCAAATGAGGAGGGCTGGATTGGATGGCCCCAGATCTTCAATCTCTTGATCTCATGCTGATCACTTACACCTTAAGGGGATGGTCTTAGTGAACTGCTGTGACCAAAAAAAAAAAAAAAAATCCCAATCCTTGTTGTGTAGCCAGTCTGGTAATGAGCCTTTCTGAATTCATCCAGACTAGACCTAAGATTCGGGGTAGATGTTCCTCAGCTGGCTGCCCTAAATACCTCCTTAGCTTGGGAACAGGATTAGACTTCTCAGGGCCCTGAAGCTCAAAATCCAGTGGTTCTGTATGAGGCAGGAGTCCTTGTTAGGGGGCCACTGCCCAAGTCCCAGTAAGACAGGATAAAATATTTCAAGTCACAGGAGGTAGGGTGGGGATTTTAGGGTAATGGACATTCCTCCCAGAAGGAAAAGTCTCTTCCTTTTTCTGGACCTCAGTTTCCCCACATGTAAAATGGGAGTTTGGATGAGGCCATCTTTGTCTGAAGTGAATCTAAAATCACCGTACAGTTTCACATTTCTATGAAGACAAAGAAAACTGTAACATAAGACATAATGATCAAAGGATAAGAACTACACACTGGTCATCTCTGAAAGGCTGTTGTTACAGGGTAGTGGGAATAGCCTGTGTGGTTCCAAAGTGCTGAATTAGGAGCAGTGTATATGTGTGTGTGTGTGTGTGTGTGTGTGCTTGTGTGTACTTGGGGGGCAGAGGGCAAGAAGAATCAGAGGGCAGCAGATTTGGGCTCCTGACTTCTCACTGAAGTCCTACCTTTTGCAAGAAGCCTTTCCCAATCCTCCTTAATTTCAGTGCCTTCTCTCTGAAATTATCTCCTATTTATCCTTTATATATCTTCTTTATTATGTTTAGCCGTGCCCAATCCTTTATGACCTCATTTGGGGTCATACTGGAGTGGTTTGTCATTTCCTTCTCCAGCTCATTTTGCACATGAGGAAACTGAGGCAAACAAGGTTAAGTGACTTGCCCAGGGTCACACAGTCAGTAAGTGTCTGAGACTGAATTTGAACTCAGGTCCTCCTGACTCCAAGCCCCTCACTCTATCCACTGTGTTTGTATGTAACTGTTTGTATATTGTCAAGAGTAGGGACTGTTTATTACTTTTCTTTATATCCCCAGGTTTTAGCACAGTGCCTGACAAACAGTAGGTGCTTAATAAATGCTTATTGCCTTGACTTACCATATAAAGATGAACTTCCTGACTATCAGAGCTGTCCCAAAGTGGAATGGGCTATCTCTGGAGGTAATAGGCTCGCTCATTGGATATGTTTGAGTAGTGACTGGAAGACCATTTTCTCAGGGACATTAGTAGAAGGGACTTCTGTTCAGGTCTGGGCTGGTTTGATGATTGCTCGAGGTCCCTTCCAACTCTGGAATGCTCGAGTTCTTGGTAGTGACATTTTCCGTATGATGGTCTCTGGGCAGTAGTTTATAGGATTGAGGATGAAATGTTCTTAGGAGACATCCTCGGTGGGGTTGCCCAAGTCCTCCTTTATATTCTGACCCTGTGAGAAAGTGACTGATCCTCAGACTCTGGGAGCCATACCAAGAGGTGACCCAATGAGAATCTGATAGTGTGCTTGGAGAGATGCCACAATTCTTCCAATAATTTTAACAACAACAACAACAACAACAACAATAGCTCACGTGTATGTAACACTATGTGATTGCAAAGAATTAGGGCATCTGAGATCTCAGTGGATTTGCACAGCAGCCGTGGGGGAGATAGGAAATGGTGTATTACCTCTTTTATGTAGATGAAGGAACTGAGGCTCAGAGAGAAGCAAGGACTTGACCACCATCACAGGCCAGGTAAGTAGTAGATCTGGAATTCAAAACCAAACTTCTGGCATCCAGTCCAAGACTTCCCCATTGTACAGCAATCCCCTTTATTAAGAGGAAGCCTTCCCACCTGCATTGGGATCCGGGGAGGTTGTTTTATTCTGGCTTATCTTGATGGGGGCAGAGGCATGCTATAGTCATTTTTCAACAAGAATCCACCATTATTTGTCTCAGCTTCTCCCACTACTGTTGTGGGTCAACAATGAATAAAAAATAATAACACTCCATTGACTGTCCTTTCAGACTCTAACCTGACGTGGAAGGGAGCTTAGAATACAGAATGGAGAAGATTAGAATTGGGAGTCATGATCCACCCTAACCCCATCATTTTACAGACAAAGAAATCAAGGCTCTGGAAAAAACAAAAACAAAAACAAAAAAAAAAAAACTTTCTTCCAAAGACTACCCAATAAATTGCTGAGTAAACTGGGACTAGAACCCAGGTCTCCTGACTTCTTATTTGCTCCAATCAGTGAATCAGTCAGCAAGCATTTGTATAATGTGCAGGCACAGTTCCAGGCATCAGGAGTACAAAGATAAAAGTGAAAACAGTCCACCCTCCCCTTTAAGGAACTTGCATTCTGTTGTGGGACTATTCTTCACTTCAGTTTAATCATACAATTTCATATAAACTCACTATGATTCAGACAGCCAAAGTTTACCATTGCTCTTTCTGCGGAAAGAAAGTTTGTTAAACAAATCCATGGTGTAATCCAGGGAGAGATAATACTTGTAGTGCTTTACAAACCTTAGAGTGCTATGTAAATTTAGCAATTATTGTATTATTATACATGTTTAACCTACTTAGGGGAGCAATTGATATGATAATTGTAAGTCTGGTCACTTATCTTGAAGGATTCTTCAAGCCCTTTTCAAAGGGTCTCTAGGTACCTGGATATATTAACTAGAAGTTCTTGTCACTGAATTTGTTTAAAAGTAATGGTACTTTCCCAAAGAGGTCAAAGAAAAAGGGAAAGGACCTATATGTACAAAAATATTTATAGCAGTTCTTTTTGTGGTGGCAAAGCATTGGAAATTGAGGGGATGCCCATCAGTTGAGGAATGGCTGAGTAAGTTGTGGTATGTAGTTGTGATGGAATACTATTGTGCTATAGAAATGACAGCAGGATGGTTTCAGAAAAACCTGGGAAGACTTATATGAACTGATGCAAAGTGAAGTGAGCAGATTCAGGAGAACATTGTACACAGTAACAGCAATCAACTGTGAAAGATTTAGCTACTTTGATCAATACAAAGATCTATGACAGTTCCAAAGTACTCATGATGAAAAACACCATCCACCTTCAGAGAAAGAACTGATGAACTCTGAGTGCAGACTGAAGTATATCTTTTCACTTTCTTTATTTTTCTTGCTTGGGGGGGGGAGGTGTGGGGAAACATGGTGAATATGGATATATGTTTTGCATGACTTCACATGTATAAAGTGTGTATTGCTTGCCTTCTCAATGAGTGGGGGAGAGGCTGGAGAAAGGGAGAGAATTTGGAGCTCAAAATTTTTGAAATGAATTTAAAAAATAAAAAGGTTGCCATCATAAAATAATAAAATTACCTTTCTTTAAAAATATTTCTTGATTCTCATTCATGCAGATAGATACATTCTCCAAGTAACAGTATTGAAAAGACAACTGTCATTGAAATCTATGTGCTGGGCATTTTGGGGAGGGGGGCAGAACCAGAGATGAGTAAGACTAGTCCTTTCTGATGAGCACAGCTGAAAATTTAATAACACTTGAGTGGTTATGATTGTTGTCCTTCATGCTCAAAGAGGACAAAAATGACATCACCATGTGAGGGTCGAGTTACAGTGTGTCTGACTGTGGCTGATCTGAGCAGTATAAGCTCAGAAGGCTCTACTACAGGTCTGGCACAAATAGTCCAGAGGAACATTTGGAGTGGAGATGTGTCTAAATTTGTGCATCTCACATTAATAATAATAATAATAATAGTACAAAACAACAGAGATTGTATTTGGCAGTGCAGAATCATGGACTCAGAGAAGCTGTAGAAGGACTTTAGATCTGGAAAGGACTTAGATCATAGACAGTCAGAGCCAGAAGGAATCTTAGAGCATGGGACATTAAAGCTGAGTTACTAGTACAGTATAGTGGGAAGAGCCCTAACTTTGGAGTTAGAGGTCTTGGGTTCAGATCCTGCTTCTCTCTGGGCCTCTGTTTCCTCTTCTCTAAAATGAAAGAAGTTGGGCTGGGTGACTTGGTCCCTGCCAGGTCTGCATCTATGATCTTATGTGACCTTAGAATGTTAAGGCTAAAGACCTTCTAACATGGAATGTTCAAACACAGAACATTTGAGCTAGAAAGGGTAATAGCAATCCGTGTTTCTTTTGTACTAGAAGTTTGCAAAGCACCTTGCTCACAACATCCCTGTGAAGAAGGTGATACCGAGTATATTATCCCCATTTTACAGAGGAGAAAATTGAAACTTGGAGTAAGTCACGTGCCTGTGGTCCACAGCAGTAAGTGTCAGGGGCAGCATTTGAATTCAGGCTTCCTGACTCTTCATCCTGTTGTTTTTTTTTTTTCCATTAGAATTTGCTGTGTTTTTCAGACCAATTTGGTTACTAGACACCTTCTGAGTTTGAAATCCCAGACTTTGAGAATTGGAAGGGACCTCACAGGGCAACTAGACCAACCAAGCTATACTTGAACAGGGAGCCCAGCTTCACCTTCCCCAACAAGTGGATATTTATGCTTTGTTTGAAGACCTCCAGTGAGAGGGAACTCAGTGCCTCCCCAGTGAGCACATTATGCTTTTAGACAGCCTCTTTGGAAGGTTTTTCTTCCATCAAGCTGAAATCTCACTCCCTTCAACTTCCCCCCATGACCCCCAGCTCTGTCTTCTGGGGGCCAAGCAGAACTAGTATTATTGATAGAGCTAGACTTGTTGGTCCAGGGAATACCCCAGAGATAAAGGGGAAGGAGGGTTGGGAAATTTGGGGTATAAAACATAACAAATTAAGGTTATTTCATGTAAAAAAAGATTGCCCACAAGTTCTTTTTTTATAATACATAATTTCATATTTAACATTGGAATGTCACTGTCACTATTTGCTCATGGAACCCTTATTATGGAGAACAGTTGGGGAAATACTGACTTTGTCCAAATCCTTCATTTTACAGATAAGGAAACTGAGGCCCAGAGAAGTAGAAATGACTTTTCCAAGGCCACCCAGATAGCTTGTTTTCCCCTTTATTTCTTCCCTCCCCTCCTTTTCTTCATTCTCTCTCTACATCTTTCCCTCCCTTTCCTCCCCTCTCCCACTCTTGTCCTTCCTTTCCCTTCTTTCTCTTCTCCTTTTTCTCTTACTCCCTCCATCTTACAATTACTCCTCTTTCCTTTCCTCTCTCTCTCTTGCTGCTTTCCTCTCTTCCCTCCTTCCTTCATTTTCCTTCCTTTCCTCTCTATTCTCTCACTCCATCCCTCCCCTCCCTTCCTGTCTTTTCCTCTTTTTGTCCCCTCTCCTCAAACTCTTCTCTCTCCCTCACTCTCCTCTTTCCCTTCTTCTCGACCTCCTTTCCTCCTCCTCTTTCTTGCTGCCCCTTCCTCCATTTGACCTCTTTTCTCTCTCCTTTCCTTCTAGACAGTTATAATCAGCAACAGCTTTTGCCCCACTCGAAACACAAAGTTGGACAGGACCAAAGACCATCTAAGCCAACCAGTATCTGAACAAAATTCAGAGACGGCCTCCTCAAACAAGGGCTCGTCCAGCCTTTGCTACAAGAATTCCAGTGAGGGGCAACCTCATGACCTCCAGAGAGGACTCACTTTGTTTTCAGACAACTCAGAATGTTAAGAAATATTACACCCTGTCCAAACCTGCCTCCTGACCACTCTCAGGCCTTATCCAGCTCTTAGATGAGAAGGTGAGGTCGCTGAGGGCTAGGTGGAAAACAGGACCCAGAGGGCCCCTCCCTGCCTGGGAAGGGTGTGTTAGCCTGGGGCTTGGGGAGGGGAGGGTGGCTAGGAAGGTTTAATGTGAGCGAATGGAAATCAGGTGGTGGGAATACTGGGGACAGGAAATGGCCAGCACGTCTGGGCAATCAGATAACCCGAATCACTGGCACCGGTAATTGAGGAGGAGGAAAATATATTAATCTCCCAAGTAGGGTGGGAGGAGCTTCCCTCTCCTACTCAGAGGGCTAGACTGGACCTTTGAACCTTGAATGTCCGAACTGGAGTGGACCTTAAAATACAGAATATAAAAGCTGGGAAGGACTTTAGAACATAGAATGTTAGAGCTGGGAAAGCCCTCAGAACAGAGAATGTCAGAGCTGAGAGGGGCCTTAGAACACAGAAAGTCAGAGCTAGAAGGGACCTTAGAACACAGAATGTCACAGCCAGGAGAGGTTTTAAAATATAGAATGTCAGAGCTGGGAAAGGAATGTCAGAGCTGGGAGAGGCCTTAGAACACAGAATGTCAGAGCTGGGAGGGACCCTAGAACACAGAATGTCAGAGCTGGGAGGGCCCTTAGAACATAGAATGTCAGAGCTAGGAGGGACCTTAGAATACAGAATGTCACAGCCAGGAGAGGTTTTAGAATATAGAATGTCAGAGCTGGGAAAGGAATGTCAGAGCTGGGAGGGGCCTTAGAACATAGAATGTCAGAGCCAAGAGAGGCCTTAGAACACAGAATATCAGAGTAGAAGGGACTTTGGAACACAGAATGTCAGAACTGGGAGGGGTCTTAGAGACCCATCTACTCCAGCCTCCTCATGCTATACTGTAGTTAAAACTGAGGACCAGATTTGGGAAATTGATTTGCCCAAAGACACAGATAGTAGTAACCAATGGTCCTTGGAGTGTCTCTCTGCCCAATCTTGATGAAGTCACCCTCGTGCATACTTTGCAACAATAATAACACATTTTCCCATCTCTCTGATACATTTAATGTTTGCAAAGGCTTTTCTTCACAACAGCCCCATGAGGTGGGGAGTGCAAGAAGGATCTTGGCTGGTACATGGCCTTATGCCATATATTAGAGATGGAAGAGAGCTCAGTCATCTAATTCAGGGGTTATTAACCTGACACAGGACCCTCGGTTTCAGGATAAGAAAAAAAAATTGCATCTTTTTTCACTCAGCTACTTCTCACCCAAATTTAGCAGAAACTTTACTGTGTGACTCTGGGCAAGTCACTTAATCTTTCAGCCTCAATTTTCTTATCTGTAAAATAAAGTAATAGTTCCTACATCCCTGGATTGTTGTGAGGATCAAATGAGATTGGAAACCTTAAAATGTTATACAAACACCAGATATTAGCAGTTGTGATCTGGTTCTCAAAGTGTGTGGCCTAAGGGTCCCTAGGACCCCTTCAGAAGGTCCATGAGGTCAGGTCTATTTTCACAATCATATTAAAATGTTTTGATTTCTAATATAGCACACTTTGATAGATATAACCCATATAAGCAAAAGCTCTTGGGAAAGGGTCCTCAAAGGGAGCCTGAGACCACAGTGAATCAACGACAATTCTAGGGTTTGAACCCAGTTGTGCTCTCTTTCCAGTGTCTGATCCTCTACTCCGTCATTCAGCAGCCCTAAGGGCTTGCTACCTGCAAATCCAGCCTCAGACACCTACCTGCTGTGTGACCCAGGGCAAGTCACTCAATTCTATTTGCCTCAGTTTCCTCATCTGTAAAATGGACTGGAGAAGGAAATGGCAAACCACTCCAGTGCCTTTGTCAAGAAAAGGGGGCACAAAGACTTGGAGACAACTGAAAAAATGACTGAATAACCACAAAATGTGCACGATACTAGGCCAGGTCCTGGGGAAGATGAACTTTGTAGAATAATTATGATATTTAGATAAATGACCCTACCATCATAAAATTTACCTCCTAGAAGCAAGGCAATATGCATTTATATACATAGATACATAATAACAGCTAGCATTTCTGTAGAACCTACTATGTACCAGGCTCTTTCAAATATTATCTTATCTGATCCTCACAACAACCTTGGGAAGGACGTGCCATTATTACCCCCAGTTTACAAATGAAGAAATGGATGCAGGCAGAGATGAAGTGACTTGCCCAGGGTCGCATGGCTACTAAGTGCCTGAGCATGGATTTGAACTTGAGTCTTCTTGACTCCATGCCCAACGGCACACTAAGGTGCAGCTACTGATAAGCACCAAAGCAAATGGTAAACCAGAAAATGCTGGCAGAGCAGCACTACCACGTAGTGGGAAGACAGCTCCCCACACTCAGAAGGCTTGAGTTCAAGCACAACATAACTTCCCAGCTGTTTAACATTGGATAAATCACTTTCCCTCTCTCAGGCCTGAGTTTTCTTCTCTTTAAAATAAGGGTTAGATATTCTGTGGATGTCTGAAGCCCCTTCTAGCTAGATCCTGAAGTCCAATCATCCGGAATGAAAGTGTTTTGAAAACGGTAAAGCTCTATACCAGAGGTTCCCAAACTTCTTTGGCCTACCACCCTCTTTTCAAAAAAGAAAAAATCACTCAGCCCTGGAAATCTGGAAATCTATTTTCTTTAACCCTTTAATGTTTTTTTTTAATTTGCATCATTTAAAATACATAATTTTTTAAAATGATACATCTTAAATTTAATAATTTATTGGAAATTTGTGGGCTTTTTTCTTCATTGAAATTTTGATGATGCAATATTGCATCATGTAACTGTATAGTATCATATTGTAAACAAGTCATTACACATATTCCTACCATTGCAGGCTGGACTTTCCAACAATGCATGACATGGTTGCCTGCCAAAACTTGCTTGTTAAGACCTGTCAGTGGACTTGATCACTGATCAATTATAACTTGCATTTTGTGTGTTTATTTGAAAACAATGTATTTGGAAAATAATATAATCACTACAACTTTAATTCTGTTACACAACAGATGAAACCTGTATGAACGGTTTTTCAAAATTTTCTTCTCTTCTTTCCTTATGCTTCCACTGCCCCCATATTTTTATTTAACACCCCCCAATTGTACCTGAGGCTACTGCTCCCCACCCCATCATTCCAGCCCCCCCAAGGGGGTGGTATCACCCACTCTGGGAACCTCTGCTCTATACTAATGGGAGAGATTCTTACTGCCATTATTGTTTCCTTATCTGTTAAAATGAGAGGGAAGTGGTTGGATTAGAAGACATTTAAAGTCCCTTCCAGCTCTGGGAGCACAGAGGTAAGGGAGTGGGGAGGGGGGTAGGGAAGAAAATGAAGTCTCTCTTTCTCCCCCCCTCCCCCACCCCATGTACCCTTGTTCTTTCCCTCTCTCCCTCTCTTTCTACCTCCCTTCTCTTACTCTTCTCTTTTTCTGTCTCTCTCTCTCCCTCCCTCTCTTTCTCAATCTCTACTTTCTTCTCTCAGTCTCTCTCTCCTTTTCTCTCTTCTTTTCTCTCTCCTTCCTCTGTCTCTGTCATCTCTCTATGTTCTGTTTCTTTGTCTCTACCTACCTTCTATCTCTCTCTGTCTCTGTCTCTCTCTCTCTCTCTCTCTCTCTCTCTCTCACACACACACACACACACACACACAAATTCTTGAGGAACAAATATAATAAAAGCAAAAGATTCAGAGCTCTACCTTCATACACATGCATACAACTTCTAGTCTTCCTCTTTGGGAAAGTTGTTTCAGGCCCTAGACAGAAACTGAGAAGAACATAAAGCTCAGGAAAATTCTGATCTGCCAATTACAAATGAGAGGGAGTACTGAATGTTGAGGTGCTGAAAAGAATACATTTCAAAGAATCAGAGGAAGAGCCAGGAATACCAGAGAAGAGAAAGACTCAGAAAAAGAGAGACAAGGGTAAGGTGGGGGGCAGCTTGGAGGTGAGAGACACACATATAGAAACACACAGAGAGACACAGAAGGTGGGGAGAGAAAGAAACAAAGAGACAGATATAATGAGTGATGCTATGAGAAGGGCAGAGACAGAGGGATATGACAAGGGGTGAAAGAAAGAAAGAGAAACAAATGCACAGTTGAGAGAAGGGAGAAAGACAAAGAAAAACAGGTGGGATGAAGGGAGAGTGAGAAAAGTGAAGGAGAGAGAGAAGAGTGAGGAAGAGAAAATGGAGACAGAAAAGAGGAAGAAGGGAAAGAGAAAGGGAGATAGGGAGAAAGAGAGAAGGGAGTGAGACAGATAAAAGAAGAAGGGAGAAAAAGAGATGGGACAGAGAAAAAAGAAGGGAGATAGGAAGAAAGAGAGAAGGGGAGAGAGAAAAGAGAGAAAGGAGAGGAAAGAGAGGAAGAAGGGAGAAAGAGAAAAGGGAGAGAGAGAGAAGGGAGAGAAAGGCCTGTTTATGGAACAACTATAAAATGAAACGAATTCTTCAACTTTTTTGCTCCACCGTCATTCTGATCCTGGGCCCCAGTCTCATTGGGGTATTTGAAGACTTTGCTCTGCCTGGGGACCCCTGGACCATCTATAACCTCTACTCCACCCCTATTACTTATATTGGTATGAAACCCCATAACTATTTCTGGGGCCATTAGTCCATACTTCCTGCCTATGGCTGAGATCCCAATATGGTTCAAGCCAAAAAAGTGTCTATCAGTGAAGCTCCAAACTCACTTCATATGGTTTTGTTGCTATATAAATACAAGTAGACAAGGGACAAGGCATAGAAAACAAGGGGGAGAGAGAGAGAGAAAGAGAGAGAGAGAGAAGAGAGAGAGTGTGTGTGTGTTGGAGAAGGGGAAGGAGAGACAGAGAGAAACACATTGAGAAGAGGGAGGAGGGAGAGAGGCAGGGGAGAGAGGAGAGAGAGACAGTTGGGCACTGACAGAGAAGATAGGGAGAACAACCCAAATGAATTCATTTGCAGTAATAGGATCATAGCACATCAGACCTGGAAGAGTCCTTGAAGACATCTTGACAGAGGAGGACATTTGGGGAGTGGTAATCTGTTAAAATGAACAGCACCTTAGATTTGGAGCAAAGATCTGAATTCAAGTCCCATCCCAATCGACTGAGCAAGTCACTTAATCTCTCAATTATACCTGCAGCACCAATTTTACAGGCAAGTGACAGCTCAAGAAAGCCAAAATCAGCATCCCTGACTCTACAAGTCAGGACTTGATTTATTGTGGGTTGAGTCTAGATTTAAGAAATCGATGGGGAAAATTTGAATAATGCAGATTAAACTTAAAAGTGTGTCCTTAGAACCCCGCGCTAGAGCTGGTTGTTAAACATGTACCAGGACACCTCTGCAAACAGTGGTGGTGTGAGATTCAAGATAATCTATGTAAAGCATTATATTTAAATACCAATGATCATTTTGGGAAATATTACCCCAAAATGCTGACAAATTTTTCTCACAGAAACTCTGAGTAGGTCCTGTTTAGATGAATCATGCTAATGTCAACAGTCTTTTTAAAAAGTCTTTGATGGCGCAGTGGATAAAGCTTTGGCCTTGGAGTCAGGAGGACCTGAGTGCAAATCCAGCCTCAGACGTTTGACATTTACTAGCTGTGTGACCCTGGGCAACTCACTGAACTTCTGTCTGCCTCAGTTTCCTCATTTGTAAAATGGGGATAATAGCGCCTAATTCATAGAGTTGTTGAGAGAATCAACTGAGATATTTGTAAAGGACTTAGCACAATGTCTGGTACATAGTATCTGCTTAATAAATGCTTGTTCCCTTCCCCCGCATCCCCCTTTACATCACAGTGCCTGGGAAAACATGGTGGGGGGGGGGGTGCGGCGGCAGGAGGAAAAACATAATCATCTATTAAGTGCTTATTATTTAAAAAGCTCATCAGGAAACTTCTATAGGGAATATCTAAACTGGCATTGAGATGGAAATTATAGCTCTGAGACCCTATGGTTCTGTGAAAATAACAATAACAGTAATGTTTTTATTCAATTACCAAAAAAAGTAATTTTATCGTGTAGCAATAACCTGAAAAACATTACATATCAAACAATGAAATCAGGGTAACAACTTGTCTCAGAACCATTTCTATCTGATCCTCAGAGATGAATAGACAACAGGCCCTGGGGGCTTGAAGGGGGGGGGGCATGTGTGGTGTGTGATCAAATCCTGGCTCTGATTCATACAGACTGTATGACACTGAGCAAATCACTTAATTCAGTCACTGAACTAGCGTTTATGAAGCATTGTGAGCCAGCCACTGTGCTAAGTGCTTGGGAATACAAATATTAAGTCAATAACCCCTGTCCTCAAGGAGTTCACATTCTAACACAGGGAATATAACACATCAAAGGAAGCTAAAAAGGGGATGTGGGACAAAGGCACCCAATTTGAGAGCATGGTAGAGGAAGTCCTGAGTGAAAGCTGAAGAGAAAAGAAAAGGCTAAACCTGGACACCCTCCTTAAATGGGGATTCTGGGATGATCAAAGCAGAGGAGGCCACAGGGATGGAGGGTACTTCCAGTGAGTGAATTCCAGAGATGAAATAAGGCTTCAGGATGAAAAGCTGGGGCATGATAAAGGAGGTCCCAAGTGCAGCCTGGAGAAGTTCTCAGCGTCCACAGATAACTGCTCCACATCTAAAGCTCTTCACACCAATCAAATCACAGAGTCAGGACCCTCCAAATGACAGAGACCCAAGACACACCCTCTGCAAAGACTCAGAGATTTTCTCTAAGATCCTAAGTTCTTTGATACTATTACTGCTACTGCTACTGTTACTACTACTACTACTACTACTACTGCTACTGCTACTGCTACTGCTACTACTACTACTACTACTACTACTACTACTACTACTACTACTACTACTACTACTACTACTACATCAGGAAGCCCTGTTGAAATGTGAGCCATTAGCAGAAAAAGCTTACCAGCTATGTAAGAACTATTTTTCCTTTTGTCTTTGCATTCCCAGAGTCTAACCTGGTTTTCCTTGCCTATAGTAGGTACTTATGGTAGATATGTTGATGGAATGGAATTACTTTATTCTAAGTTTCTAAGATTTTGTGATTCTCTGAAAAATCTCAGCCTCTTAAAACTAGAGGAATGTTGGAGATTGTCTCATCTATGCCTCCTTGAAGATGAAGACTTTGGATGGAAGAAGGATACTTCTCTATTTTTTCAGCAGGGCAACAGCCCCTTTTCTCTTTGTTTCTCAATGCAAGGGACAGAGAAATGGATTCCATTAAGTTAGCCACTTTCTAGGCTTGTGATAATGGATCTCAGTTTTCTCCTCAATAAAATGAAGCAAATAATACTTTCAGGACTTATATCTTGGGCGAATTGTGAGGAAAGCTTCTAGAAAAAGCCCCGGAGCTGAAGTCAGGAAAACCTGAGTTCAAATCCGACCTCAGACATTTATTAGCTGTGTGACTGGGCAAACATTTAAGCTTTCTCAGCCTCAGTTTCCTTATCTGCAAAATGAGGGTAATAATGGCACAGGATTGTTGTGAGGATCAAATGAGCTAACATAAGTAAAGTACTTTATTAAACTTAATTTATTAACTTTAAAGCACTATGTAAATGTTAGCTGCCGCTGCTGCCGCCGCCGCTACTACTGCTGCTGCTACTACTACTCCTACTACTATTACAGCACCACGAAGCCCTATCGAAATGTAAGCCATTAGTAGAAATAATGACAGCAGCAGTAAGTCAGAGTCCTAACCTGAGGCCAGCTGACACTTGCCCAGTTTTCTGCGCTGGGGAAGTAGGTGGAGAGAAAGATTATTTCGGCTCTTTTCCCAGCCCGTCCAGGGACCAAGAAGGGGCGCGGGGCACAGGGGAAGAGTCTAGAGAAACACCCAAACTGTCAGATCCCAGACTTTCGTCTCCGCGTCTGAATTTATCCAGGACTGACGCATAGGGGGAGCCATTGGCGCAGAAACCTGGGCCCACGGAGAGGAAAGCTGGGGAGCGGTTGGATTCGTGTTTTAAAATTTCGTTGGGATTTCGTTCTGAGCAAACAGAACCTACAATTCCAGGTTCTTTTCTGTGCCAGAGACAGTGGGAGGCTGGATCAACGGAATACAGGATACCTCTTCATTCTCGTTGATCACTTCATGTGCTTGGTGTTTTCTAGTCTTAGATTTAGTGACCCAAAGGACCTCAGAGGCGATCTGGCCCAACCCCTTCATTTTACAGATGAGGAGATTGGAGCTGAGAAGTTCAGGGACTTAACCGAGGTCACACAGGTTGCGAAAGTCACAGAAGCAAGCCAGTTCCTCTGATCCAAACCCACGACTTATAAACGTCTCAGAGGCGGATGTGAGCACAGGTCTCCTCGACCGCTCCTGGCCGCGGACTATAGACACTACCCATCAGGGAAACTGTGCGGGACTTCTCCCTTCCTTATAGTCTGCGATCCACCTACGCTGGACTGCTTGCTGTTCCTCACACACAATACTCTATCTCCCGACTCCGTGTCTTTGCAGTGGCAGTTCCCCTTACCTGGGATGCTCACCATCTTCACCCCCACCTCCTCACTTCCCTGGCTTCCTTTAAGGCTCAGTTAGAATCCCACTTTCTTGGGGTGGGTGGGGCTTTCCCGATGTCTTCTCCCACCCCTTCCTCCCACCGTTACTTCCTACTGAGGCTACCGTCCAAACATTCACTATTTTTCTTGTATATATATTATCACGTGCATGTTATCTCTCTCCATTAGAATATGAGCTTCTTACGGTTAGGGACCGTTTTTGTTTTGTTTTAGTTTGCCTCTTATTGCATTCGTAGAGCTCAGGACAGGGCCTGACCCATAATAAGCGCTTAATGAATGCTTATTGACGGACTCTGCCTGAATTAGAGACAGGACACTGTAGATTCAGATCCTGGTTTTGACAATTACTAGAAGCATGGCCCCGGACAAACTACTGTCCATCTGTTTACTCTTCTGTAAAATAGGAAGATGATAAAAATTCGGCTACCTACCTCAGCAGATTGTTGTGAGGAAAACTCTCCGGGTTACCTTGGGTAAGTCACTTTCTTCCCTTTCTCCTCAGCGCCCCCTTCTCACTCCGAGGGATTTGGACTATGTCATCTAGAAAGTCCCTTCCAGCTTTAAAATTTTCTGATTCTATGAAAAGTTAGAGGGCTGTAATGCATTTTATTATGCCGCTTCTCTCCCACTACACACACTCCGTTTCTCCCCCTACCTCATCCCCCAGCAGACACACACACACACACACACACACACACACACACACACACACCTATCTCCCCTGGGGCTCTCCTTAGGGATCAAACCGGCTTGAGTCCTGTCCTAGCTGGGAAGCCTGGGGCCCGCTTTGTTATGCTAATGCACTGTGACATCACCCGGCGGATCAAAGCGGCCAGAGCTTCTTATAAGCAGGTTCGTAGGTACTCTTAGGAACCAGAGACGGCGAAGGGCCAGGGAGGTGACGAGTGGGCGCTCAGTTTGGTGCGAACGGCGAAGAGCCCTGTCTGGGAGGAGGCGCAGCCGTGGTGACCCCCACCCCTACTTCCATCCCTCTCCTCCTCCTGCTAGCTCGCGGTTGGTTTCTCGGGTTGGACAGAGCGGTAGTTCCCGCTACCTGCACCAGAGCCTCCAGCTTCCCTCTTCCTTCTGCGCCCTGGAGATGTCTACACCATAGGCTCTGAGGCGCGGGCGGGGATAAAGAGACCTTTTGCCTCTACCCTTGGAGGGGCGCTGCGGCAGAGGCGGGGGACAGCAGCCTTACCGTCGTGGGGCAGCATAGCCGCTGGCTAAGCCTGGAGAGAAAGGTAAGCAGGAGTACGGGACGGAGGTGGGGGCACTTAAGAAGTTGCATGAGCTCTGGGGTCTAAGGTGCAGCCAGCTCCCTTAACCCCAACACTAACGAGGTGCAAATCTAAAGTCTGCCTGGCCGGCGTTTGAAAGGGAGAGCAGGATTTATGTCTGCTGTTTGTCGTCCTTCACAGCCCTCTCCACCAACTGTGTGGCTCTGGACCTCCTTCTCCCAGCCGCTCGGGTGGTAACGGCCCTCTCGGTCACTAGAAGGGGGGGACCCAGGCTGTGGAAGGGGAGATAGGAGCAGGGGAGGGGGGGACCAGGCAACTCCAGCTCAACACCCCCCTCCACCCTGGGCCCCTCCCAGCGCAATCGGCCTCAGGACCGGAGAGATGAGCTCACGCCACAGCGATCCCGGGGGTGGGGGTGCGGTACTCGCCCGAAAACTGCCAGCGCGCAGTGAGAGGTGGGCAGAGAGTCCTGTCCCGGTGGTAAATTACGCTATATCTCCAATCACCCTCCTTCCCCCCAACCCCATTCTCCTTTGAAAAGCTCCCCAATGCGAGCTAGGGGAAAGAGGGAACCAGTCACTCTTAGGGATGATACCAACCCATTGCTAAGACTCTTCAAAATAAGGGTCTGGAAGAAATGAAGAGGGAAGACTAAGGAGGAGGAGGGGGTTGGGGAGCGTTTGTTTACAGACCTGATCTCTTAGCCTGGAGGAAGAGCCCGAAGCCTGAAAACGAAAGGAGATCCAGTGAGGTCATAGAATTAGAAAAGTGGAAGCTCTTAGAACATAGATTAGAGGTGGGAGGAACCTCAGAATGAAATCGAGAGCTAGAAGGACCCTTAGAACGCAGAATGTCAGAGCTGAAAGGAACCTAGAATCAGAGAAAGTCAGAGCTTGCAGGAAAGGGCCTTAGAACAGAAAATATTAGAGATGGTTGGGACTTTAGCTCATAGAATTTAAGAACTTGTAAGGGACTCTAGATCCCAAAATGCCAGAGCTGAAAGGACCTTAGAACTGAGAAAGAGTTGGAACGAATCTCAGCCCACTGAATATCAGAGCAGAAAAAGGATTGTAGAGATAGAGAATCTAGGTTCACTTAGGGTGGTGATGTAGAATTCGACTCTGGAGTCACAGCAGCCGGGTTCAAATCCTGACTCTGCTCCTTACTATCTCTACGTCCTTGCACACGTTACTTTACCTCCCTAGGCCTCAATTTCCTCATCCGTAAAGTGAAGGAGTTGAACTGCACGGTCTTGAAGGTGCCTTCTTAGCTTTGAGTCCACGTCTTAGGATCCCTGATTTTACAGATGAGGAAGCAGACACATAGAGAGGAAAAGTGAGCTGCCCAAGGTCGTGCGCAGAAAGTTCGTTGCCGAACGCGGACTCCAACCTGGGCTTTCCTGCAGCCCAGCGCAGGAAAGTTTCAGCCCGTTCTCACGCGGCCTCCCGCGCTAGTCTCTCTCCCTGTTCCACCTGGGAGGCGGCGCTATGGGCTTTGCATCTGAAGCCATTGAAGGGCGCCGCTGGTTTAGCTTGGCCACAGGCACAGCCCTAGCTGGGCTGCGACCTAGGTCCCTCCTCCCCAAAAGTGTCCCTGGAATGAGTGGGTCTGGAAGAGGAGCTGCCCAGAGCTCTCTCCACCCTCACCCTCCCCACGAGGACCTAGGTCTCTCTTCAAAGCAACGAGATCCCTCTGCCTTTTAACCCTTGGCCCGGAACGATCCTTAATTAGAAAGAGGCGGAACACCAATACCTCTCCAAATCTCGCAAAGAAGCTTTTCTAGGTGGGCGACAGTTTCTGATCCGCGGTAGGCGAGGGCAAAAGTTTCCAAGTTTGCACATGGTTGGGGGCTGGGAGTGGTGGGACTTGAATTTCCTGCGCCCGGCCGGAGGCCGGTCTTCTGAGAGGCGGCTCCCTGGGCTTAGTGAGGAGGACTGCGCGCAAAGCGCCTGGACTGAGGGTTGGGATAGCGCAGGAGTATGTTGTTATGTTGGGGGCAGCGGCTTTTCCAGACCTCCATAGGAGGGAGTAGGGGAAAGGGGTCCCAGGTGCCGCAGTCTTCCTCCCTGTCCGTTCTTCGGCCTTCTCTGCACCTTCCCTCCCCCCGTCATCTCCGCCTTTCGAAACCCTCTTCTGCCAGAATTCAGACGCGCAGACCCTCGGAGCCGGGAGGGCCTTCAAAAATCATCTTGTGAAAGCCCAGCATTTTACAAAAGCGGAAATTGGGATGGGACTTGCCCAAGGTCACTCAGCGAGTCAGTGACAGGGCTGCGACCCGACTTGAGGTCTGCAGCCCAGAATGCCGCGCTGCCTCCCAGGAACTACCAGAGTTCACCTTTTGTTTGCTCTGCCTTGGCAGCAAAAGCTGTAGCTTCGCACCGGGGAAAGGGGTAAGCGTGGGAGACGGAGGAAGAGATACGAGCAGGCATCTGGGAGAGGGGCGAGAGCTGGCTACGGAGGAGGAGGAGAAGAGAGAAGGAGGAGAGAGGAGAGGAGGGAGGAATGGTGGGGTAGGCAAAAGAGTCGGTGTAGTCCTTCCCTCCCCCGCTGAGGCTTGGGGTTAAAAGCTGACATTCCCCTCCCCCCCATCTAAATCCCAGCGGGGAGAAAGTAGGTGACTGAGCTCGTTGTGTGTGTAAAGCGAAAGGCTAATTCGTTAGAAGAAGGCAGATAAGAGAAGCTCGGAAATAACTTTGCCAGCCTCCACCCCACCCCCGCCTTCATCCCCCGCAGGCAAAAGCCAAACCTTTCAAGTGCAGAGCTAGCTGAAGGGTCTTGGCCGCCGATAAAAGGGACAGAAATAACCCGAAGCCTGGGGCATACTCCGAGAGGGCAAGATCCCTGGGAACACCTCCTTCACACGGAGAGGAGAGAGGGAGCTGCCTGATGGCTACAAGAACACTGGACGTGTCCAGTAGCTTTGGTTCGAATCCTCGCTCTGCTAATTACTATTTGTGACTGTGGCGAAGCCCCTTCCTTGCCCTCTCGGAGACGAAGTTTCTTTGTAAAATGGGGCCAATGATCCCTGCCCTGCAGAACTCACAGAGCCTTTGTGAAATCCAAGGAGTCGGCGTGTGTAAAGTACTTCCAAAAAAACCCCCCCCCCAAAACAAAAAACAAACAAAAAAAACCCGACCGATTATAAATGAATGCTGTTGTGCTGTAATTGGGACCTCTCCCCCTCCCTTAACTTGGACCTGGAGGTGAAAGAGGGCAGGAGTTAATGCGACGTCTTAGAAAGAGAATTGAATTTGTAGTCAGAAACCCTGGGTTCCAATCCTAGTTCTTTCACTGATTTAATGATCTTGGGCAAGTTACTTTTCTTCCCTAAACCTCAGCTTCCTCTATCTGTCAAAATAAGGACTTTAGTCTGAGGGATAACTCCAACCCTAAAATTTTATGATCTGGATAGGACTAAGACAGGCAGAATTCTAGTGGGCACCTCCTAGACAGAGATTTCTCTTCTGGGGATAGACACTATTTAGCTGGAGGCAGATGTGGGGCACTGAGCTTGGGGGTTAGGAGACCTGCATTCTAGTATTCCACGCTGCCCCTGCCTTGGTGGGTATCCTGGGAGAAAGACACTGTTCTTCATTTTCTTTTTTTGTAAAGAACAAACACAAACCAAAAAAAACCCAAGGAGGTTGGACTAGATTTTGCCTTTAATGTCTCTTCCGGCTCCAGCATTCTTTGTAGACCCCAGAAATGGGATTTCTGGTTCCTTCTCCAGAACCATGGCCAGCCTGTGCAATATTGTTTTTGATCAGGGAATGGAAGATAGAGAACATCCTAAGTAATTCAGCTTGAGACTGGGTGGTTGAGGGTGGTGTGGTGGAGAGGACATTAAATTTCTAGTCAGAACAGTCACAACTCGTGTGCTCACATCTCAGCTCTGCTGCATAATTAGCTGTGTGACCTTGGTCATTTCTGAACTTTCGTTTCCAACTGGATACAATGAAGGGGTTGAGTTAGATGGTTTCTCTTCCAATTCTGAATGTGCATGCTTAATCTCTTATTCTAATAATTCAATATGGAAGAGGTTCAGATGGGGGTGAAAGAAACTAGAACTCAGTCAATCAACAAGCTTTTATTAAGTGCCTACTATGGGTCAGGCACAATCCTGGGTGTTGGGGACACAGAGGCAAAAATAAAAGTCCCCTACTCAGATTCTTTAAAACTAAAACCACTAATGTCCCCCCGCCCCCCCCCACAAACATCTTTAAACTCAAAGTCCTCCACACCTGCCCCACCCGGACCCCCAGGACAAAGGGCTCTTGGGTCTTGATTGACCTCGAGTTGCAGTTTCATCCCAGGTGTGGGTAAATTTGGAAGAGGCTGCCAGGCAGAGTTAATCAGGTGTGAAGGAAAGCATAGAGGGAGCCTGTATCAGCGGAGCAAGGGCACCGCCATTAGTCCACGGATGGATGCGCGTTTCATTTCTCCTCGAAAATTGGGATTGGGGGGTAATAGAGAGAAGAGACATTAGCTGAAGATTCGGCTTGAGCTGGGTGAATTTGAGATTTGTTTCTTTGCTATTTCGTGTAGATCCCCCCGAGAGAGGAGGAGATGTGTGAATGTCAGTATACATACATACCTTGGTTCCTTTCTTCTCCTGACACGTGGGTAGATGCTCCTAAAAGCGTCTTCCCCATCCTCTGTCCAATGGATCATAGCAGCAGCCCTGTGGGGTAGGTAGGATTTGGGATTATTGTCTCCATTTGATATTTAGGGAGCCTGAGTCTCAGAACTAGTTGTGTGACCTTGAAAAAGTAGCTTCCCCTCCCTTAGTCTCAGTTTTCTCATTAATAAAATGTGGGAATTGGGCTAGATAATCTCCCGGGTCCTTTCCGGCTCTAACATCCCATGTTCTATAGTTCCTTTGAGCTCCAGGGTAGTGTTCTAAGATCCTTCCCAGCTCTAAATACTATGATCTCATGTTCATGTCATCGTGTGCCTAATAAGTGATGGAATGGAGGCTAGAGTGAGTCAGTAGGCTCCCTCCCTCAGTCTCCCATAGAATCATGGAGTCATGGAATTTCAGCACTAAAAGGGACTTTAGAGATCAGGTCTAGTCTCCTCATTTTATGGAAGAGGAAACTCAGACCTGAAGTTCGATGTCTTCCTCAAGAGCACACAGCAAGGTAATGTTAGAATTAGAACTGGAACCTGTCTTTGGATTTCTAATGTAGTGGTTTTCCCACGACACCACAGGTCCTTCTCTTGCCTTTTATTTCTCGCGCCCTCCTCTTTCTTTTTACTTTTTCTTCTGCTTTCCCTATCTCTTTCTCTCCCCCTCTCTCTGTCTTTTTCCTCTCTCTCCATCTCCTTTCTTTTTCTTCCTCTCCTCTCTTTCTCTCCTCTTCCTCTTTCTTCTCCTTCCTCTCCTCCTCCTCCTCCTTCTTCTCTTTCTGTCTCTTTCTCTCTCTCTCTCTCCTTCTCCCTCCCCCTTTCCTCCTTCCCTTCCTCCTTCCCACATATACACACACTTAGACATACACACACATTCGTACATATAACGTTGTAAAAAACTGGATCGGTAAGGAAGGTTCACCATATGGAGAGTTAAATAGAAACACGCAATCAGTCGTATAATGCAAGACATAATTCAACCCATACGTGCACTGTCTTTGTTGGCTATAAAGGTTCTATCAGAAGTGGGGGGTTGGGGGGGAAGAGACACACACCCCGCCGAGCCCTCCCTGTTCTCAATTCACAGGCCCCTCCTTTGCAATTTGAATAACACACCCCCCAGCCCCAAGCCCCGTTTTTAACCACAGCTCCGATCTCTGCCTGGCTCTTAGGTTTTCTTGCGGACCAAAGACGACCAGCCTGAGAGCGAGGTATCCGAGCCCGAGAGGAGTCCGTTTGGGGAAAGCCTCCCTCTCTCCCTCCGGGGAGGAGTGTTTGACCTTGGGAGTATTGGGGGCCGTGGAAAATGAAGGCGAAGGTGCAGTTTCTTTGGACGGTTTTCCTGTCTCTGGTTTTGCAGACCGGTCTTGGCTACGCGATTAAGTGGCTGTGAGTATTCCAAAGTTTCCAATGGCCTGCCGGGCTTGGACAAACAGCAGTGCTCGGGGGTCGGCTCGGGAGGAAATGTTTAATACCGAGCTAAGGAGGACGTGCTTTAACATATCGCTGCGACTGGGCAAGCCCCATCACTCTTCATTTTACCCTGCCGCAAACTTCAGGCTTGTATTTATGTATTTAATTTTTAAAAAATTTATTAGAGGGGTGGGGGCGGGAGTTTAAGGAATTATGAGTCTATGTGTAGTGGAAATAGTACTGAAGGCAGAATCAGCAGACACCAGGTACTAATCTTAGCTTTTCTACTAACTAGTTGTGTGACCTTGGGCAAATCCTGTCCTTGGGCCTCAGTTTTCTGTATCTGTAAAAGGGGGCTAGACTATATTCTGTTTAAGGTCCCTCCATCTGTGACATTCCATATTCTACATTCCAAAGATCTTTCCAGGTCTCACAATCTGTTGTGCTGTGATTCTCTAACTTCAGTGTGGATCCTGGATCTGCCACTGATTTGCTGTGTGACCTTGGGAAAATTTCTTCCCCTCACTGGGCCTTAGCTTCTTCTTCTGTTAAAATGAGGACAATATAGTTTTTCCCCGGCAGCCTCTGAGGTCTCTTTCTAGGGTCAAATGAAATAAAAACTGGGAAAGTGTAAACCACAAAATGCTATACAAATTTAAGTCCTGGTTATTTGGGGTATCTCATCTTTGTTCCTCAGCAGTTAAGGAGGTCAGGCTTCTAGGTCCCAGGTCCACCCTGTAACCTTGGATAGAGGCAGTCAGTTGAGTTAGTTGGAAATGCCCAGGACTGGGAATCACAGATCAAATTTGAGCCTAGCTACAGACTCATTTTTGTGGCCTCCAGGAAGCTGCTTTACCCCTGAGCCTCAGTTTCCTCTTTTTTGTAAATTGCTATTAACAACTTTCCCTGTCTCCCTCATGGGAATGTTATGAGGATACACTGAATTAGGAGATAGGGAAGTGCTTTGTAATCAGTAAAGCACTGCAGCCATGTGGAGGATTAGTATTATTGTCTTAAGTTGGAACCGTGATCTCTCCTGAAACTACTGCCATTCTGGATGTTTCTAAGAATTAAGGTGGGTGGGAGAAAGAGAGGAGATCTCTGGAAGCACTTACAGGTAAACCATTGCCTTTGGGAGAGGGATAAGAGTGAGCCCCAGGGAAGAGATCAAAATCATACGTCAGAACTGGAAGAGCTTCGAGGGGACTTAGGACCTAGAATGTCAGAGCTAGAAAGGCCCTAGAACAGGGAAAGTTAGAACATGCAACATAGAATGTCAGGACTATCTAGGCCTTCGAGACTAAGTTCACCCCACCAATTGTAGAGATAAGGAAACGTGGATTAGTGTCATGGCTGCCTCCAAACAGTTGTAGAGGTGGCATTCATCTTACTGATTGCATTTTTGGCAAACAAAATGGCAGGTTCATGATCTCCTAACTGGAAGTGAGTTATTGGTTGATTGATGCTTTATTAGAAACTATCCGTATATCCCTATGGGATAGTGATCCGAGCTTTTGTTGCAAAGTGGAAAAATGGTCTTTGTGGTCTGTTTGCCTTGCACACAGGATGTAGTCATTCTCTTTATCACCTCTTTGTGATTCTAATGCATTATGAAAAAAAAAGTGAAATTATTATCATTGGCCAAGGGTGTGGCATTCATCCATTGCTGCGATCTAAATCAGAGAATGTTGGCCAGGGAATCGGCCTTCAGATCTTCTTGTCAAGCTCCCTCACTTTGCAGAGGCCCAGGGAGGGGAAGGGATTTATCGAAGGCTGCACAGAGAATCCCTGGCAGAGTTTGGATTGGGAGATCCTGGGGAACTCCTCACTCCTGGTGGATGGTGAAGGGGAGGGAAAAGAAGGGAAAGAGGAGGGTCTGCTCATGTGGCAAATATCTAGAAATATGGCTTTTAGAGCAGATCCAAAAGCACACTAGCATCCCCCTCAACCATCTCCCATACCCTCACCCCTTCCTTCTCTGAACCCCTAACCTCCCATTTATTTGGTTCAAAGTGGCTTGGCTTATTATTTTTTGATGGCTTTGTGGTCTCATCCATGTGAGCACTCCCAGACTGGTGAGATTTTCAACTCTTTCACATCTTATCCTGTGGGATTCTTCTCCACATCTTTCCATAAACCCTCCATAGAGAATACAGAGTCCCCTATATGATCATAGAATTTAGAATTGAAGGGGATTTCATTCATCATGCGGATCAAGGTTGCTTTACTAAGGTCTGTATGCTTATGAAAAATAAATTTTTTGATAACCAAATATCTATATATTTCCTTTGTGTCCTTTGTATTTGATACATTTAAAAATTGTTTTTAAATATTTCAAATGATCAAATTATAAATAAATCTAAATCAATTACTGAAAATTATTTAATGAAATTTAAGATTATGAAATTAACATTTTATTTTAAATGATTTAAGAAGTATTATGAGAAAAGGTCCATAGGCTTCACCAGCCTGCTAAAGGGGTCCATGGCACACAAAGGGTTAAGAACCTCTGCTTTAGCTGTATACCCTCATTTGGCTAAGTAAGAATCTGTGGCCTTGAGAGGGGTAGTGACTTGCCTGCCATCACTCATGCTTCCTAAGTAGCAGAGCTGGAACTTGCATGCCAAATCTGCTTTCTCTACTGTGCCAGCTTTTTTCTTCCAAGCTTCTGTGGGGGTGCCCATGGACTTTTTGCTGTCTGTCTGCGCGTGGCTCAGTTCCTCCAGTTTGGCATCATTCTGCTCCAGGGTGTGGGTCTTTGTAGCCTTTGTCCCCTTCTCTGAACCCCAAGAGTTCCATCCATTGGGCGAATTCCTCACGGAAGTGGAAGATGGTTCCACTGAGGAGAGTGTGGAGACATTTTGAATTTTTCTGGCTTATGGCCAAAAAACCCTCAACCTTACTGGCCAACCATTGTCCGCTACTCTAGCCCCGAGCACTTGGCTTGGCTGGCCCTTTGACCAGAGGCACACCCTCCATCTCCCGGCCCATCCTGGAGGTCTGGTCAGCATGGCGAGGACTTAGAAGGGCTGGTGTTCCATTGGCAGAGCCCAGCTCACCTCTGTGCAAGAAAGGGATAGAGGAAAGAAGATGCCAATGATGGAATTATTGCTGTTATCATAATTATCTTTATTGAAAGGACCCTAGCATTGTGATAGTATAATCAGTATTTTCAAGCATCTGAAGGGCCATCATGTGGAAGACAGATTGGATTTATTCCACTTGGGCCCAGGATGAAGGGAAGTTACAGAGAGGTTCAGTAGAAATAAGGACTAAACTGTGGTTTTGATATTATGGGGAACTTCCTCTACCAAGGCAGGCCAGCACATTCTCTGCACTTTATAGAAAGTTGTAGAATGGGCGGGGGGGAGTTAAGTGACTTGCCCAAGGTCACACATACTCAGTATGTGACAAAGATAGAACTAGAACCTAAGTCTTCCTGACTCTGACTCCACTTCTCTATCCACTACACCTGCTTGTAATTCAATAGTAAGAAAAAATTCCTAACAATGAAAGCAGTCCCAAAGTGTAATGGGCTGGCTTGGACTGCAGTAAGCTAGCCATCACTCGGGGTCTTCCTACAGAGAGGCTGCATGACCATCTGTTGGAGATGTTGTAGAGAGAATTCCCAGTAATGTGTCTGTCAGGTTAGATGTGCTCTGAGGTTCTTTGCCCCTCCAGGACTCTGGGGTTCCTTGAACAGCCCTGAAAGGTAGGTAGGCTATGCAAGTGTCATTATCTCCATGTCATAGCGGAGGAAATGGAAGCTGAAAGAGATTCAGTAAAATTACCCAAGCACAAACCCCCTGTAAACACCAGAGCTAATGTTGGTCTCCTGACTCCGAATCCTGACTCATTCCACTGTGCCAGCTGTTCTCAAAGTGAGGTGTGAGCCCCCAGGGATCCCCAGGACCCTTTCAGGGGGTCCACAAGGTCAAAATGATTTTCATAATAATACCAAGATTCATTTACTTCTAATGTGGTGAAGATCTGTAGCTATACCCCATATAAACAAAAGCTCTTTGGGAGGAGGTTTCTCAATAATTTTCAAGGATGTAAAGGGGTCCTGACACCTGTGATTCTGAGGACCACTGGACTTCAACAGGCTGACTCCTGTCTCACTAAGGAGCCTGAGGCTTTGTCTCCTAGAAAGGGAGTTATTGACATCAGCCAGCAGAAGGGAAGGGCTTGTTTTGGGTTTTGTTTGTTATTTAGGGCACTGGATGGTCTCTTCCTATGGAAATTACTGGCTCCTGCTGTGATGACCTTGAAGTTAGAAAACATAGATTCAAATCCCATAGTCCTGCTACTCAGGCACTATTTGACGTAGGATCATTTCACATCTCTCTCTCTCTCCTCTCTTCTCTCTCTTTTCCTCTTCTCTCTCCTCTCTCCTCTCTCTCTTCTCCCTCTTTCTCTTTCTCTCCCCTTCTCTCCTCTTTCTCTCCTCTTCTCTCTCGTCTCTCTTCTCTCTCCTCTTCTCTCTCCTCTCTTTTCTCTCTCTCCCCTCTCTCTTCTCTTCTTTCTCTCTTCTCTCTCCTCTTTTCTCTCTTCTCTCTCTCCCCTTCCCCCTTTATCTCTCTCCTCTTTCCCCTTTTACCTCCCTTCTCTCGCTCCCCTTTTCTCTCCTTTCTTCTCTCTCTCCTCTATCTCCCTATGCCCTTCTCTCTCTTAAATATACTTTATTTTAAACACTCATTTTAAATAATTTCAGCTCCAAATTCTTTCCTCCCTTCTCGCTTTTTCCCCACCCATTGAGAAGGCAAGCAATATGATCATTTCACCTAAGCCTCAGTTTCCTCCTCTGAAAAATGAAAAGGTTGCATCAAATTGAGAATTCTTAACCTGGGCTCCATGCACCCCCCAGGGGTCCATGGATATATTACAGGAACAATGTGAACTTGCAGGGGAGGAAAAAATATATACCTTTATTTTCACTAAGCTCTAATTGAAACTTAGCATTTTCTTAAATTATGAATTTTTTAAAATATGGTATTCCAAAAAAGGAATCCCTAGGCTTCACCAGATGACCAAAGGGGTCCTTGGTCTACTCTGGATTATCTATGATGCCTGTACTAGTTCTGACATTCTTTTTTCTAAGGTCCTTTCTAGCTCTGACATTCTAGTTCCAAGGGCCTTCCCAGCTCTGATATTCTGTGTGCCAAGGGCCCTCCTAGCTCTGACATTCTATGTTCCAAGGGCCCTCCCAGCTCTGACATTCTAGGGTAAATGATTTAGTCGTAGTTCACATCTTATCTTTCCATGCAAAGTTCTTTCTCAGATATCATTTCAGTTGATTCCTGAAGTATCTCTGTCAGGAAGATAGTGCAAGAGTAGTCATCTCCATATTATAGATGAGAGGAAGTTATTTATTCAAGGTCACTCACACCTTAGACATCAGAGTAACTTGACTTGGATTCCAAGTCAACGCTACTAGCGTTTTCCTGGTGCATGAGGCTGGAGGCGAAGCAGTTTGTAGTAGTCAGTGTAAAGAGCCTTGGATTTGGGGTCACTAGGTCTCTGGGCTGATCCTGACACTTGCTCATATATTGGTGTGCCCTACTGTGGGTCTCTTAACCTCTCTGAGCTTCAGCAAAACGGGGCCAATTATACTTGCACGATGTATGAGGTGTTCTGGAGGACTGGCACCTCTGTGTGAGGGCTGCTCAGATACCGTTAGTGTCCACCTGTCCCCCAGCTCTTACCTGTGGCCCCAAGGAGCTGCAGGATGGGTCGCTGCCCATCCTGGTAAAACCATCTCAGCAGCATGAGGATAACCCAACAGGCCTCAAACCAGCTGGTGAGTTAGGGGGAAGCCTACCCCAAGCCTGTGAATATTTCCATTGGCGAAATGGGCAGATAAGAGCACTTTGTTCCAATGGCCATGAAGGCAGCTGGAGCAGGCGCTGTGGAATGCTTAGAGCTCGGTGAGACATCAGAGACACCAAGCTCATCCACTTCACCCCAGGCCATCGCCAGTAGTCTTGACTTTAGTTCTGCCACTAGACTCAATGACTCTGGAAGAGAGAGTGAGGCTGATGACTTTGTGCAGCCCTGCCTCACTTAAATCCAGTTCATTTGTGAGTCGACCTCACCCATGATGTCACCAGTCCTCTTTATTTATTTATTTTTATTTATCTATCTATCTATCTATCTATCTATCTATCTATTTATTTATTTATTTTGGTGAGGCAATTGGGGTTAAGTGACTTGCCCAAGGTCACACAGTTAGTAAGTGTCAAGTTTCTGAGACCAGATTACTGGTCCTCTTTGAAAGTGTAGACTGAAAATAATGAGGAGATCACTGAGTAAAGCTGTGCCAGAGGTGGCCCAATGGATAGAGCACCAGGCCTAGAGTAAGGAAGACCTGAGTTCAAATCCAGCCTCAAATACTTCCCAGTTATGTAAGCGGGAGCAAGTCACTTAAATCTGTTTGCCTCAATTTCCTCCTCTGTAAAATGGGGATGATAATAGCACCTCCTTCCCAGGGTTGTTATGAGGATCAAATGAGATAATATTTCTCACTCATTTAGCACAGAGCCTGGCACATTGGAGGTGGCATATAAATATTAGCAGTTATTACAATTTTTATCATAGAACCATACAATCACAGACTTAGAAATGGGAGAGAGAGATAATAGTTCTGTCTTTCCCCAGCACTTTTGGGTTTTTGAAGAACTTCTCTCACAACCACCTTGTGAGCTGGAGGCACTGTACCATTATTGCCCGTCTGACAGATTAGGAGGAGCGAAGGGTCATGCCACTTGGAAATGGCAGAGTCAGAATCTACAAAAATCTAAGGGATTGTTGAATTCTAGATAAATTAATAGAGGAGCTACCAAAAGGAACTAAGTTGCTTGGGATTTTCCCCAAAAGCACTGGAGTTTCAGAGGGCAACTGGGTTTTTCTGGATATGCTTTCCTTGTTGATGAGTTCTGCGTTGGAAGGGGTTTGGGAGCTAGCCTGGTCAAGAGAAATAGGACAGTTCTTTTGCGTCTCTGGTAGGTATAAGGAGAACTAGCAGTTTGTACCAGAACAAATCCAGCCCTGATTTTGGTGTTGGAAGAGCTGGGTTTGAATTCTGCCTTTCCTCTTTAATATCTTTGTGACCTTCTTTAAACTTCAGTATGCTCATCTGTGAAATGGGGAGAACAGCTGTGGAAAGGGCTTTGTAAATGAAAGACACCAAGGGAATGGAAACAGCTCTCATCTTTATCAATCTCAACCCTTGCCAGTACCGTGAAGCGTGGAACCATCAGGTGATGGCGATTAAAGCATCTCCTTCAGTTAGTTCTCCCAGAAATGAGAAGGCCTTGGCTGTAAGGAAACTGGGCCTGGCAGATAAACAAGCCGGTCAAAGGAATGAGGATGAAAGGGACGCGTGCTGGACGAACCACAACCAGATGTGACCGTTTTACCCCGAGCTCACACCTGCTGGAAACCTGGGAGCGGAGCCCACGCTTCCTGGCGCTCCCCATCTCCTGGCTCTTCCTACCGGGCCGGCTGCCTGACTCCGAGCCACCCATCCGACCGAACGCTCAGCATAGCCTGTGGGGCCGTGACTGAGACCGGGAGCCCTGCAGCAGGCGGGCTGCGAGCTAGAAGACGGGGGCTCTCTCCTGCTTCTGCTGCTCACTTGCTGTGGGCCCTTGGACAATAACGACAGCTGGCATTTCGGTAGCCCTTTGCATAGTTTGCCAAACATGTGTAAACCTATGTTTGCAAAGCACTTTATGTATGTTATTTCATTGGATACTCACAACCCTGGGAGGCAGGTGGTGTTGTTATCCCAATTTTTAAATGAGAAACCAAGGCACAGAGAGATTAAGTGACTTGAAAGAGTCTGAGGCAGGTCCAAATCCAGCACTCTGTATGCACTCTGAGCCTCCTTTTCTCACCTTTAGCAAAAATAACTCACATTTATATAGCACCTGAAAATTTCACTGAATCACAGAATTTGACAACTGGAAGGGACCCCCACTATAAAATCCCCAACAGGCGGGGACTGGAGATGCCCAAGGCGGTGGGGGGGGGGGACCTACCATCTCCCAAAGCTGCCCATTCCACTTTGGGATGGCTCCAGTTGCTAGAAAAGGCTTCCTGACCTCCAGTCTAAATCTGCCTTTCTGTGACTTCCACCCAGGGTCCCAGGCTCTATCTGTTCTTGGGGGGCCAGACAGAACAAACCGGGTTCATCCTCCTCATGGCACCCACAGAACCCTAGCATGCTCCATATTGATTCTTCTTTTCTTAAGACCAACTTTCCCTGGTTCCTGCCACCACTCCCCATGAGGCATGGGCTTAGGAGCCTTTGCCATCCTGCCTGATTATACTGGGTATTTTCCAAACCCCTCTTAAAGTAGAGCACCTAGAAATGAATGGAAGACTCTAGATGAGACCTGACTATGGCAGAGTATAGGGGAACTATTGCCTCCTGATTTCTGGAAATCTTTCAACACAGGCCAATATCACACCTGCTCTTTTGACTACTGCATAAAACTGCCTACATGTATTGAGCCTCCAATCCGATAAGAACCTCAGATCTTTTCAGGATAATTGCTATCTAACTGTGCCTCTCCTATCCTGCTTTTATGGAGCTGATTTTTTGTACCCAAGGGCAAGACTTTCTATTTATCCCTACTGAATTTCATCCAATTAGATTCAGCCTGATACCCTTGCATGTCAAGATCTTTTTGGACCTTTCCTCTGTCACCCAGTATGGGAGCTATCCCTCCCAGCTTCCCGCCATCTGTAAATTCCTTGAGCATGCCATCTAGGCCATAAATGCAACTCTCCAATTTGAGAGTCTCCAACTCTCCAAGTCACTGATTACAGATCCCTGAGGTACTCCCCTGGAGACCTCCGGCCATGTTGACATTAGATTGTAAGCTCACTGAGGGCAAGGATTGTCTTTGCCTCTTTTATTGTATCTCCAGCGTTTAGCACAGTGCTCAGCACAGAGCAGATGCTTAATAAATGTTTACTGATTGCTTGATTTACATGAAACCATTAACAGCTACTCTAGGGTTTGGCTATGCAGCCAGTTCTGAATCTCTATCTAATCCATAGCTTTCCAGCTTCTCTGCAAGAATAGTAAGAGACTCAGACAGGACCTGGAAGAACTCCCCTCAAATCAAAAATCATCTGTCTTGGCGGGGTCTGAGCCAAAAGCAAACAGTTGAAGGAATTTGTATTTTTTTGCCTTTCCAGTCATCTGATATCAATCATCAATTTGTTCATGTGAATAAGCTTAAAATCACTGTTACTTCTCCCAGGAGCACTTGCCAACAATTGGTTAACCAACCATGTGTCAAAACACCTGGCCATAGTTCTGGCATTGCCACTTTCATTTGCTCTGTGATTTTCTAGAAGGATGAGCCTCAGTTTCCTTCTCTGTCAAATGGGAATCCTACTATTGAACATTAACGTTCTCAAACTCAGAGAGAGTCTTAACGTTGGAAGGAACCTGAGAATGCTTCTCTAGGTTAATGCACACCTGTCCAAGAATTCCTTCTATGACGTACCAAGGCCGGCAGCCTTCCAAGCTTTTACTTGGCCTCCTTCAGTGGAGGAGTGTGAATTATTGTTTCCAAAGGCAGTCCATTCCAATTTGCATACCTCTGATTGTCAGGAAGTTTTTCTGGACGTTAAGCCTAGTTTTGTTCTTTTGAAGACTTCCTAGCTTTTCTTTCTAAGATTAAGATGAAAAGTGCTAATTCCTCTTCCATATAGCAGCCCATTTCAAACACTTGGAGGTAGCCAACATGTCACTCCCATATGCTGTCTACAGATCCTTCAGGCCTCATGGGGAATTAACTGAAAGCCCACCACCATCCTAAATTCCTTCATTAGATCATTTTCCAAATTATTAATATCCTTCTTCCACTGTGGTAACCAGGAGTAAACAGCAATAACACAGATGTGGTCTGAGCAAAGCAGAGTATAGCTAGCTATCAGCTACCTAGTGCTGGGCATTTTGCTAGGACTATGCAGTCCAAGATTATGTTAGCTTTTTTTTTAGCTGCTGTATGATATTTTTGATTCATTGAACTTGCGGTTCACTAAAACCTTCAGATTTTTTTCATACTGTTGTCTAACCGTGCCTCTCCCATATTCTAGTTGGAGCATCATTTTTTTTTTTTACTCAAGTATAAGGCTGTATTTATCCCAATTAAGTTCCCCATTATTAAATTCAGTCTCAAGTTCTAGTCTGCCAAGATATTTTTTGGATCCTGACCCTGCCATCTGGTATTAGGGATAGCCGTGTTAGCTCTCCCTTCCAGCTTTGTGTTATCTGCCCATGTGATAAGCATGTCATCTACATCTTTATCCAAATCATTGACAAAAATGCTAAATAACACATGGCCAAGTCTAGACTCCTGGGGCTGTTTGCTAGAGTCCTCCTCAGTCAACATTGAATTGTTAATGATTACCAAGAGCATTCATTTCCTTTGTAAGCTGGAAAATACTATGTCCGTGTGAGCAGTTATTATCATCACGAATGATAATAACCCGTAATTGTTTATCTTAGGCCATCTGTGGGCCAGTGGTGTAATGGGGGAAAAAATTGAATTAGGCGTCAAAATTCTCAGTTCTGCCTCCCTTGAGCATAGTGTGAAAAAACTGAATTTTGGAATCAAAGGACCTAGATTCAAATACCAGCTCAGCTGATGAATTACTTTGTGACCTTAGCCCAGTCAATTCTCTTATCCGGACCTCCTGTCTAAAATGAAGGGGGTTGGGGCAGCTAGGTAGTGGAGTGGATAGAGCACTGGCCCTGGAGTCAGGAGGACCTGAGTTCAAATCCAGCCTCAGACACATAACACTTACTAGCTGTGTGACCCTGGGCAAGTCACTTAACCCCAATTGCCTAAAGGGAAAAAAAGTGTTTAAAAAAAAGTGTTAAAATGAAGGGGGTCAACAGTGAGGATTCCTACAGTCAGTCCCAGCTCCTAAAGAAGTAAAAGCTTTGTATCCTGTTAGCTGTGTCACACACCGGGGAACAGAGCTGTGTGTGTATGGGAGGGCCCCCTGGTACCTCTAAGAGTTTCCTCCTTCTCCCAGCTCAGATGATGGGTTAGTAAAGCCAGCCCTCACCATCTCACCTCATAAACAATCCTTGTAAGAGGAAGCTAGGGAAGCGCCTTTGTTAGTAGCCGTGGGTCACAATCCTGTGCCCTGTTGAATTTGGCTGCAGGAACTTTAGTAGTGCCAGTAGCGGAAGCCAGGCAGTGGTAAGCCTGCTCGTCTTAGAGCTGGGAACTGGGTTTGAATCCTGCCTTTAACTAGCTGGGTCACATAGCCAAAAACACTTTTCTGAATCTCACCTTGTTCCTCTGAAAAATGGAGGTAATGATTCTTCTAGTGGAGAAGCAGAATGTTGGTGTATTGGATAGAAGGCCAGCTCTGGAGCCAGGCAAACCTGGGTTCAAGTCCTGTCTCTGATGGGTCCTGGTCAGGTTGCTTAACCTCCCGGTGCCGCAAGCATCCTTAAGATTGGAATTACAGACATGTTCTTCATCCACATCTGGAGAAGGGTTTTCCACACCTGTCAGTTCCCAGTGAAATCACAGGTCTGGAATTTAAAAAAAAATACTCTTGACTCACCATGAGAAAAGAACTTTGTAAATCATAAAATGTTATGGAAAGGAAACCTGTTATTATTTTTATTCCATAAATATTTACTAGAGGCAACCTGGGAGTCCAGACTGACTTTAATAATAATACTAGCTAGCATTTAGATAACATTTTAAGATGGCCTTATTTAATTCTCACAACAATCCTGCTGGGAGAGAGGTGCTGTTATTGTTCCCATTTTACAGATGAGGAAACTGAGGCAGACAGAGGTGGCATGACTTGTCCAGAGTCACAGCTAGTAAGAGTCTGAGGCTGGATTTGAACTCAGAGCTTCCTACCTCCTGGTCCACTACTCTATCCACTGTACCACTTAGCTACTTTAGCTTAGAAGTACCCAGGGGGCATAATTTGGGGGGACCTGGGAAGGCCTAATAGACACAAAGTTGATCCCAGAGTTAGGAAGCCTTGGATTCAAGACTTGCCTTTTCTCCTACTGGCCATGCAACCTTGGCACGTCCGTTACCTGTCTACACTCCAGATAACTCTCTAAGACTTGAAGTTTCCAAGGAGGTGGTGATCTGCAGTGGTAGAGGGACCTTCCTCCCTGGGAACTCTCTACATTGAGGAAATCATAGGTCTGGTTAAAAATATAAATGGATATTTATGAAGTATTGTTGTGTACAGGGTCCATGCTAGGGGCACTGCGGGTCATATAGTGATGGAGAAGTCTGGAGGCAGGGTCTCTGCATGGAGGAAATTCACAGTTTGACCTTTAGAATAATTGTCATTATTACTACCAGAGAATGGTATAGCAGTCCTGGAAGTCAGAATAATAGCTAGCATTTTGCATTTATATAGAACTTTACAAAGGTTTACAAAGTACTTTTCCAAATATTAGGTGGTACAGTGGATAGCACTCTATCCACCCAGAGCCCTGGGCCTGCAGTCAGGAAGACCTGAGTTCGAATCTGGCCTCAGACACTTACTAGCTGTGGGGCCCTGGACAAGTCACTTCACCTCTGTTTACTTTAATCCACTAGAGAAGGAAACAGCAAACCACTCTAGTATCTTTGCCAAGAAAACCCCATGGACAGTATGGAAAGGTTGGACACAAATGAACACCAACTTTCCAAATATTATATTGTTTTGTTATCACAACAACCCTAGGAGGTAGGGGAAGGGGAAAAAGCATTTATTAAATATCAGCTATGTGCCACGTGCTTTGAAAATATTATTTCATAACCACCTTTGGAGATAGGCACTATTATCATTTCTACTTTGCAGTTGAGGAAACTGAGGCAGAGTTTAAGTGCCCAGGGTCACCTAACTAATAAATGTCTGAGACTGGATTTGAACTCAAGTCTCCTTGACTTTAGGCTTGGCACTATAACCATTTTACCACCTAGTTAGATGCTATTATTATCCCTATTTTATTGATAAAGGAACTGAAGCTGATGGAGGTCATAGAGCAGGCCACATGTGGCCTTCTAGGTCCTTAAGTTCTGCCTTTTGACTGAATCCAGACTTTATAGAACAAAAGTCAAAAGGCTGCACCTAAAGACCTAGAAGGCCGCAGGTTCCCTACTCCTGTCGTAGTAAATGTCTGAGGCTAGATTTGAACTCAGGTCTTTCTTACTCCAGGCCCAGCACTGGGCTTCCCAGCTGCCTCAGAAGACTTAGATTCTTTCCCTTCTCTGAGCCTCAGTTTCCTTCTCTGTTAAATGAAGGGATTGGAGCAGATGGGTTCAGAGGGCTCCAATCTTGCAGCCCCATCTTGGTTTCAAAGGGTTTGTCCTCTGCCTAGAGGCAAGGCTTAATTGACTAGTGATGGTGTGAATAGGGGCTTTGAATCACCTGTGAGCTCTGTGCTGGCTTGGACGCAGGGCAGGTGAAACTCACTGGGGAAGCCATGAGGAAGAGTCTGGCTGATCGCCCTAGGGAGTCTCAGGCTTCTGTGTGGGATTGACACGTTTGTGTCTGTGAGCCTTGGTGTGTTTGGGTGTCATTGGGTACCCGTGTCTATCCAGATGTGTGTAGGACTGTGCCTCTACGTCTTAGGGCATGCGTGTTTCGCTGATGTCTGGTGATATTTGGTGTGTCCCGTGTTTATGGTGTGGGAACTGTAGTTGTTTTGAGAAAATGCCACACTTTAAAAATATTCTGCCCTGCTCCTAGACAGATTGATAACTTCCCACCTTCCTGCCTCTGTTTCCCTTGTGTCTGTGAGTTTGGGGCTCCTAGGGGAGGGAGCAGAGATGATCCATCCCCCACCCCATCTTCCCACCCCAGCCCCTGAGACCTGAATAGGAGCTTGGGAAAGGTTAGAGTTTTTCACGGAGCATCCCAGCCCCTGGACAAATGGCTGGAGTACCTGAAAGTGAGGGACCTGGGCCTTCCCAGCTTCCTCCTCACAGGCCCAGCCCAGCCTCTCCGTATCATGCCAGGAGTCAGGAGAGCAGAGTTCTTATCCCAGCTCTGCCGCTAATTGGATATGTGACCACCCCCAAGTTACTTCCCTTTCTTCATCTGTAAAATGACTTACATGGGCTCAAATGTCCCTTACCAAGTTGGTTCTGCTGGCTGACTTTCTATGTGGCCTTGGGGAAGTCACTTCTCCTGCCTGGGTCCCAGCTTCCTTATTTGCAAAAATGGTAATTTCTAAGACCTCATCTAGCTCAAAATTCTGGAGGAGGGGTTTTGAACTTGGGGGTCTGTAAGCTTGTGTATATGTTTTAATATTTTGATAACTATTTCAATAGAATTGGTTTCTGTAATATTATGTATTTTGCTTTCAGATTTTAAAAATATGATTCTGAAAAGGGGTCCATAGACCTTACCACACTGCAGAAGGGGTCCTTGACACACTCACAAAAAAAACTTCTGTTCTCTAGGGCAGTACCACTCTAACTGAGCTGTGTAATCCTGGGCAAGTCACTTAACCTCCAATAATTTCTTCATCTATGAGACTACCCCCACTGAGCCCTTACCTCATCCCCCCAAAGTCCCCAAACACACACACACATACACAAATACAATTATGAGACCATTTCCTGCTTTATAGATAAAGAAAACCAAGACCAGAGATGTCCAATGATTTGTCTCAACTCACTAGCAAAGGATGAGCAAAGCCCAGACCAGACCATGTCTTCTGTCTTATAGGCCAGGGCCCCTTTTCAACTTCTAGTGTCACGTTAGACTAAGACAGGAGTAACATTTGTCTTAACCCTCAAACTCTTGGGCTGTCCTCTTTTTCTTTTTCCTCATCTCTACCCTAACCATTCCAATATTGACATCCAGGAAAAGTTCAGTGGAAGCTTGGTCTTCTCTTCCCAGATCTGAGGAAGCCTATCATTTGTCTCGAGCTGAAATTTAAGGGGACTCAGACCTTTGGTCATCATCTGGGCTGCTCTTCTGGCAAAGGACAGGGCTGGGTTTTTCCTTATCAAAAGAAAAAATTTTTAACTTTTTTCATATTTTACTTTTTTCCAATTACATATAAAAATAATTGAAACATTCATTTTTTAAAAATTTGAGTTCCAAATTCTCTTCCTCCCTCCTTCTCCTCCCCTCTCCTTGAGAAGTCAAGACAGTTGGTATAGATTATACGTGTGCAGTCATGTAAGACATATTTCCATATTAGCTATGTTGTGAAAGAAAACACAGACCAAAAAAAAAAATAACCACCCCCAAAACAAGAAAAGTAAACAAAGTTTAAAAAAAAAATCTGCTTTGATCTGCATTCATACTGCGTCAGTTCTTTCTCTGGAGCTGGATAGCATTTTTCATCATAAGTCCTTTGGATTGTCTTGGATCATTATATTGCTGAGAATAGCTAAGTCATTCACAGTTGATCATTGTATAATATTGCTGTTACAATATTACTGTTTTCCTGCTTCTGCCCACTTCACTTTTCATCAGTTCATGTAAATCTTCCTTGTTGTTTCTGAAATCATCCTGCTCATCATTTCCTATAGCACAATAGTATTCCATCACAATCATACACCACAACTTACTCAGCCATTCCCCAGTTGATGGGCATTCTCTTAATTTCCAGTTCTTTGCCACCACAGAAAGAACTGCTATAAATATTTTTGTGCATGTAGGTCATTTCCCTTTTTTCTTTGATCACTTTGGGATGTAGAACTACTAGTAGTATTGCCAGGTCAAAGGGCATGCACAGCTTTATAGTCCTTTGGGCATAGTTCCAAATTGCTCTCCAGAATGATTGGATCAGTGTTCCAATGCATTAGTGTTCCAATTTTCCCACATTCCTACCAACATTTGTCATTTTCCTTTTCTGTCACATTAACCACTCTGATGAGTGTGAGGTGGTACCTCAGAGTTGTTTTAATTTGCATTTCTCTAATCAATAGCGATTTAGAGCATTTTTTTATATGACTAAAATAGCTTTGATTTCTTCCTCTGACAAAGGAATTTTTAAAAAATTAAAATAAGATCCTTATTTCTATATCACTTTTAAGTTTTGCCAAGAGCTCTGCCTCCATTATTTTAATCTTCTCAACAACTTCCTGAGGGAGGGGGCACAAATAGCATTCGCATTTCATGAGTAAAGAGACTAAAGCAGGTTAGATGATTTGTTCATCTTAAGACTAATACTAGTCGGGGCAGCTAGGTGGTGTGTTGGCCCTGGAGTCAGGAGGACCTGAGTTCAAATCTGACCTCAGATACACGATACTCACTACCTGTGTGACCATGGCAAGTCATTTAACCTCAGTTGCTCCCCCCCAAGAAAAGACTAATATTAGTCTAATAAGACTAATAATAAATCAGTAAATAAAAATGTATGAAGTGCTTCCTATCTGCCAGGCAGTATCCTAAGCACTTGGGGTACAGAGAAAGGCAAACAACAGTCTTTGCTCTCAATCTGTTACAGGAGACAGCATGTAAACAACTATATACGGACAAATATAGAGGATACATAATAATAACTAACATTTATATAGTGCCTACTGTGTGCCAGGCACTATGCTGAGTGCTTTCCAATTATCATCTCATTTGATCCTCACAACAACCCTGGGAGGTCAGTGCTATTATGATGCTCATTTTACAGATGGAGAAACTGAGGCAAACAAGTTATGTGACTTGCCCAAGGTCACACGGCTAGGAAGTATCCAAGGTCAGATTTGAACTGGCATTAAAGGGGATCAGGAAAGGATTTCTGTAGAAGGTAGCATTTTAGCTAGAACTTGAAGGAAGCCTCAGAGGGAGAAAGGAGGAGGGAGGGCATTTCAGGCATAGGGAATAGCCGGTGAAAACTCTCAGAGTTGGGAGATGGAGTGGTAGAGGAGCATCAAGGAAGCCAATGGAAGTATAAGAAGACTGGAAGCAGAGAAGGGGCAGGTTTCTGAGGCGCTTTGAGAATTTTATATTTGATCCTAGAAGTGATATCGAGCCACTGGGGTTGTTTGAGCAGGAAGATGACGTGGACAGACCTGTGCTTTAGGAAAATCACTCTGACGGGGGCATAGACCAGAGTGGGGAGGGACGAGGCAGCAGGCTATTGAAATGGTCCCAGCTTGAGGTGATGAGGGCGGGTACCATCCTGGGGGCTGTGTCAGAAAGAAGGGGGCATGCTTGAGAGATGTGCTGAACATAGAAACTGCAGGGCCTCGCAACAGATCGGATGTGGGGTGGGCAGAGGGCTGTGATGGGGAGGGAAAGAGAGTCAAGACTTGAGGATGACCCATAAGTGAGGTGTGAACACCGGTGACTGGAAAGATGGTGTTCTCCTCTACAGTAACAGGGAAGTGAGGAAGAGAAGAAGTTTGAGGGGGAGAGATAAGAGTCTACTTTTAGCCAGGCTGAGTTTAAGATGTCTAGAGAACCCCCGGTTCAGGATGTCTAATAGACAGTTAAACCCTGGAGTACGTGAGGAACGATCCAAACTCAAGTCTTCAAATCCAAATCCAGGGCTGTAGCCACTGCCCCACACTGCCTCTAAAATGATGGTGCTGATAGCTAACATTTATAATTGTGCTTTCTATGTGCCAGGTACTGTGCTAAGTGCTTTACAATGACTACAACAGCCCTAGGAAGTAGGTGCTGTTAGCCCTATTTTACAGATGAGGAAACTGAGGTAAGCAGAGATTAAGTGACTTGCCCAGAGTCACGTAGCTAGGAAGTGCTGCAGGCCAGATTTGAACTCAGGTCTTCCTGACTCCAGGTCCAGGGCTCTATCCACCAAGTTACCCAGCTGAAAAGGCGTGGAAGGACTGTCCTTTCCCAAATTCTGTGGGCCAACCAAATTGGCCCATATTCTGCAGATTCTTTGTACACAACACTCCATCGCCCACATTCGAGCCTTTGGAAGTCTTCCTGACTCCAGCCTGAGTTCTGTGTTTTAAGGTGCCTTCCTCTGAATTCTATGTCCTAGGTAAGGTCCCCTCCATCTCTGACAATCAATGTTCTAAGGACCTTCCCAGCTCTGGCTTTATTGATCCTCTCTAGCTCTGACACACTATGATTCCATGAAAGGCTCTTCCCCATGATAGGAATTTCAGGGAGCAGACAAGGAGTTTTGGAGATGGTAGGGCCTTTCTAGGTTCCACTGAATTGTACCTCTTCAGAAGCTAAGACCAGTCCTTGGCCTCAGGCATCGCTGGAAACAGAGGGAAGGGTCCAGGAACATCACATTGCAAAGGAAATAGCATTGTGCTCCTCCCCTAACCCTGCTCCAGGGTGAACTCAGCATCCCCTTAAGTACCAATATCCCACCTGGATCCCTGCCTCCCCCCCACCCAGGATGCCCCCCACCTATCCACCCAGCAGCAGTCCTTAGCAGGCCTTCGCAGGGCATGATTTCCAACCTGTCAGGCCCCTGCTGGTTTTTCCTTTACCTAACTGCATCCTGTCTCCTCCCCAGCACGTCACCCTGCCTTCAGAGGCAGTGAGGGAGAGTGGAGAGATCCCCAAGCAGGAGAAACAGAGGCCTGGGTTCTAGTCTGAGGACCACCACTGATCTGCTCTTTGACCTGGGCCCAGTCACTGTACCTCATTATACCTCTGTTTCCTCTTCTGTCAAATGAGGGTTAACCCAGCTGATCTCTGAGGTCTCACCACTTTACAGCCCAAAGTGAGCTGGTGTTGAGAGCAGGATTTTTTTTTTTTTGGCTGTTCAGACTAAACCTCTGAATAAACAGATTGCTGGCCAAGTTTGAGTTCTCCCCATGCTCATTTTACTTTCTGCAAAACATTCCCGGGGCTGGGCTTTCTGCTGAAGTTCCCAGCACTGACAGCAGGCCCTGAATGTAACTGGAGGGAAAGTATGATGCATGGGGCCAGGCCCTGGTGAACGAGCAGATTAATTTGTAAGTAGCCCAGAGAAGCCCTCATAAATTCATTGGAATATCCCACCATGCACTCTAGGAAGGGGGAGGTCGATGCTTCGGCCTGGGCCAGGATGCCTGTCGGACAAGGAAGAGATAGCATTGGAAAGGAAACAAACATGGTGTAATGGATAGTTCCCAGGACTCAAGACCTAATCCCCTCTCTGATACTCACTAGCTGTGTGAGCACAAGCAAGGCACTGGTCCTGTCTGAGCATTGCTCCCCTCACCTGTAACATGGTAATCGGGTGCATTTCCTACCCTATGGGCTTGTGAGTAAAGCGCTTTGTAGAATGCGAAGCATTGTAAAAACATTAACTCTTCTTGCTGTGATTGCTATTATTCCTAAACAGGACCAATCTCCTGCCTCTCTGGGGGAGCGGCCCAGAATCCCTGGTCTCCAGAGACCTAGGCTTAGGGCTGGTAACTTTAAAAAGCAACAACGCACAGTAGAAAGAGTCCCTGGGTTTGAGTCGCAGTTCTAATCCTTATAGCCACCTGACACTTCTGCTCTCTGGGACTCAGTTCCCCCCTCTGTAAAATGAAAGAGTTGAATTAGAAGATGCCAAAGGTCCCTGTTCTCTGACATTACCAGCTGTCTTCTTGGCCTACCTGGCCTTCAATTTTCCTCATCTGTTAAATGGAGATAATACCTGGAGCATTTATATCACAGGATTGTTCTGAAGATCAAGTTAGATAAGGTATATATATATATATATATATATATATATATATATATATATATAAAACCTTTTGCAAACCTTAAAGTGTCTCATAAATGTCAACTGTTATCATTATTATCATTATTAGACACAATGGAGATTTTTGAGTAGGAGAGTGGCAACATCCAGACCTGAGTTTTAGGCATATCATCGGCTATGGAGAGAGGAGAGGGTTGGAAGAGAGGGGACCAGCTTGTCCAGGTGAGAATCCAAGAGGAGGGGAGTGACCATGTGAGGAAAAAGAGGAGATGTTGTGGAGGTAGAGTCTCTGAAATTAGGATGAGGGAGGGAGGGAAGAGAGAAGGGAAGAAATTATAGAACTTGGAACAGAAATAGATGCTGTAGGTTAGAGCGCTGAACTTGGAATCACGATAACCTGAGTTTCAATGCTTCCTGAAACACTTAGTAGCTGTGTGACCCTGGGCAAGTCACTCTCAGCCTCTCAGGTTCTCTCTCAGCCTCTCAGCCTCAATTTCCCTATCTGTAAAATGGGGATAATAGTAGCAACTATCTCCCAGGGTTGTTGTGAGGATCAAGTGATATATAACGTGCTATGCAAAAGCACTATAGATAATGTATATGTGTATATGCATTATCTACACACATGAATATGTATACATACATATAGATATATATGTATACGTATGCTTATTCCTTTCCCTTCTCAAGTCTTGCAAAGTTGTTTGTCTTTACAACATTGATGTCCTTGTAAAAATGGTTCTCCTGTTGCTCACTTTATCCTGCTTCATCTCGTACAAGTCTTCCAAGGTTTTTCTGAAACCATTTAGGAAACACTTCCCAATAGCAAAAGGAATTCAACAGTAACATCATCTGCCTTGGGAAGAAGTGAGTTTCCTCATCATTGGTGGGAGTTGGGGGTAGGGGGGGAGGTCTAAGACTAACATCTAAGATGCTGAACAGCCCCATGGCAGGGACATCCTAGAGGGGATTGCTGAACTGGATGGAAGGTTCCCTGAATACCCCGTGAAGTCCTTCATAACGCTAAGATTCTAATTGTGCAGGGACTGAACCCTTAAACTGGAGGCCAGCCAGAAGCAAAGGCTGAAGTCTTCTTTGACCAGAAGTGGGCTTGAGTGGACAGGATCCAAGCTTGTGATCACTCAGACAGCTTCTCACTGCGGTGGGTCAGAAGTTAGACAAGATCAACCCCAAGCTTTCCCCTGCCCCTGAATGCCGATGGCTGGGGGCATTCCCTGGCATTCCCGAGCCTCAGTTTCCTCTTCTCTAAAATGGAGAGATTAAAAATTCCTGCTCTCCTGTGTCATTGCACTGTTGTAAGGCTCAGATGAGATAAAAAATGGCAAAGTGCTTTGTTAACTTCATGAATGTGACAACATCTTGGTTACGTATACTGTTATTATTAATAAGTCAGACCATGTACTTTGTACTTGTATCCCTAACCCCTTGAATAGTGCCTGGCATATAGGAGATGCTTAATAAATACTTGTTGATTGGTTAATTTATGTAGGTGACCAGGTGTTCTAGATGGTGAGAGGGATAGAGCATTGCTTCTGAAGTCAGGAAGACCTGGGTTCAAATCTGGCCTCAGATACTAACTGCATGATCTTGGGCAAGTCACTTAACCTCTGTCTGCCTCAGTTTCCTCATCCGTAAAATGAGAATAATAATAATACCTATCCCCCAGAGTTGTTGTGAGGATCAAATGGGATAATAATTATAATAATTACAAAGCACTTAGCACTTAACCTGGCACATAGTAAGCACTATATAAATTTTAGCTATTATTATTATTATGTGCTCTGCATATATTAAGGGACTCTGATAATGAAGGGAAAGTAAGTTTATGAACTGTGGGGTACTAATGTATGTTGCTCTGCAGGTGCACAGCCCAGATCATTGTCTTGTCTAGAGGCAGGGTGGTAAAGGGGAGAGAGCCCTGGCTTTGGAGCCAGAAGACCTGGGTTCTAGGCAGTGAGTCAATAAAGGTTATTAAGCACCTACTATGTGCCAGGCATTGTGCTATGTGCTGGAGATACAAGAAAGGCAAAAGACAGTACCTGTCCTCAAGGAGCTTACAATCTAACAGAGGAGATGACATGCAAACAAATATAGACAGACAAACTATGTACAAGATAGATAGGAAGTAATTAACAGAAGGAAGGCCCTAGAATTAAGAGAGATTGGGGAAGGCTTCCTGTAGAAGGTGGGATTTTAGCTGGGACTTAAAGGAAGCCGGGGAGACCGAGAGAAAGAGAGACAGAGAGAGAGACAGAGAGAGAGAGAAAGACGTAAAGAATTCCAAGCACAAGGGATTGGTAAGTGGGATGGCTAACGCTGGGAGCTGGTTCTGTTCTTGGAACAGTAAGGAAGTCGGTGTCACCTTGATTTCAGGGAGAGTGAGATGTAAGAAGACCAGAAAGGTAGGAGGGGGCTAGGGTTTGAAGGACTTAGAATTTCAGAGGATTTTATACTTGAACCTGAAGGCCTAGAGTTTATTCCAGAGGGGGTGACGTAATTAGACTTATACTTTAGGAAAACTTCTTTCTAGTCCTGGTTTTAGAACTTGCCAGCTGTGTGAATGCTGGAGCATTATTTCAGGTCTCTGGATTTCAGATCTGTTTCCTCTCTTGTAAAATAGGGCTCAATAATGATTGCATTACTTGTACCATGGAGATTTTTTTTTTTGTGAGCAAAGAATTTGGTAAAGTGCTAATAAGATACCACATACTTAATAATAAATGAATGTGAATCAGGTATGTTGGGCAAGACTGATCTGTCCTTACGATCCTTTTAGAATAGGGAAGACCCAGGCTAGGCCAGTTTTATTCAGGGTACCAGGGTGGAAAGTGCAATGATCGCACAGCCAAAGGGTCTGGATTCGAGTGTCCGCTTTTCTGTGTATGACCTTAGACAAGTTCCCCTCCCATCTCTGGGTCTTGGCTCCTTCCTTTGTAAAATGAGAGGACTAGACCAGAGAGGCCCCAAATGGCAACCCTAAAGCTCGGCATCATGTCATAAAGAAGAGAATGCCATACCCTTACCAGCTGACGCTTGACCATGATCAAGTCATTGATTTATCTCTGTCTATAAATCCCTTCTTTGCATTCTACCAGAAGCCCAGAATTTCAGGGACTGGAAGAGACCTCAGATGTCTGTTCACAGGATGATGGGATCATAGACAGAAGCCATCCAGTCTAACCCTCCGATTTTACAGTGACTTGTCTGAGGTCACAGAGGTAGTGACCATGAAAGGCAGGATTTGAACCCTGGCTCAGAGCTCTCTTTACACTAATGTCATTCAGTCCTCCCACCCAGCCCAAAGCCAGAGGCCCTTCTATGGTCTGCCTGACATCAGTCCTAACCAGCCTGTGCTTCAACACCACCAGAAACAGGGAACTTAACATATCCTGAAGCCCAGCCCATTTTATCTTGGGATAGCTCTGATTTTAAGGAAATTCTTCCTAATGTTAATAACGACAGTTCAGGCTTTCTCTGTTTGCCTCAGTTTCCTCAACTGTAATAACACCTACCTACCTCACAGGGTTGTTGAGAGGACAGGGTTGTAAGAGATAATATTTGTAAAGCACTTATCTGTGCTTGGCACATAGCAGGTGCTATACAAATTCTTATTCCCTCCCCCATTTTCCCCCTTTCTGCAAAACCTTGTGTTTTACAGAGCACTTTCCTTACACCAACCTTGTGAGGTGAATAGTGCAAATATTAGTGTCCCTGTTTTACAAAGAAGGGATCTGGGGTTCATGCAGATGGAGTGACTTCCTCAAGGTCATCCAGCAGTAAAGGTTTACAGCCAAACTCGAACCCAAAGTCTTTCCTCCAGCACCAGCGTTGTTTCTGTTTCACAAAGCTGTCTCTTTGAAAGTTAAATGAGAATTTGCCTCAGGTCTTAAGGAAGATTCCAGCTTCCTGGGGAATTCCAATCCAAAGACCACTAGATAGGGAATCAGGAGACCTGAATTCATAGTTATTTCATCAACTTAGAGCTAGAAATCATTGAGTCTAACCTGCCTCATTTTCCTGGATGCTGGGTGGTGAATTTGAGGTCAAGTAGACCTGACTTGGAATCCTGCCTTAGGTACTCACTCACTAGCTGTGTGGCTCTGGGCAAGTCACTTCACTCTCCAAGCCTCTCTTTCCCCATCTGTAAAACAGGGATAACAATACTAGCTACCTCCCATTGCTTGTGAGAATTGAATGAGATAACATGTAACATGCTTTGCAACCTTTAAGGTGCTATGCAAACGCTAGCTATTATTATTACAGATTGGGAAACTGAGGTGCAGAGAAGTTATTTGACTTGCCCAAGGTCACACAAGCAGTAGTAAGTGGCATTTGACCCCAAATCCCCTGGCTCAAAATCTTAATGCTGTTCTCTACTGTGATGAGCTGCCTGTGACCCTGAGCTGCAATTTCCTACTTAGGAGACCTTGGTCCAATCAGTTAACCTCTCTTGGCCTCAGATTTCCCCATCTGTAAAATCAGGTCTTTGGACTAGATAAATCCTTCTGGTCCCTTCCAACTCCAAATCCCATGATCCTTCTGGGCACCGATTCAGGGAATCCTGCCCTTGGCCCAGAGCTTCTTTCTTACTTCAACCTTTACTAATCTTTCAGCTCTGGCTGAAGATATAAGGCCCCTAGAACCGTATCCTTTCCCCCCAGTCCCCAGTGTGGTGCTACCACAATCTCGGGGTACCCCAAAACCAGTATTTACTTCCTTCTTTCCACTACCCCCAAATCTCCCAGAGCCTCACAGAATCTCAGAGTTGGAGGGGACCTTGAGTGTGAATCTCCTCTACAACATTTCCGGACAGGTTGTCAGCTAGCTTTAGAGAGTCAGTCTTATTAAACACTTAACTAATAAGCATTTATGAAGCACCTACTATGTGCTGGGCACTGTGCTAAGCACTAGGGATTAAAAGAAAGGCAAAAGACAATCCCTGCCTTCGAGGAGCTCATGATCTGATGGTGGAGACAATGTACAGGCAACTATGTACAAACAAGTTATAGATGGGATAAATGGAAAAAACCAACAAAGAGAAGGCCCTGGAATTAAGAGGGATTGGGAAAGGCTTCCTAAGGATGGGGGGCTTTTAGCTTCCACTTGAAGACCTGAAGCAACAATGAACTCACTACCACACAAGGCAGCCCATTTAATTGTTGGGTAGCTGGTGTTATTTACACCAGAGTGGGTAGGGCAATTGGAAATGGTTTGTGTGTTTTGTATTAGGCCAATCTGGACTAGATGACCCCTAAGACTCCTTCCAGGTCTAAATCTATGATCCTGATTCTAAGTCTGCCTCTGTGCAGCTTTCACCTACCTCAGTTTTCTTTTCTGTGAAATGGTGATAATATCCATCATACTACCTCCCTCGAGGAGATACTGTGAGGAAACTGCTTTGTAAACCTTAAATAGGAGTAGGTGCATTGCAGAGCACACCAGGCCATGAGTGTGTGTGCTCCAGGGAGTATGGAGATCCAGCTCTCTATCCAATGAGCTCCCTCGTTGTTATTTTTAAAGATACTAAACCTAAGATTCAGAATGGAGAAGTCAGGGTCTCTGGCCTAACAGGGAATTTACCCTGCTGTAGGTCTTCCAGCTCCATGTCCAGGTCCCTCTCTGTCATATCGCAGCCCCAGGTGGGGAGGGCAAGAAGAAGAGTTAAGAAATAGAGAAGCAATATGGCAGAAAGAGTGCTAAGACTGAGTCTCTTGCTTCCTAGCCATGTGGCCTTCCCCTCTGTTTCCTTCTCTGTAAGATGAGGGTGCCATACTAGATGATTTCTAAGAGCTTTTCCAGCTGAATCAATCTAAGAATTTAAATTGTGGAACTCAGTTTCCCCACCTGTAAATGGAAGGGTTGGAAGAGATGGTTTCTGAGTTCTTTTTTAATTCAAGCATGCTGTGTTCTAATGTCCCTCCCAAGCCTGACATTGGGTTCTTAGATGCCTTCTAGTTCTTACATTCTGGGTTCTCAAGTCTCTTCCAGCTCTAACATTTGGCGTTCTAAGATCCCTTCTGTCTCTAACATTCTACACTCTAAGGTCCCATCTACTCTGACATTCTATGTTCTAAGATCCCTTCTGGCTCTGCCATTCTATGTTCTAAGATCCCTTCTGTCTCTGACATTCTACATTCTAAGGTACCATCTACTCTGGCATTCTATGTTCTAAAATCCCTTCTGGCTCTGACATTTCTATGTTCAAAGATCTCTTCTGTCTCCGACATTCTACACTCTAAGGTCCCATCTCCTCTGACATTCTCTGTTCCAAGATCCCTTCTCTCTCTGATATTCTACACTTGAGGGTCTCTTCTACCTCTGGCACTCTAGGTTCTAAGGTTTGCTCTAGCCTAAGTGGCATGGCTGAAGGCAGAAGAGATGGGGACAACCAGGGGCCTTGGGCAGGGAATCAGGGCTGTCCAAGACCCAAGCTGCCAACAATCAATGTGAGGAAGGATGGGGCAGCTCGATTTCATGGATGAAGCCAGAGCCCTTCAGCACAGGGCAGGGAAATCAATCCTAGACACACATAAATAAATACACCAGGAGGAGGCTAGCTGCATCCAAGGAGAGGGGATGCGGTAATTCAGTAATTAACGGTAATGACCGTTTCTAACTAAGTCCCACTCCAGGGAGTCAATCAGGGATTACAGGCGGGAGGCAGAAATTTACTGGTCTGGACAGCCTTTCTCAGCTTGACTCACTCATTCAAATCCCTAATTGAAACCATTTTGGTTTATCTCCGGGGGAGGGGAGTCTGAGAATGGAAAAGAAAGCTCAGTGGTGCCCACAGCTCCGCTTCCTAAGTCTAAAGTAGTTTTAAAGGAAAGGCTCTCATGAGGTCAACTTGCAGACCCCCATCCCTTGCTTATTTTCTCCCTTGATGTGTCGCTGACCAACGTGGCCTCTTCTTCTGTGGCCAGTCTTGCTATTCAAGAGACACAGACCCCCACTGGTCCCTCCCAGCTCCCAAGTTGATGATTGTATGATCTTTGTGATTAGAGATCTTCAAGTAGGCAGGGTTTGTCCCCCTGGTACTGATCGTACCACACGACCTCTGAGGTCACTTCTCTTTCTGAAAGTCTGTGATTCTTGGGTTAAGCTCAGTTTGAATTTCCCAACAGAGAAGACGTCCACTGTGGAACATGGGCTTACCTTGTAAGGTCATGGGCTCACAGGCTTATTTCTGGAAGGGAACTTACAGGTCATTTAGTTCAACTTCCTTGTGTTACAGAGGAAGAAACTGAGGCCTGGTGAAACCACGAAGTTAAACGACCTGTGGTAATAAGTGGCAGAACCAGGATTTGAAGCTGGTTCTTCTGGTTCCAAATCCAACACTCTTTCCATTATTCCATGCTGGGGGGACTCATGGTCTTCTGGGACAGTCTGTTCTGTCTCTTAGGAACTACATGAACCAGAGTCCCAGAGAGTGTATTATCTTGTTCTTACCTCTGGCCAAACAGAATGAGAAGCACTGGCATTAGAGTCAGGGGCTGTCTCCTGGCTCTTCCACTTGGGAATATGACTTTTGTGGGCCTTAGTTTACTTATCTGTAAATTCCCTTGCAGCTCTAAATCTATGATCTTATGAGGCCCTATCCCATGAAAACCCTTCAGATACTGGAATAAAGGCATTCTTGTTCCAGCCTTAAGTGTCCTCTCATGGTGAGTACTCTTAAGTTCAGAAATTCTCATCGTTCTCAGAGCCTAGTTCCCTGGGCTAGGTGTGAAAGTCAGCAATGGAGTCTGTATTCCCGGAACTGCCCTGAACAGGAGAAGAGGCCATTTTTGCCTGTGATAGGCAGCAAAGCAGAGGGAACAGGGTGACCTTATGAGTGACCTCATTTCCCTTTTAGTAGATTTGTGGAACAGAGCTGTGGGGGCCTGTGAGCTCCCTTTCCTGTTCCCAGCTTCTTGTCCCCTGAAGATGAATGGGGAGGCATTCAAGTGGAGGCCGGGTGACTTATCGGGATGTCGTTGGGGTGTCCACCACCTCAAGTAGGGGTAAGACTGGGTGGTTTCCCAAGTCAGGGCCAGTTTTGAGCTTCTGTGATCCTGTGGTTGGCTTCTAAATGGCCTAACCCCTGGCTTTAGTACTCCCTAACCTCCTCTGCTTCCTTCAATTCCTGAGCCTTCTTGGAACAGGTCTAAAAGACCTTTGCCCGAGGTACCACAGTTTGGCTTCTCCCCATTGTGCCTGCTTCCTGCCTCCGGGGCCAAGCAATACAGGGTAGGCAGGTATTTTGACAAGTTGACAAGGCAGTCAGCTATGTACTTGGCACTATGCTAAGTACTGAGGATTCAAAGAAAGTTAAAAACTTTCAGCGAACTCAGAGTCTGATGGGGAGAGGCAACATGCAAACACATGTACAAACAAGACATAGGCAGGTTAAATTGAGGGTAATCTCAGAAAAAAGGCACTAAGATTAAGGAAAACTGGGAAAGGCTTTTTGTAGAAGTTGGGACTTTGAATTCTGAAGGAAGTCAGGGAAGCTAGAAGGCAGATATAAAGAGGGGCTCAGTATTCCAGACATGGAGGATAGCAGGGAAAAAGTCAGAGATGGAAAGTTCCAGGAACAGCAAAGAGGACTATGTTATTGGATTGAGGAGTATGTGAGTGAGTAAGGTGTAAGAAGGTTGGAAAGGTAGAAAGGAGCCAGGTTATGAAAGGCTTTGAAAGCCAAACAGAGAATATTCTAGCTTCTGCTTATACTTGATCCTGGAGGCAATAGGAAGCCACTAGAGGTGACTGAATAGAGGGTGACAAGATCAGTTTGACAGCTGAGCAGAGGATGGATGGTATCCTTCTGCCCCATTGACAGCTTTAAATGTTTGAAGACAGTGACCATGACAATCCTCTTTCCTCAATCTGTTCCTCTTCAGGACAGGATGACGTAGCTCTGTTTGCCCTGGTCAGGTCCCATCTGGCGTGTTGTGGTTAGTTCTGGGCGCCACTTAGAAAGACATCGACAGTGTATCCATTATGAAGGAACCCAGAGTGATGAGGGCCCCATAAACCAGACCATATGGGGATCCATCGAAGGGTTTGGAAAGGTTTAGCCTGGAACAGAGAGCCAGGAATGACATGAATATTGTTTTTAGGAAATTGAAGGGACGTCCTGTAGGGGAGGGAGTTGACATTTTGCTCGGCTCAGGCAGCAGAATTAGGAGCAATGAGTAGAAGGCAAATTTTAAATATAATCTAAGTACAATTATAACTTTCCAAAAGGGGAATGGGTTGCTTTAGGTGATAGTGAGTTTTCCCTGATTGGAGGTCTTCAAAAGAGGTTTGGGGGAGCACTAGTCAGAGAAGATGTGGAAGGAATTCTGGATCAAGGGTAAGTCTGAATGGTTACCTCTAAAGTCCTTGCCAATTCTGAGATTCTGTGGGTCTAAAATTCCCCAGTTCTTTTACCTGATCCTATTATGGCAGGGTTTCCAGTCCTTTCCCCCTTCCTGACCCACCCCACCTTCTCTGTCTCTCCTTCTGGGGTGCTTCCTGGCTTGCCAATGTCCTTCCAAAAATACCACTTTCAGATTTGGGACAGTATTCAGGAGCTCAGACACTTTGCTCCCCTCCTCCAGCACCCATTACCTGGGGGGACAAGCTAGGCTTTCCTCATAGCCCCAAGGCAGACAATTCAGGCTCTCATGAGCCCAGGGTTGGACTAAGGATTTGATATGGAAGGAGTTAGGGAGAGGGGCAGGGGCAGAGAAGGGAAGCTGCTATAGGCAAAAGCCTTTAAATATTCATCCCAACTATTACCTCTTATGTACCTCTTTCCTTTCAGTCTTGAAGTTTTTTTTTTCTCTTTCCTAGACTTAAAAAAGAAATTACAAATTAACCTCCAGCCTGTTAACACAGAATGGGAGAGCTGGAAAGGCCTTGAGAGTGTACAGTGCTAAACAGAGAACATAGAATGGCAAAGCTTGATGGATCTTTAGAATACATGATATCAGAGCTAGAAGGGGCCTTAAAACACAGAATGTCAGAGCTGGGAGGGACCTTAGAACACAGAATATCAGAGCTGGGAGGGGCCTTAGAACACAGAATGTCAGAGCTGGGAGGGACCTTAGAACATAGAATGTCAGAACTAGGAGGGGCCTTAGAACACGGCATGTCAGGTCTGAAAGGGACCCTGGAACATAGAATGTTAGAACTGGATAGGGCCATAGAACATAGAATATCAGAACTGGAAAGGACTTTAGAACATAGAATGTCAGAACTAAGAAGGAACTTAGCACAAAGGATACGGAGACCATTCAGTCCACTCTCCAATCTGATAGAAGATCAGAGATGGGCCGTGACCTGCTCAACATCACTGAGTACACCAAGGAGGCTGAATGGAAATCAAACTCTTGTTCTCCAAGGCTAGGGTTTCCCCCCTACACCAAGCTTCAGCAAATGCCTTAGGAATAACAAAAATAGTGATAAAAATTATAATGACAATAACTAACATTGATGTTGTACTTTAAAGTTTGCAAAGTTCTTTGTAAATATGATCTCATTTGATCCTTGCAACAACCCTGGGAGGTCGGGGTTCTTATCACCGCCATTTTACAAATGAGGAAATGGAAACTGAGGGACATTGAGTGACTTTTCCAGGGGCACACAGCTAGTGGGTATGTAAAGAAGAATCTGACTCCAACCCAGGCCTTCCTGATTCCAGACCTAGCATGTTTCTGCAGCACTCCAAAGGTTATGAAGTGCTTTCCTTCTAGCCCTAAGGAGTAGGTGGAACAAGTTTTTCAGATGAAGAAACTAAGGCTCAAAAAATGACTTGTTCAAGGTCACACAGCCAGGACTGGCACCTTGGTCTGCTGGATCCTGGTCCTCTGCCTGTTTCCCCAGAGCTAAGCTTCAAACACTTTCATTGGGTTATAAACCACTTTGCAACTATTATTAAACTTGAATTAAAGTTCAAACTTCAAAATAGCCCCGTGATGGAGATTGCCATCATGGAGGGGGTGTAGAGGAAAGAGCACTAAATTTGGAATCAGACGAGCCAGGTTCCAATCTTGTACGTGTTCCCTGTGTGACCTCACACAAGGCCAACCTCGGCCAAGTGACTTCGTCTCCCTCACCTTTACTTTCCTCTTCCAGTAGATGAAGGGTTTAGACTACAGGACCCTCAGGATTCTAGAGTTTATTCTTGAGAGTCTGAGATTTTTTACTCATGCCAATCCTCCATTTCCAGAAGTATCAGTTGGACCACAGGAATACAGCTCTAGAACTGGAAGGCATTTCAGAGGCCAGCCCCCCAGATCTTACCCCTCAACGGGCCGTTTAATGAGCCACTGTGCCTTCTCTCCCCACTCCCAGTGTTCCCCTGGTAGCTGCTAAGCCTTTGGTGAGGAGTTTCTCTCTACTTGGCTAGACTGGTTCTTGGGAGACAAATACACTCTCCCTTGCCAGGCCTGTGCTAAAGCCTCCCTGGCCTGGTGAGAACTGTCAGAGACTACGTTCTCCTGGCACTGCCTTCCAGGACCGGGATCATTCCTGTGCTGCAGTGAGATCTCAGTGGAGGAATATGAGCATCATGCTATATCCCCAATAGAATGTAAGCCCCTTGAGGGCAGGGACTATTTAACCACTTGTGCCCAGCAACTAACTCAGTGCCTAATGCATACTAAGTGCTTAATAAATACCTTTTGATTGATTATTATGCCCATTTTCCTGGGAAGGAAACGGAGCTTCTGAAATATCAAGGAACTTGCCCAAGGTCACGTAGTAAGAAGCTGCTGGGTTGGTCCAGTGCTGTTCCGCCATGGTGTGGATCTCTGAAGGATCATTTCATTGATAAGCTGGCAATGATGGCAGCCAGATGTGGTCAGGACTAGGACACAAGTTAAGTGTCTGAGAAGTGACGATTAATAATAACTATATAATAAGAGCTGACATTTACATAGTATGTGCCATGGGCCAGGCACTGTGCTGTATAATTATTATCCCAGTTGATCCTCACAACAACCCTGGGAGGTAGGTATCATTATTATTTCCATTTTACATATGAGGAAACTAAGGCAAACAGAGGCTAAGTGACTTGCCCAGGGTCACACAGCTGGGAAGTGTCTAAGGTCAGATTTGAACTCAGGTTTTCCTGATTCCAGGCCCTCCAGATTGTCCCTTTTAGAGGAGAATTCAAGGAAGGCAATACTACAGGAGGTAGCCATTTGGGCCACAAGATGACCCGGTCTTTCTCCTAGAGGCAAAGCCCAGAGGCATCTTAATTGAAAGATAATCAGATGGTCAGGGAGGGCAGTTAACTTACTGTGTGACTGTAGGGAAGTCACTATATATCTCTGGACCTCACATGTCTTATCCTTAAAATGGAAGAGTGGGACTAGATGTTTTTTGTTTGCTTGTTTGTTTTTTAAAGGCAGTTGGGGTTAAGTGACTTGCCCAGGGTCACACAGCTGGTAAGTGTCAAGTGTTTGGTCTGAGGCCAGATTTGAACTCAGGTCCTCCTGACTTCAGGGCCGGTGCTCTATATCCATTGCACTACCCAGTTGCCCCAAGGGACTAGATATTTTTTAGAGGTTGTTCCCTGTCTTAACTTTTTGTAGTTCTGTGAGGCTCTGGTAAGAATCTCATAGAAGCCACTAGGCTCTCTCAGACCCCTCCTGGGTATTGGTTCCCACTGAAATTGTGAAGTTGGATAAACAGGATCTTAAAATCCTAGAGACAAAGAATATGAGAACTTAGAATATTAAAATTGCAACATAACTTAGAATATGAAATGTTAGAGTATAACAATAGTGTCAGTGTTAAAAGGGACCTTAGAACATAGAACATGATGTCAGAGTGGGAAGAGGCCATAGAACACAGAACACAATGTCAGAGCTAGAAGGGGCCTTAGAACACAGAACACAGTGTCAGAGC
>NW_020945437.1:21163984-21189994 GCF_900497805.2 Vombatus ursinus
TGTCAGAGCTAGAAGGGGCCTTAGAACACAGAACACAGTGTCAGAGCTAGAAGGTACTTTAGGATGTAGAACATAGAATGCCAGAGCTGGAAGAATCCTTAGAATATAGAACTCCAGAGGTCAAGAAGAGCTTAGAATGTAGAATGTCTGTGCTGGAGGGAGCTTTCAGAATCATTCAATCTGACACTCTTCACTTTATGGAAGGAGAAACTGAGGCCCAGAGAGAAGAAGGTCATACAGTGAGGTGATGACAGAGCCCTAACCGTCTATATCCTAAGGACACTTCCAGAGCTTAACAGTCTGTGGTTTTAAGGTAGAGGTTCAGCCAAGACCAGAACCAGAACTCCCACACTAGGCTGTCTCTTTTCAGGCAGATGACTTCATCTGTCTCTCCTGCAGAGACTTGGAGTCTGGGTCTAGGTGGAGAGAAACCCCATTGGGAGGACTTTCTGACCCTCATTGGCTTTATTCCTCTTTGTTCTTTTCTTTTAATTTTCCTTCTGGGGCGCCTAGTGCCCTGTCCAAGACACCCTCAGTACTGGCCCTGAACCAGACTCAGCACTGCAAACAGCTGGAAGGACTGGTGTCTTCCCAGGTCCAGCTATGCCGGAGCAATTTGGAGCTGATGCAAACCATCGTGCAGGCTGCCAGAGAGGCTATGAAGACCTGCCGGAAGGCCTTCTCTGACATGCGGTGGAACTGCTCCTCCATCGAGCGCGCCCCCAACTACCTGCTGGACTTGGAAAGAGGTAGGGACGGAGAGCCTGGAGTCAGCAAGGCTCTGGGGAAGGAAGGAGGAGGGTGGCTCCGATGCCAAGACCGCCTCTTGTCTTCTAAAGCCCCTTAGAGCACTCAGTCTGTGATCCTGGATCCTCAAGGAGCGTCCAATTTGAGGGGAGGGGGAGGGGGGAAGCATTCCTTAAGGAGCTAATAATCTAGAATCAATAGAATCTTGTCCAAAGTCTCTGTGTCCTAGTGGCAGTCATAGAATCCTGAACGTCAGAACTAGAGGGGATCTCTAGTACAGGGGGATCCACCGACAGCCCCCCACAAAAAAAAGGTCTTTGGATAGAGTTCAGAGGGTCCAGGAGCTTGGATGGGGAAAAAATACATCTTTATTTCAACATAATTGGTTTCTACTGTTATCCTATGTATTTCGTTTTATGCATTTAAAAACATGACGCTGAGAAGGGGTCCATAGGCCTCACCAAGCTGCCAAGGGGTCCAGGACACAAAAATGATTAAGAACTCCTACTCTAGGAGAACTCCCCTATTTTACAGATGAAACCAAGGCCCAGAGAATGTAAGTAACTCGCCCAAGGGTAGTTACTGTAGGAGACAAAACATAGGCACACGAAAAGGAACAAATTATACAAGAAAGGTAACACGGATCATGTATTTGGAGCTGGCAAGGATCTTAGTGGATATCCAAGATCCAAGGTCATGACAGTAGTGAGTAGCAGAGCCAGCTTTAAACCAGTTCTCTTGACTCCAAATCCATCGCTGTCTCCAGGGTACCACACTGCTTAGTGAAGGCTCAAGGAATCATGGAGTTCAAGATGTAGCCAGAACCATGAAAGGTCCATCTGGGAAGGCTTCATGTAGGAGGTATCATTAACAATGGCCCATCAGCCAGCTGAGTGGGAAGAGCATTGGGTTTTGGAATCAGAAGATCTAGACCTGCCTCCCTTCCTACCTCACCCCCAATCTCCCTTCCAGCTTCACTCCCTACTGTTGCCTCCAAGGTCACAATTCACCTTTTCTCAGTCCTCTCCCTCCTTGACCTGTCTTCTGCTTTGGACACCATTAGCCCTTCCTCCTTCTTCAGAGACATCAAACTCGCCATTTCTGCTTCTACCATCCTGACCCCTTCCCCACCCTCCTTCTCTGGTTCCTCTTCTTCTTCCCATTTCCTTAAGTCCCCAGTGACTTACTATCAACCTTCACCTTGCTTCCGCTGCTGCCTTTATGCAGGTGGCTCCCAAACCTAAATCTCTAGTCCTGACCCTTCCTCCAAGCCATAGATCAAATAACATGATATACACAGAATGCTTTGAAAATTATAAAGTGCTATTTAAATAATAATATGAAGCTATTATCGTTCTTTACAATCATTTCTATTAAATATACAAATATATTTATTTGATTATATAGTAATAATAAATGTTGTATTTATATCAAATATACAAATACATTCATTTGATTATATAGTAATTGTAAATTGTGTTTATATTAAATATACAAATATATTTATCTGATTATATAGTAATCATAAATTATATATTTATACTAAAACATGAAGTATTGTTCTTTATAATAATTAGACTTATATTGAACATACAAACGTATTTATCTACTCATCATAAATTATATATTTATACAAAAACATAAGGTGATTATTATTCTTTGTAATAATTATATTTATATTAAATATGCCAATACATTTATTTGGTTATATTCATAATAAATATATAAATTATAAGTTTATATTAAAATATACAGCTATTATTCCTTACAATAATTATATTTATGTTAAATATACACATATATTTGATTTTCTAGCCTTTATAAATATATAAATTATATAGATATATACTAAAATATTAAACTATTATTATCGTTATTATTAGATCCCCTTCTCCAGCTACATATAGAATATCTTCATTTGCAGGGATCTTACAGGTACCTCAAAGCTATCATGAATAATCAGAGTTGGGCTTCAGTGGTTTGGTGAATAGAATGCCAGGCCTGGATTCAGGGAGACTCATCTTCCTGAGTTCAAATCCGGTCTTAGGCGTTTACTAGCTGTGTGACCCTGGGCAAGTCACTTCACCCTGTTTGCCTCAGTTTCCTTATCTATAAAATGAGCTGGAGAAGGAAATGGCAAACCACTCTAGTATTTTTGCCAGAAAAACCCCAAAGGGATTATGGAGAGGTGGACATGACTGAAAAGTGACCCATCAACAACAAGAAGGAACAGTGGAAAAGAACCCTGACTCTGAGTCAGAGCACCTGGGTTCAAATCCCACTTCCGTTATCTATAACCTCTGACTTAGGGGAAATCCCTTACCCTCTCTGGGCCTTGGTTTCCTCTTTATAAGGAGGGAGGTAGACACTGATGTCTCTTTCTGCTCTGGAGCTATGATCCTATGCCCCAAATTGACCTTGTTAATTTTCTCCCCAAATTTGTACTTTTTTCCAGCACCATTGCCCACACTGGCTAGATTAGAAGTTTCCCAAAGGCAGATAATATTATTTTGGGTCATCTTTGTATCACCAATGCTTGGCATAGAGCCTGGCACTCAGGAGATGCTTAATAAATGCTATCCCATGAATCACTTCTTCTCTCTCTCTCTCTCTCTCTCTCTCCTTCTCTCTCCTTCTCTCTCTCTCTCATCTATGAGCTCTTTCTCCATTACTTCTAAATATGTTTAAGTCTTTACTATCTTTAAAAAAGCTTTTGCTTGACCCTCTGGTGCCAAACCCTCCAACTATCATCCCATATCTCTCTTGTCTTTCATTGGAAGAATCCTGGAAAGAATCATCTATACTCAACATTTCCACTTTCTCATCTTCCCCCTTGCTTCTTACTCAGTCCTTTGCAGTCTGGTCTCTGACCCTTCCACTTGACTGAAACTTCTCTCTTCCAGGTCACCAACAGCCTCTTAACTGCTGACTCCAATGGTTAGCACTCCTCTTTGACCTTTCAGCAGCTTTTGACACTTTTGACTACCCCATTCTTGGATAGAGCAGAGGCTTAACTAGGAGGGAATAAAATGAGATAAAGCAGGAGGGTTTCAGAAGGCTTTAAATAGGAAAGAAAAGAGAGGTGAAACACTACTGGGTAGGCAAGAGGGAGCCACTGCAGATTTTTGAGCAAAGGAGCGTGACATGGTCAGTTCTATGCATAAGAAAACCAGGTAATGCCATGAAGGATGGATTGTAGAGAGAAAGGAGTGGAGGCTGTTATAATATCCTAACATCCCCGGTAGGGGTAAAGAACTGTATCCGTGGGAATGGAAAGGATGGGACAGATTCCAGAGATGTTTCACTGGGAGGACCTTTAAGGAGCTAGAGAACCTATCTGCCTTTGATTCCTATGACACTGGCTCTCTTCCTATCCGTCAGACTGTTCGTTGCTCATCTCCTCCACTGGATCATCATCTTTCCCACCCACTAAGCGTGGGCTTCAGTTGTTGGAATGGGGGGCCTCTTCTCTTCTCACTCTCTCCTTTGGTGATCTCATCGGATTTCATGGCTTCAATTCTCATCTCTATGCAGATGACTACTGGGTCAGGGGAGCCAGTTCTAATGTCTCCCCTAAACTCCGATTCTGCATCTCCAGTTGTCTCCACCTGGATGTCCCACGGACATCTGAAACTCAACATGTCCAGAACAGAAATCATCATCCTTCCTCCCGAAATCCTTGATGCCTGAAAACTCTCTTACCTCTGTGGAAGGCATCAGAGGATCACCAGACCATAGACACAGAATCAAAAGAGATCTTAGAGGACATTTGGTCCAATCCTCCATTTTACAGATAAAGAAATTGAGGCTGAGGTACCCTCCCAGTCACTTGGATTGATAGCCTCAGAGTCATCTTTGACCAGGGGTGGGGAACCTGAGGCCTCGAGGCCACATGTGGCCCTCTAGGTCCTCAAGTACTGCCCTTTGACTGGATCCAAACTTCACAGAACAAATCCTCTTAATAAAAGGATTTTATGTGAACTGTGAAGTTTGGATTCAGTCAAAGGCCATGTGGCCTCGAGGCCACAGATTCCCCACCCCTTCTTTGACTCTTCCCTTGGTTCTAATCTCTAGATGGGGAAGGATCCCTCATCTCCATATCCAATCCTGTTAAATCCTGGTGATTATACCTCCAAGACATCTCTTGACACTGTCCTCTTCTTTCCACTCATGTGGTCAGTATCCCAGTTCAGTCCCTCATCACTGGCTAGGACTATATAATAGCATATTACATATATATAGATATATATAGATAGATAGATAGATAGATATATAAAATTTATTTTTTAACATTCTTTAAAAAAAATTTTTTAAGTTCCAAATTCTCTCTCCCTTTAGTCCCTCCCCTGCCCACTGAGAAAGCAAGCAATATGATATCAATTATACATGTGAAATCACGTGAAACATATTTCCATAATAGCTGTGCTACAAAAAAAGCAAGAAAAATAAAGTGAAAAATTATACTTCATGTAATAGCCTTTTAATAGGCATCTCTGCTTGCATCCTCAGTGTCTCCCCTTCCAATCTATCCTTGAAGTTGGGAAGATAATCTAGGTGATTATCTAGTGGATAGAGCGCCCTGCCTAGAGTCATAAAAACCTGAATTTAAATCCAGCCTCGACACTAACTAGCTATGTGACCCTGAGCAAGTCACTTAATCCTCTTTGCCTCAGTTTCCTCATCTGTAAAATGAGCTGGAGAAGGAAATAGTAAACCATTCCTATGTCTTTGTGAAGAAAACCCCAAATGGGGTCAATAAGGGCCAGACATGACTAAAACGACTCAATAACTGTAACAACAATATTCAAAATACTTCAGTGGTTCCCTTTTCTGTTTGAGCAAAATGCAAACTTTGTAGCTTGGCTTTCTTAAGCCCTTCACAGTCTGACTTTAATCTACTTTTCCAACCTCATTTCACATTATTCCCATCCATATTCCAGCCAAATTGGATTGCTACTGGCTGTTCTTGGAACTCAGCATACCACCTCCCAAACATTTACACAAGCTCTTCCTAGAGTATACTTCCTTGTCTCTGCCTTTCAGAATCGTTAACTTTCCATCAAGGCTCAGCTCAGGTGGCACCTCCTCCATGAAGACCTCCCTGATTCTCCCCCTCCTCTCCCCTCTCCCCTGCACCTCTGCCTCCATACCATCCCCCAGCCCAGAGTTAGAGCTCTTTCCCTTTTCATGTGTTTCTAGGTCACTTTGTCTGATCTCTCTTTTCCTTTATTTCACCCCTACCCTGCGTTATGCTTTTCTGTCTGCATTGTATCTCATCAGTAGATTGTAAGCTTGTTGAGAGCAAAGACTAAAATCTTACATTGGTAGGGGTGGTGGTGGTGTCCCTGCCTGTGCTTCCTCTCTCCACCAGTGCTGATCAGCCGCTGTTCTGAAACTTAAGTCTTAGTCTGTCACCCAGGTTAATTGACTTGCCCAGTCAAGTCAAGTCAAGTCGAGCAGGATTTAACAGGCTAGGCACTGTGCTAAGACTTGGGAAGACAAATATAGGCATAAAGACTGCCCCTGCCCTCAAGGAGCTTACATTCTAATGGGAGAAGACACATAGAAGGAACTGAAAAAGTTGGAGGTGGGGAGCGACTTGTATTGGGGAATGGTAAAGAAAGTCTAGAGCAGGGGTGGAGAAACTGCTCCTGAGAGTCATGAGTGAAGACGGGAGAGAGAGGAAAGTGTAGATGAGCTGGGCGTTTCCCTTAAAATGGAGATTCTGGGACAGACCAGCCAGTCTGAGGAAGGGGCTGCAGGGGCAGAGTGAACTTACTTCCAAAGTGAGGAGGCTTCTGTGGCATGGTAGAGAAAGTCCAGACCAGTCATGAATGGAGCCTCTAGAGGAGTGAAAGGCAGACAGCATTTGTGAGAGGCAGGATTATTGGAAACTAGGGCTTCCTTACACCAAGGCAGCCCCTTGATCTGCTAAGCCCTTCTGCCTCCCACACCATCGTAGGCTCAATAAATATTGGCTTGAATTGAGCTAACTACTTTACAAGGTAGTGAGCCCCCCCTGGCTTCCTGGAGTCATGTCGTTTCTACTCAATCCCTCTTCCATATATCAGCTCCTGGAATACTTGAATACAACGATCCCGTATCCCCTAGTCTGGTCTCCTCCAGGCTGGACATCCCCAGGTCTTTTAGCCTTGCCCAGGGTCATACATGGCTGTAAGTAGCGGAGTCAGGGTTTGAACCCAGGTTCAAATCCAGGGCTTTTCTTTCTCAAGACCATGCTGTCTGGGCTTTGCTGGCACCATCCCTGCCTGAGTTTTCATGCCTCTTCCTCCGTGCCATGCCATGCCATGCCAAAGTCAGGCCCTGGGGCCATTATCGTGGCCCTTCCCATGCACCCCCTGCATTGCCCCTCACTCATCCCCCTTCTTTCTTACAGGGACGAGGGAGTCTGCCTTCGTGTATGCCCTCTCTGCCGCTGCCATCAGCCATACCATCGCCAGGGCCTGCACCACTGGGGACCTTCCTGGCTGTTCCTGTGGCCCCGTCCCAGGTGAGACACCTGGGCCCGGGTACCGATGGGGAGGATGTGCTGACAACCTCAACTACGGTCTCCTCATGGGGGCCAAATTTTCAGACGCTCCCATGAAGGTGAAAAAAACAGGATCCCAGGCCAATAAGCTGATGCACCTTCACAACAGCGAAGTAGGGAGACAGGTAACCAGCCCCTCCCCCCTGCCCGTCACCTCCCCCCTCCCTCCCTCTCCCCCCCAGGGCGGGTGTTGTGCTTGGGTACTGCTGCTGCTCGTCTGCTGCTAGGGACTGGTTCCAGACAATGGGCCAGCAGTCAGCCTCTGGGGCAGGGACAGGGCTGGGGAGGCCCGGGGGGAGGAGGAGGCCAGAGCCAGGTGCTGGTAGGTAGTCAGGAGACTGGGCCTGAAGGCCTGTCTCCCCCGACCCTGTTGGATCGGGGGCAAGGTCAGCGCAGCCACTCTCGGGGTTCACAGTCTCATCCCCTATAACATGAGGCAGTTGAGACTAGACTGCCCCTCAGGTGCCTTCCAACTCTAATATTCTTGGTCGTTGGTCAGTGCTTCTCAACCTTCTTAAGTGTGAGGACCCTTTTTAATGCCAAGAAGCTTCCCGGACCCTCCCCCCACATTCTAGTAGCACTACCAGAATCTCTCCGTGCTAGGTGCCTCGCAGTGACTCCAAGGTCCTCCAGGGGTCTGTGGTTCACAGGGTGGGAACCATTGCTTCATTAGCTGTGGTCCCTTCCATCTCCAATATTCGGTGTTCTGGATTTGAGCTCAGAAAGTGTGGGTTCAAATCTCAGCCCTGCCACTTACCACCTGTTTGCCCTCTGGTAAAACACAAAGTCCCTGGGCCTCAGTTTCTTCACCTATCAAATAAGAGGGTCCAGGGACTGGAGTATTTGACCTCTGAGGTCCCTTCCACCTCAAAATATACAATCTGATGATGATCTTAAGATCTTCCAATCCTGACACGCTATGTTCTACAGTCTCTTCTAGGGTCTATGTGTGTGGCCAGCTAGGTAGCACAATGGATAGAGAGCCAGCCCTGGCATCAAGAAGACCTGAGTTCAAATTGGCCTCAGATAGCTGCTAGCTGAATGATCCTGGGCAAGTCACTTAACCTCTGTTTGCCTCAGTTTCCTCATCTGTAAAATGAGCTGGATCCACTCCAGTATCTTTGCCAAGAAAACCCCAAATGGGGTCATGAAGAGGCGGACGTGACTGAACAACAAAAAAAGTCCCAAGACTCCTTCCACATTTAACATTTTTGCGTTCTCAGGTTCTTCCCAGCCCTGACATTCTGTGCTCTCAAGTGCCTTCCATTTCTGACATTCTGTGATCTAAGCTCCTTTCCAACTCTGATAGTTTATGTTCTTAAAGTCCCCTTCAGCTCACATTCTCTGTTCTAAGGTCCCTCCCAATACTGACATTCTGTGTTCTAAGGTTCCTCCCAGCTCTGACATTCTGTGTTCTAAGGTCCCTCCCAATACTGACATTCTGTGTTCTAAGGTCCCTCCCAGCTCTGACATTCTGTGTTCTAAGGTCCCTCCCAGCTCTGACATTCTGTGTTCTAAGGTCCCTCCCAACTCTGACATTCTGTGTTCTAAGGTCTCTTCAGGCTTTCATATTCTATGTTCCAAAGACTCTCTCAGCTCTAACATTTTATGTTCTAGATAATTTCCAGCTGATATTCTATGTTCTGAAGTTTCTTTTATCTCTGAAATTCTATGTTCTAAGCTCCTTTCCATCTCTGACATTCTGGGTTCTGTTCTAAGCTCCATTCAGCCTCTAAAATTTTATGATTCTGAGTGCCTCAACTTAGTTGACAAGGGCATAAGTTCAATCGCTTTAGTGTATCCGTATTATCTGCAGTGAACATAGGTACCTAAGAGCTGGCCTCTTTGTCTGCCACTCTGGGGACTTCCTAAACTGAGGGGATGGTCTAGGAGTGCCTGTGATTAAACAGTAGTGACCTCAGAAAACCATGGGGAGCCACCCGGGCATAATACAGTATATTATGCTTTATGAGTAGGTGAAAACTTAGAAGGAGCCCTGGCTTTGGTGTTAGAGCATCTGGGCTGAAACCTCAGCTCTTGAAATTTATGAATAAGCTGTATCATCTAGGATAAGTCACCTCGGCTGAGTCATTTTCTCTTTTGTGGTCTCAATGTCCTCATCTGTCAGTAATACCCTAGCTGGCTCACTGAGATGAAAGTGCCTTGTAATCCTTGAAGCTTGATTAAAATGTTAATAGTTTATTATTCTCCCTGAGGCCAAAGAGCTGTGGGTTTCCCTGGCCAGAATCCTGGTCCCTTTAGCCCCAGGAGACTGGAGAAAGAGAAAGTAGCTAAGGCCTGAATCCAGTCCTTTCACCTCTCCCGCACCACTCCCAGACTTTAGCCAGCTGCAGGGAGGGTGCTTGGACCTCCCAAATCTTCTGATCTGGAGGCACTGGGAAATTGACCCATGCAGTGGGAGTAGGGCATCTGCTCTAATTGCCACTGATGGACAATCTGGGTGGCTCCAATGGCTTGTCAGCTCCTTAAGGATAAGGAAAGATTCATTATTTTTGTGCACACACATACCCTTCTTTACCTCCAGCCCCAGTCCCAGCACTTTTTAGCACTTAATAAATGCTTTTGGAATAAGTGAGAATGAGCTTAACTCCTCCAGTCAATTACTTCACCTGTAAAATTGGACTAAGAATGCTTGCCCTGCCTTCTTGATGGGGCTGCTGGAAAAAAAAAAAAAGTTCTATAAGCTTCAAAGGGCCATAGAAATGAGATCTAATAATAGAAAGTTCATTGGATTTGAAATCAGAAGACCTGAGTTTGAATCCTGGTTCTGCTGTGTGGCCCTGTGTCAAACTGCTCCATTGCCCTGGGCCTCAGGTTCCTTACCTTGAAATGAGGAAATTGAACTAGAGATTCTGAGTTCTAGCTCCAGATCTAGGTTCAGTTCTACATCTTGGATTCCCTGACTAAACTAGCTCTGAACTCCCATCAACTCTGGGGTTCTGTGAAACCATGTTTTCCACTCTCTGGTGGGGTGGAGCAGAGGTGTCCAACATGAACCTGAGAGCGTGAGGCCCAAAGGTGTGCCCCCCACAACACGCTGGAGTGCTGAAACAGATTAAAATGCAATTGGGAAATATTTAACAAAATAAATGGAAATACAATAGAATGATGAATCGTAGAATGTGGTTTTCTAAGTCAACACACTGCCCCCAGGGATCCTTATGTACAGTTTAGTGTCCTCCCCGCCCCCAATTTCTATTTGAGTTTGGCACCACTGGGCTTAAGATCATCCTAGATATGTGCCGTCATGTCTTAGTCTGAAGCAGGTGCCAGAGCAGGCGGGCTTTTCCCATTCACTCCCTGAAGTTGGTAGCTCTACTTAATGAAGGTGGGAGAATCACATTGACTTCAGAAGAACTTTTCCCTTTGTTTTAATTGTAAAATCCACAGAATGTGAAAATGTCTAAGTTAGAAAAGATCTTAGAACATAAAAGAGCTGAGTGGGGCTTTAGAGTATAAAATGTCAGAACGGGGATAGACCTTAGAACAGAGAAGGTCAGAGTTGGGAGGAATCTTAGAACACAGAATATCAGAGTTGGGAGGGTCCTTAGAACAGAGAATGTTAGAGCTTTGAGGGACATTAGAACACAGAATGTTAGAACTGAAAGGGACCTTAGAACAGAGAATGTCAGAGCTGGGAGGGTCCTTAGAACATAGAATATAAGAACTGGAAGGGGCCTTAAAACACAGAATGTCATCAGAACTGAAAGGGCCCTTAGAATGAAGAATGTCAAAGCTGGAAGGGACCGTAGAACATAGAATGTCACAGAACTAGGGCAAGACCTTAGGCCATAGAATGTCAGAACTGGAAGGACCCTTGGAACATAGAGTGTCAGAACTGGAAGGGACTTTGAGATCATCGGCTTAATCCTCTTATTTTATAGTCAGCCAGGTAGTGCAGTGTTTAGAAGGTTAGACTTGGAGTTTCATCTTGTTTCAAACACTGACTTAAGTGTCTTGAATGACACCCTGGGCAAGTCATCTGACCCCTTTGCATCTCAATTTCCACATCTCTAAAATGAGGATAAAAATAGCACTCCTTCCCCAGGTTGTTATGAGGGTCAAATAAAATAATATGTGTAAAAACCTTTACAAACCTTAAAGCTCTATTTAAATGCTAGCTATTATTATTATTAATACAGAAGAAGAAACCGAGGCTCAGAGAGCAGAAGTGATAAGGTCACACCACTAGTAAATAGAAAAGTTGGATTAGACTCAGAGAGTTGGTGACAGAGTTATAGTAGGGTCTCTAAGACACTTAATCTGATGCCTTTCCCAATACCTCACAATTATAATTTTTAAAATTGATAATTAAAATTTATAATTTTAAATAAAATTTAAAATAAAAGGTTATAATTTTTCTTTATTTATGATTTTTATTCATTTTATTCAATGAATTTATGATCAAAGTTTATTATTTTAATAAGATTTATAATTTAAATTTCTAATTTTTGTAAAATTAGTAGTCAAAATTCATAATTTTTAAAAGAAAACCTTGTTCTAAATGCTTTCACGTTTATTTTCATCATGTCATAGAAAGAGCACCAGAAATCAGAAAACTTTATTTTTAGACCTAATTCTTCCACTAATAAATTCTGTGACCTGGGGAAAAAACATTTCCCTTCTCCTGGCCTCAATTTCCTCAGTAATTTGAGGGCGTTGGGCTAGACGGTCCCTCTGGGCCTGTGAGTCTATGATTCATTCCCACTTCTCTCCCGTAGCAGCTCTGCATGGCTGGAAAGGGCTGAGACAAGTTCACCTTTATGGGCTGAGATGTACATGCTAGTTGGAGCAGGGCTGTTTTTCCAGCAGGGAGAGTCAGAATGACATAAAGCAAACCACTGCTGACCACTGTGTAGCCTTGGGCAGATCACTCCTGTCTCTAGGCCTTCCTCAGTTTCCCCATCCATTAAAATGGACATGATAATCCTTTCTTCATCCCCACAGCCAGTTTGCTGTGAGGAAAGAGTATTATAAAAGCTAAAGGGGTAGAGATAAGGATTGGATTTGGGATTTCATTAATAGAGGGAACTCCTGGGTGAGGAAATTCCTCTACTAATACAGTGTGGTACCTGCTCTACCACTAATAGTCTTAGAGAGTTATGCTGAGGGCCTAAATGATTTGCTCAGGGTCATTCAGCCAGTATGTAACAGGGGCAGGCCTTGAACCCAAGCCTTCCTGTAAACCTTCGGCACTGTAGAAATTGGAGCTGGTGATATTATTGGGGTTGCAGAGGGGGAAGAAAAAGAGACACAAGCTAGGAGTGAAGATACACGATGACCATAGTAATGCTCTTCTTTGATGAGTGTGGAGGAGGAAGGCGGAGGGAGGAAACAAGTGTTTATTAAATGCCTCCTATGTGCCAGGCACTGTGCTAAGTGCTTTAGCAATATGACCTCATTTGATTGAAGAGAGGCAGACTGGCTATATAAGGAGATACTCTGCCGCCATCTCCCCGTCTAAAGCACAGCCTCTTCCTCCCTGCCTCCCACAGGCCTTGAGAGCATCCCTAGAGATGAAGTGTAAATGTCATGGAGTCTCTGGCTCTTGCTCCATCAAGACTTGCTGGAAGGGGCTGCAGGAGCTTCGAGATGTGGCCCAGGACCTCAAGACCAAATACCTGTCAGCCACCAAGGTGGTGCATCGACCCATGGGCAACCGGAAACACCTGGTGCCCAAGGACCTGGACATTCGGCCCGTCCAGGACACAGAGCTGATCTACCTGCAGAGCTCCCCCGACTTCTGCATGAAGAACGAGAAGGTGGGCTCCCACGGGACACAGGACAGGTAAGGCAGGGGCTGGGGATTGGGCGTTACTCTGGAGTGTAGTTCTCTGTCTTGGGGGGTCTTGACCCATTACTAGCCATGAGTTCTCTGGGGGCAAGGGACCCCCAGATCCAAAGTATGTTTCCCCTCAGTGCCTAGTACCTTGCTTTACACAAAGTAGGGTCTTCATCCTAGGGTAATGGAAAAAACTGTCCCAGAGCAGAATGAGCCTCCTAGGGAAGAAAGGAACTTTGCTTGGATGGAGGGCCTTCACTAGAACCCGAATAACTACTTGTTCAAATTCCTTCTCAGAAACCTACTAGCTATGGGAACACAGGCAGGTATTTTAACTTCTCTGACCCCAATTTTCCTCATTAATAAAATGGTGATGGTAATAATACTTGCAACAAACTTATCTCAGAAAGTTATTATGAGGATCAAAAGAAATAATACATTTAAAGGGCTTTGCAAACCTTAAGATGTTCTATAAATATTAGCTATTATTATTATGTACAGTTAGCAAGTGTGCTTGAGGCAGAATTTGAACTCAGATCTTCCCACACCATACAGCACTCTATCGACTGTGCCACCTAGTTCCCAGTCATAAAAGGTGATACAGATAAAAACTTCCTAATAGTTTCCTAGTTCAAAAAGAATGGTTTAATGATTCTGCTATATTTGGATTATCCTGGCTACTGTCAACCTCTAGAAGTACTGGGATGTTAAATGCAAAAGGTATATCATTAAATAGAGGAGGCCCTGGATAAATCTGGTATTTATGGACCACCAGAGGCCAAAAGGACCTTGGGATGTAGTAGATAAGAGGTCACATCCAAAGAAACCTCAGAACATAGAATGGAAAATGGGAGAACCAGGTAGGACCTTCTGATATAGAAAATCAAAACTGAAGGAGACTGTAAGATATTGAACAAAGAATATTAGAACTGGAAGGGACCTTAGAACATGGGTTCTAAGAAGGTCCTGAGAGCATAGATTATTATATCTAAAACATAAAATATCAAAATTTGAAAAGATTTCAAAACATAGAATGTTTGAGATAGAAGGGACCTTTAATTATCAGTTGGTCTAACTCTAACCCTTTCATTTTATAGATTAGGACATTGGGGCCGAGAGGAGTGGGATAAATTCTTCAAGACCAGAAATGAACTTAGAACACAGGTCTCCTGACTAAAAATTCAGTGTTCGTTCCTCTTTCCCACGCTGCTTTGTTTTATCCTCACAACAGGTTATTGTTACTCCCATTTTACAGATGTGGAAGTGGAGAAATGGAGGTTATATGACTTACCTAAGGACACACACCTTATAAGAGGCAGAGCCAGAATCTGAATCTGTCTCTCCTGACTCCAAAACCAGGGCTGTTTCCACAATACCCATTTTCTTTAAAATGCAGACTGTTAGTGCTGGAAGGAGCCTTAGAAATCAGAAGGACAGAGCTGAAAGGCCCCTCAGAGCACAAAGTGGGGACACCATTTAGTCCAACGCACCCTCATTTATAGTTGAGGGAACTGAGGCTTAGAAGAGAAGGTGCTGCCCCAGGATCCCACAATGCATCAGGGGCAGAGCCCATGTGAGGACTCTTATGTCCTGATTCCCTAGTCCAGGAATTTTCCTGGTATCTCCCATTACTTCTCATACCATGTGGTTTCTCCAAACACAGGTTCAGGGTCCTCCAGAGTCTAGGTGTGTAATGGTAAGGACAGTGAAGGGGTCAGCTTCTCACCATCTTTAGGCCAGGTCTTAGGGAACCATCATTTCCCAGGGCCATGTCTGGGCCCCCTTTTCTCACCACCACTCCCATCACCAGAATGCAGCTGAATCCTTGGAAGTCTCTACTGACACATCTGCCCCCCAGAGAGCTGGCCCAGTGCACTCCCGTGGCTTGGATCCCACTTGTTGCATTTTCTCACGTCCCTTGGCTTCTCCCATCACCGTTCTTGGCTTTGTTTCTCTCTCTTGGGGAGCTCTTCCCAAAGGGATAGACGGGGGAGGTTTCTATGCAGTGACAGGCGCAGCCAGTCCCCACAGAGCTCCCTTTGCTGTCTCATAAGAGGCAATATAGTAGCAAAAGTTCCAGCCCTGGAGTCAAGAGTCTTGGGTTCAGATCCCACCTGTGACTCTTACCAGCTGGATGACCTTGGGTAGATTACTTCCCCACCTGAGCCTCTATTTCCCCATTTATGAAATGGGAAAAAAATAATCCCTATACTATCTACGCACAGTGTTAAAGGGTCAGTGCTCTGTAAAAGTATTGAAAGGCCCCAGAGGAATGAATTATCCATGTGGCGCCATGGTGGAAAGAGTCCTGGGCTGAAAGTTTGAACACCTGGTCTATTCTCCTTCCTGGGCCTACTTCCCCCTCCATAAAATGAGGATCTGATTAGGTGGTCTGTAAGGCCCCTTCCACCTCTTCCATTCTGTGGATTCTGGGTGAAGAGTACGAGCACTCCCCCTGACTTCAGCCAAGCAGGAAGAAAGTTAGGGTGCCCCCCCCCACCGTTTCCCTTTGATGGTTTCTAGAAAGGCTGCCTTGGATACTCAGGATAATCTGATCTCACCTGCGTGTGGGGGCCAGGGGTTTGGGAGGATCAGGCGATGACAAGTGATTTTTAAAACACATACCAAGTCAGAGCTGCAGGAGATCTTAGTAATATAATATCCAAGCTAGAAAGGCCTAGATGGAGACCATCTAGTCTGATTGCCCCCATTTTATAGATGGGAAACTTGAGGCACAGAGAAGGGTTATCCAGTGAGGAAGAGGCAGCAGACATGGGATCTTGAGCAAGTCTTCATTTCTTGGGCTTCAGTTTCTCCATCTGTTAAGTGAAGGTCAGGAGATCATAGATTTAGACCTAGACAGGACCTTATGTATCATAAAGTCCCCTTTATTTTGTAGATGGGGCAACTGAGTCTCAGAGAGGTTAAGTGACTTGTCCAAGCTCACACAGGGAGTAAGCCACAAAAGTCTTCTGAGTGCAAGTCTAGCAGTGTCCTCCTTCTGCCCTTCCAGATCTGACTTTCTGGGGTTCTGCTACTAAACCCAGTGACTGGGCTTGGGCAAATCTTTTACTCTCTGGGGGGCTGAGGGGTCTTATTTTTCTTATCTTCAAAATGAGGAGACTACATTCAGTGGTCTCTAAAGCTGCCATTCTCCTGTGTCATACAATTCTATACTCCTGGAAGAAGTGAATTATATTATTTCACTACTTCAAGAATCCATAATTTGATCCACTGGGGAATTCTCCACTTACATCTCAATAATAATCGTTAGCATCTGTATATCACTTTAAGGTTTGCAAAGTATTTTACAAATATCATCTCACTTTCTTTATCCTCACAACAATAGCACTGGGATGTAGGCACTATTATTATCCTCCTTTTGCAGATAAGGAAACTGAGGCAGGCAACTGAAATGACTTGCCCAGGGTAATACCGCTAGAGGCAGAATTTGAACTCAGGTCTCCCTGACTCCCTGGAGTCAGTGCCCTGTTCACTGAAGCGTCAAGCTGCCTATGCTGTACCTTGGCAGACCGTCTTCCTGAGTTTCTGTGACTGAAAAATTCATTCTTCTGTGACCAACTTCTAGTGGTAGGCCTCTCCACATTTAGCTGGATAATTACAAAGTCTGTCACCAGACTTACACTGCCTAGATCTTTTCCACAGGCATTTCTGCCTAGCTCCTTCCCCCCACCTTGTTCTTAGCCAATTGATTTTTTGAACCTAAGTGCTGAATTTTACATTTTGCACTAAGGGTGTTAAGTCTAAGAATGACCAAGAAACAACCTTAGAATTTAAAAGTTTCCCAGTCCCCCCGCTTTGCTCGCAAACCAGCAGCTCTCCAGCAAGATCCCCATCAGCAGGGTGCCTCAGGACTCAGGGATGCCCCAACCCCTGGGAATGCCAAGAGGCAGGTAGGGGGAGGCCTGGGTAGTTCTTCCAGACTCCAAACATTCCTAGCTTCCCTTAACGAGCTGTCAGAAATCTGTCATCCGTTAATTTATCTAAACTTTTCTTGAACTTGTACCGGCATCCAAGGACTGAGTTCATACGTTCACTCCCCACAGACTAAAGGATGATTGGTAGCTTTTAGTTAAGACCCAAAATGACTTCCTCCAGGCTCACTGAACACAGGTTTTGGGAGCTGAAGGGGACCTTGGAGAACATCTGGTCCAACATCAGAGGGAACTGAGGCCAAAACAAGGGAAGGGACTTAACCAAAGTCACAGAACCAGGCAGGGGCAGAGCCAGGGCAAGAACCCAGGTATTCTGTGAAACTCCAAATGTGGCATGATGCAATGAGAAGCACCTCAAACCCAGATGCCTTAGTCCCTGCTCTGCCACGCTGTGACTTGGAATAATTCACTTCTCCCAATCTAAGCCTCAGTTTCCTCGTCTGTAAAATGAAGAGTAGATGAGAACTGCTTGAGTCCTTCCAGCTTTGACATTCTATGTCTTAAGGCCCCACCCAAATCTGACAGTATGTATTCTGAGGTGTGTGTGAGCTCTGACATTCTATGTTCTGAGCCTCCTCTCAGCTCTGCTATTCTGTATTCTAAGATCTCTTCCAACTTTGACATTCTGTGTTCTCAGTTCCCTCCCAACTCTGACATTCGATGTTCTTAGTTCTCTCCCAGCTCTGACATTCTGTGTTCTAAGGGCCTTTCCAGCTTTGACATTCTGTGTTCTCAGTTCCCTCCCAACTCTGATGTTCAGTGTTCTCAGTTCTCTCCCAGCTCTGACATTCTGTGTTCTAAGGGCCCTCCCAGCTCTGACATTCTGTGTTCTAAGGGCCTTTCCAGCTTTGGCATTCTGTGTTCTCAGTTCTCTCCCAGCTCTGACATTCTGTGTTCTAAGGGCCCTCCAAGCTCTGATATTCCGTGTTCTCAGGGCCCTCCCAGCTCTGACGTTCTAGGTTCTAAGACCCCTCTGACATTCTGTGATTGTAGCCTCTGCAGCTTCCCCAAAGAGCAGCAGACCCCTGGGATGGCCAGTATTCCCATATGGACACCAGATTGCAAGGATCGGAGAGGAGAGAGGAACGAGCTGCCAGGAGACTAAAAGAATGTCAGTTCAGGAAATGCTGGCTTCAGGCAACCCCTGGAGCTACACAGGCAGAGAGGGAAATGAGAAGAAGAGGAGGAGGGTGTCTGGATAGAGGAGAAGCCAGAAGGGAAATGGGTTAGGGTCCCCTGGGGAAATAAAGGCTCTCCTGGATCCCATTACCAGGCTGGGGGGGGGGGGGACCATGAAGGAGAGATATCAGGTTTCTCCCCGGCTCTCAGCTGCCATTCCCCTCCCCTCCTCAATCAGCTGCTGGGAGTATGGACAGAATCAGACAATATCAGGGTGGGAAGTGCCTTAGAAGACCTTTGAGTCCAAACCCCTCCATTAACAAGCGGAGAAATGGAGATGCTGAGAGGAAAAAGGGACTTGTGTCATAATTCCTTGTCAGAGCACTGAGGCAGTAGAAAAGGGTGTCAGGTTTGAAGTCTGAAGGTGTGGGTTCAAATCCCACCTCTGATACCTATTTATTACCTGTGTGACTTTGGGGCAAATCGCTTCCTCTTTCTGGATCTTGGTGTGGTGCTCCCCTGCAAAACGAGGAGGCCAGACTAGGTGACCCCGAAGGTCCCTTCTCGCCCTAAACCCAAGGGTCTTTCCACTGAGCAGGGCTGCCTCATCTTATGCAATTGTCCTCAGTCAGCTCTGGCAAACAGAGCAAATGGGTTTTCCCATATCCAGCTCTAGGCACTGTTTGTCGGTGGATTCCACTTTCTCCCTGGCTGTGTATAATGGGTGCAGCAGGATTGTTCTTGGCCGTGTAGACCAGGTGTCAGGATTTATGAGATAATTCATGAGGAATCACTGCGGAAACTATAAAACACCATACACATGTGAGGGATGGTGGATGGCTGATTGGAAAAACAATTGTGGAAATCTTAGAGCGTCAGATCTGCATGGGACCTTAGAACAGAGAACAGAGAAGGTGTCTCTTCACCCCGTGCTCCCACCCCACACTCTCCAGTTCCATCATAAACTGGGCTGCAGCGAGGCTGCCTTCTCTGGATCCTACTCTTTTCCCTCTATCTTCTTCCTCAGACTGGGACTCTTCTTTGAGGCCTATCAGCGGGGTGTTATGCTTGGCCAGGGTTGTGGGAGCATGTGAGGTGGGGAAGAGGAAAACTTGGTAGGTGATGGGAATTAAGAAATTAAGATGCCTTCTATTCCTAGTCATTTTGTGTGCTGAGATACTGTCCAACTCAAACTTTCTATGTGATCTTCAAGGTTCTAAGCTACGACATTCTATGTGGTTAGGTTCCTTTTGTCCCCAACATCCTAGGCTTTTAAGGTTCCTTTCCGGACAGACATGATTCATTCTAAAGTTCCTTCTACCTGTAACATTCTATATTCTCATGCCATGTGCTGTAGAATCCTTTCTGACTCTGACATTCTAAGGCACAGTTCAATACTCAGGTTCTAGGCTCTGAAGCTCCCTTCCAGCTCAGATATACTTTATTGCAAAGTCCCCTCCAGCTCTGAGTTCTGATGTTACATACTCTGGAATCCTTTCCAGCTCGACGTTCTATGTTCCTAGGTCCTTTCCAGATCTGACACCTAGGCTCTGAACGACCTTTCCAGATCAGGTATTTTGTGTTCTCAGGGGTCCTTCCAGCTCCAACATTCTGTGTTTCAATGATACATGCTCTAGAATCCTTTCTAGCTCTGACATTCTATGTTCCAAAGTCCCTTCCAGATCTGACATTCCTTGATACTTTCAACAAACTGGGGAGGGCAACCAGGACAGAAATTTTCCTTCCCATTTCACAATGATGAAGCCCAGCGAGGTACCATGACTTACCTACAGTTACACCATGAGTCCCCGCTGGAACTTGGATCCCTGCATTCTTTCCTATTAGATTTCCAGTGCACTATGACAAAACCCACTCCCATTTCTGTCATTTCTCTCCCTGGGGGCATGGGTGTTGGCAAGTGTGGGAAGAATTGTGGCCAAATGCCAAAACTAGCTCTCCCTACTCATCCCTGCTGCTGCCCAAATGTTTAGTCTACTGAGCTTGGGGGAGGTGTCATCCATCTTTCTCCCAGGCCTCTTCCTACCGGAATATCCAAGATCAAATGTATAACATCGCAGACAGTAAATGATAGAACTTTTCTGGGTGACCTTGGACAGCTCTTTGGCTGTCTCTTCCCTTAGACAACAGGATCCCTGGCAAGAGGGGCTTTGCTTACCCTGCTCCTTGACACTAATCAGGACTCTCTGAGGTCAGGGACCACTTCTTTTTTTTTTTTTTTGTGAGGCAATCGGGGTTAAGTGACTTGCCCAGGGTCACCCAGCTAGTAAGTGTCATGTGTCTGAGGTCGGATTTGAACTCAGGTCCTCCTGACTCCAAGACCAGAGCTCTATTCACTACACCACCTAGCTGCCCCTGGGACTACTTCTCTTAAATCGATCCATTACCAAACAAGCATTTAAAATTTTTTTTTAAATAAGCATTTATTAAGTGCCTACTGTGTGCCAAGCACTGGGAATCCAAAGACAAAAATGAAAGCCTTTGCCCTTAAAGAGCTTCCAAGTATACGCAACACATAGACAGAAAGTCCATGGACAGGAAGTCCATCGATAAACATTAATTAAGCGCTTACTGTATGCCAGGCACTGTGCTAAGTGCTGGAGATAAAAAGAAAGGGGAAAGACAGTCCTTGCCCTTGAGGAGCTCACAAACTAATGGAGGTGACAACATATACAAAGAAACCACACACAAGCCAAACAGAAAAGATTGCTCAGAGGGAAGGCACTGGAATTAAGAGGGCCGGGGGAAGGCTTCTTGTAGAAGGTGGGATTTGAGCTGGGACTTGAGGCGGACTGTCCTGTGGGAGGCCATGGAGAGAAGGGGTCTGGGTCTCTGCTTCAGACTGGGCATCCCAGGGGGGCAGGCTTGCGTCCCCTTCTCAGACCACGGCTTGTGAATCAGCGAGGTCCTCACCAGAGCCCCTCTGCTTCTCTCTCCTCCCCCTCCTCACCTCAGACAGTGTAACAAGACGTCCAACGGCAGTGACAGCTGCGACCTCATGTGCTGCGGCCGAGGCTACAACCCGTACATGGACAAGGTGGTGGAAAGATGTCACTGTAAATACCACTGGTGCTGCTACGTAACCTGTAAGAAGTGTGAGAGGATCGTGGAGCGCTACGTCTGCAAATGAAGCATGGCGGCTGCCCGCCTGCCCGCCCAGGCCTTGGTCTTGGCCTTGGCGTTCTCAGGGCGGGAGAGGTCCCAAGGAGCCAAGCCCTGGCCTTCCCACGTTCCTTGCCCCCTCGCCCTTCATCCATCCTGCCAAGATTCCAGACTTCCAAGGAATAAAGCAAAGGAGGTGACAGGTGGGGTGAGGGAGGGATAATAGATGAAGGAGGAAGACCAGGACCTCACGGGAAAGAAAGCCAAAACAGACCGTTTTTAAAAATTGTCATCAATGGTGCCTTCCGTCTTTTATTTTTCCTTTTGTGGCTTTTGGAAGACATCTGTGACTGGAAGGGTGGATTGGGCCGGGCAACACGTCCTCAGAGCCTTCTAAGTGGCATTTACCTACGTGGTAGAAAGCAGGGGTGGGGAGAAAATAGAGACTCAATAACCCCAGGGTCGGGCGTCCACTCTGGCCGTCCAGTTGCCTCCTAGGGATAAGGGGTTGGGTAGAATGTCAATGTCATTGGCCTGGGAGGAGCAGAAGCAAAGAGTGCTAAGAGAGGCAGTGGGGGAGTGGAGGAAGAGGAGGGGAGACAGACCCTGGAATTGGAGTGTCTTCTCTCTTGCCTCATCCTTGCAAGGAGAGAGGAAGGGAGGGAGGCAAGGACATTCAGGGCTGGCCATGGACCAAACTAAGGACACGGCAACCTCGGGTCATTCAGAGCTCCAGCATCCCGGAGGGGAGCCCATCCTTTTTCTCCTGGGTGTATTGGCAGAAGATGAAGCTGAAGTCATCTGAACATGAGCCCTCCTCCCTCTCCATCGCTGGTGTGAAGAACAGGACGGAGCTGTGTGCATGGCGGGGTGGGGGAGGGGGAGGGCGCTGCCTGATTCCAGAGTCTCTTTCTTCTAAAGGAGACTCCGTCCAGAGCCAAGGAAACCGATTTTGTCCAGGCCATTGAGCAAACGGACCCACTCATGGAGGATACACATTTCCCTCTCCTTCGGAATGTGGACCATACAGAAATATTTATAAAAGTATAGTTCGTGTCGTGGGTTGTTTTCCCTCTATTCCTCTTTCCATATAAATATATAAATATATGAATATATGATCTATATATTTTAAACAGCGGTATGAAATAAATGCTGTGGTGGTATTCTAAAGCCTTCCAGACCCCATCATGCTCCAGTTTCTTGCCACTTTATGGTCCTCAGGGTTATGTATTGGACCTCTGAGAGGTTGTGGGGGGTAAGGGGGGTGGGGAGGATCTCTCTGGTAGCCTCGAAGGCTGACATCCTGACTCCAGGTTAGACTGTTGGGCCAAACATCTGGGTTGGAGTCTTGGCCCTGCTACTTCTACTCTATTACCCGTGTCTCTTTGGGCAAAACCTTGCTCTTTCTGAGCCTTGGTTCCTTGAGGGGGTTGGTTGGACTAGATGGTCCCAGAGGTCCTTTGCAACTTTAAATCCTATGATTTTTCCTAATTTGTGTTTAATAAAAACTCATATTTCTAGAGCATTTTAGGGCTAGGGTGTAGACTTGGGATTTCATTGGTGTATTGGAACTCCAGTGAGGGATCGCTGTCTACCAAGATGAATCATCCGATTTTATAAATCTCAGAGTCTGAGAGAGAAGCTGGGGCCCCTCAAAGGTTAACTGGCTTCCCCAGGGTCCTACACCTAGTATGGGTCAGAGGCAGGCCTTGAACCCGGCTCTGAACCAACTTTTTACCCACTGAACCGATCTGCCTTTTTAGATTTAGCTCGTTTTAAGTTCCCAGCTGAGAAGTTTATGTAAAGGTCTCAACCGAGGAGACAACAGATACAAGAGATGTCAAGGAGATAAAAATCAACAAAATATGATTGAGCAGTGATAAGGAAAAGTCAAGGAGGTCTCCAAGGTTGTGGACCTGGATGAGTAGAAAGATGGTGGTACCTTCCCCAGAAATAGGGAGGTTTGAAGGAGGTGCAGATTTAAGGAAAGATAAATTCCTTTTTTGAAATGTGGAAGGGATGCAGTTAGTCAGTATAAGACTGGAGCTCGGCGGGCAGCTAGGTGGATGGAACACTGGCCCTGCAGTCAGGAGGACCTGAGTTCAAATCCGACCGCAGACACTTTACTAGCTATGTGTCCATGGGCAAATCACAAAATCCGCAGTTTGAAACGAACCTCCAAAGCCATCACTTCCAACACTTCCCTGAACAAGAATCTCTCTATAATCTAGCTCTGACGTAAAATTTCAGAGCCTTGGTTTCCTTATCTGCAAAATGAGGATAAAAATATAATATTTATACAATTTGAATCACAGGGAGAGAGAATAAATATGAGCTGTTATTATTACCCTTTCCAGTCCTGAGATTCTGGGACTTGTCCTGGACACACAGAGAGGAAGTGTTAGAGTTGGGACTCATACCCAAGTCCAGATCTCCTTCTGCTTTTCTGAGCCAATGTCTGGAAAGCTAGATTCAGCTAATCCAGCCCTTTCTCAAAGACACCTATCCATCTTTCCTCCCCACACAGTGCTGCTGTAGCTTATGGAACCCTGGGAAGCTGGGAGGTCAGGCCCTGCCACTGACTGCCTGGGTGACCTTGTATAAGTCACTGTCTCTTCTGGGCCTCAGTTTCCCCCTCTGTAAAAGAAAAGAGTTGAACTAGGCAGTGTCTATAAGTCCTTCTAGACTGAATATTCTTATGAAGTTACTGGGTCATAGGATTTTGAGTCAGAAAAGACCTTAGAGATCCTCTAATCCATGGTTGTTATGAGGCTCAAATTAGATGAGAGACATATAAAGTACTTTGCAAACCTTGAACGAAAGTGCTATACAGGGGGCAGCTAGGTGTCACAGTGGATAGAGCTCTGGCCTTGGAGTCAGGAGGACCTGAGTTCAAATCCGGCCTCAGACACTTGACACTTACAAGCTGGGTGACCCTGGGCAAGTCACTTAACCCTGATTGCCTCACAAAAAAAAAAGTGCTTTACAAATGCCAGTTATCATCATTATCCTCTTCTTCATCATCAATTATTAATTATCCTTCAGTCTGGTGAGGAATTCCTTCCCTAAGCCTTCTACTGTGCTCCTGCTGAGCTCAAGCAATGTCTGTAGAACAATACACAGGCATGCTAGTAAATGTTTAACAACCAGACTGGGGTGGAGCGAGGGGGGAGGCATGTATGCACACACGCTTTTAAATTGAATCTGCATTATTAACATTTCCTCCGTCACTTTGTTCAGCCCAAACAGTCAGCAAAACAATAAATCAAGCCCTTATTTGTAGCTACTGCTGATTTCTAACTCCTGCAAGCCAGTGAGAGCTAGTTCCAGCACATCCTGAGTCAAACTTCTTATTATACAGAAGAGGAAACTGAGGCCTGGAAAAAAGCAATTTGACCAAGGTCACACAGCTAATAATTAATAGAGCTCAGAACTGAATCACTGACCAAAAATCTGGTGTTTTGTATATGGCATTCTGAAAGCACTTTCCTCTCCATAACCTCATTAAAGCCTCCACAGCATTCAGGAATTAAACCTTAATCCCAGGTCTTTCTGACTCCCAGGCCAGCTCTCTGTTACCCCATGCACCCTGTCCTAAAGAGTTTTAGGTTTACAAAATAGTTTCTTCATAACCCTGGGTGGTAGGTAGCACATGGTATTTTTTCCCCATTTATTCCCATTTTTTTAGGGAGAGATTATTCCCATTTCACAGAAGAGGAAACTGAGGCTCAGAGAGGGGCTATGACAAGTCACAGCTAGCAAGCTCAAGTTATTCTCGGCATTCCTGGTAGCTTTTCATAGAAAATAGGATGTCAGAGCTGGAAGGGGAGACCTTAAAGGCCATCTAGAGTCTAAATTCTAGACTAACCCCCTTAGAGCAGAAAGGTGGCTGCAGTGGATAGAAATGGATAGGCTTAATGTCAGGAGTGGGTTCAAATACTGCCTCAGCACTTACTAGCTATGTGACCCTGGGCAAGTCACTTCTCTGGATCTCTGTCTTCTCGTCTGTCAAATAAGGAGTTTTGACTTGGGGGCCTCCAAGAGCTCCTTCCAGCTCTTAATCTAGCTTCCTGCGATCCCTTATTTTACGGATGAGGAAATTGAGTCTGGGAAGAGAATTGACTTATCCAAGATCACACAGACATGTAGTTTCAGAACTGGGTCTTGAACCAAATTCTGACTCCAAATTCCTGTCGCTACATTATGAAAATGAAGATGATAACTGACACATCACTTGTTTTACCAAGTTCTTCACAACATTATTTTCTTTAAGCTTCACCACTACTCTCAGAGGTAAGTACCATAGATAGTATTCCCCCTTTTTCATATGAGGAAACTGAAATTGAAAGAAGTTAACTTGTCCAAGGTCACACAGCTAGAAATTATCAGATATGGGATTTGAACTCAGGTCTTCCTGGTTCCACATCCAGGTGGCCACCAGGATTGTGAACTATTTCCCTCCTGGGGAGGTGATGGGGGCAATAAGAATACTTTCCCTACCCCAACAACCTCACCATTCATGTCAATTCAATTTAATCAACATTCGTCTATCTATATCCATCTATCTATCCACCCATTCATCTATGTTTACATCTATATCATGTATCAGTCTCTAGAGTTATCTATCTACCTATCTATCTATCCATCTACCCAGTCGTCCATCCATCTATCTATCTATCTATCTATCTATCTATCTATCTATCTATCTATCTATC
>NW_020945437.1:21190004-21201734 GCF_900497805.2 Vombatus ursinus
ATCTATCTATCTATCTATCTATCTATCTATCTATCTATCTATCTATCATCTATTGATTAGGTGTTTATTGTATGCAGAGTACTATACTCCACATCAGAGGAGATAAAATTCCTCTTTTCTCTCCAATCTCAGAAGAAGAGATGGCCTTCTTCCTTTATAGCATTAACCCACTGCCTGCATCTCACCCTCATCCCTTCTTGTTTCCTCCATGACCCCATTCTAGCTATCATTCCCTTAGTCCCATAATAATAATGATGATGGCTGACATTTATAAAGAGCTCTTCCCCCTGCCTCCTGCTTTGGTCTATACCTGTGATTTCATTAGTGTAGGCAAACTTCTTTGCAACCAATAATCTTAGAGTGCCTCAACCTGAGGCATTGAGGGGTCAAATAATTTGTTCTATGTCACACAGCCAGTGTGTATCAGAGGTGACACTAGAACCCAGCTCTTCCTGGCTCTCCTCTCTATCCTTTCCTCCTTTATGCATCCTCTCATAAAGGGTTTAGGATTTATAAAATACTTTCCTTATAACCCTGAGAAGTAAGTAGCACAAGGAATTTTTATTCCCATTTAACAGTTGAGGAAACTGAGGCTCATAAAGATTTAAAAAAATTGCTTGGCTTCCCAAAGCTACTACATATGGCTGCTGAAGACTCATTCCCTTCCTGTGAAAATGAATTGGCTATCTCTTATACATCTTCCATCTCATCCTCTCTGTTCCTTCACTTTTGCCTTACAAATGTGCTTAGGTCTCCCCTTAACCTGAAAAAAAAATAAACACTGTCTCTTAACCTTACTACCCCCCAAGCTATTGCCCTGTACCTGTCCTTAATGCTGAATTTCTAGAAAGATAGATATTCCTGGTCACCACTACCTCTCCACCCACTCATTCCTCTTTCTCAGCAATCTAAGCAACCCCATTCTTAGGGGTCAAGAGGCAGATGATGAACCAGCAGAGAAGACAGGGAAGGAGCGGGAAGATAGGTAGAATAACAACTGGGTGAGAGAAATATCAAAGAAACTAAGGGAGGAGAAAGCACCCTGGCAGAGGAAGTGGTCAACTGTACTTTGGGGGCTTGAGAAAACTTCAAAGAGCTATTGCAAGAGTCAATTAAGGAAGATGATGAGAATTGTGAATCAGCGAAGTCCCCAGTGAGGCTGGACAGCATGAATTTGTAGTGGACCTAGATGGCTAAGTTATGGAACGTTTTCCTAACACTTCCTGCATAGTAAGCCCTTGATAAATGCTTGTTGACTGACTATAGTAGTGTCCAGCAGTTGGAAAGTAGGAGTAGATAAAGCAGATGTTGGGGGAATATCCCAGGTCTCCAATTCAACAAAGATTTATCACCAGCTATGTGCAAGGCACTATCCTTGGCCCTGGAGACACAAAAACAAAATGAAAGCCAGTCTCTGCCATGAAAAAGCTTACAATCTATTGGGAGATACAAAATGTATTCAGTTAACATGACCATTGGAGGAGGGAACCAGAAGGAATTTATTGTGGTCAATGGAACTTGAGTTGAGCCACAATGGAAGGTAGGGATTAAAAGAGGCAGAGGTGAGAAGTTACCCTCCAGGCACAGGAGCCACCGGTACAAAGTTAGGAAGGCAGGATAGGCAACGTGGAGTTTGGAGAGCAAGAATTAGAGCAGTTTGGGTGAAATTTAAAGTGTGTGAAAGGGTGTTAAGATACAATTATCCTGGAAAGATAGTCTGGAGTCAGACTGCAAAGAGTTTTAAGTGCCAAGCAAAGGAGTTGTTATTTTATCCTAAAGGCAATAGGGAACAACTGAGGTTTCTTGAGCAATGACTTAGACCTGTGCTTCAGAATGGCAGTGATGAGTGTGATAACTCCTCCACTTCACCTGGTATGTTAGGCAGGGCACAAGACAAAGAAGAGCCAGTCCTGAAGAGCATAACAAGGGGGGAAGGTGGCTTTCAGATAAGATGGAATGCATAGTGGATGAGATGGACAGAAGATGCCCAAAGCTAGGATTATGGGATCATACACCTGGAGTTGAAGGGACTCGGTCATCTGCTCCAGTACCCTCATTTTACAGATGAAGAAACTGAGGCCCAAGGAAGTAAATTATTTGACCATGAACACACAGTCAGTAAGTATCAAAGACAGGATTTTAACTCGGGTCCTCTGATTGTGGTACTCCACTTCCTCCTGGAGGAGGTGAGGGCTGAGCTGGATAGGATGGAGAATACAAGGAGTAGTGGGGAGAGGCAGGTGACTTTGAATCACAGGAATTAGGGGAGCAGGAAGTGGCATTTTGGTTTCTATAGGATGAGAGCAGTACCAGTTGATCATAATGCAAAAGACTGAAGGGTAGGTGGGAGTGGGGGTCAGGAAGGCTCTATGGTGAAAGAGGTATCAGCTGACCACTCCCTTCCAATATTTCCCATCATCATAATCCCAGGGAGAGGCCAGGGCTATAACTGAGGCTGGGTCAGTAGAGTTGTGAGCATTATAATGGTGCCTCCTCTCTCTTCAGCAGCCACGACCCTAATCATACTTGACAATGGTGGGCATTGCAAAAGATCCTGCTGTATGAATGAATGAATGAATGAATGAATGAATGAATGAAGTTGGGGGGGTAGCATTTCTTAAGTGCATACAATGTGTAAAGCACTTTACTAAGCCCTAGGGATACAAATAGAAAAATAAGACAGCCTCTGTCCTCAGGGAGCTCACATTCTAATTTCAGAGGCAGCAAATAGAAGAAGTCTCAGCTGTAGTAGATGGTAATGCATCTTCCTTAGTATCATCTCCACTGATAAAACTCTATCTATTTCTAATGTCAAATGACTTGACAGTTTCAAGGACTCTGGTGTCAAAGAGTTTCTTTTCCAGGTCTTCACTAGCCATGGTGTCATGGAGAGGGTGAACTGGATTCGAGTCTCACCCCTAGTGCCATATTGACTGGGTGACCCTCCCAGTGCCCTGGCAAACTCTCTGAGACTTTAAACTGCAAACTGATGCTCACCTACACCGTCAGATGGTTTTTCCTCAGTGGGAGTTGTCTACACAGGAGCAGAAATCACAGTTAGTCAGGTAATAAGCATTTAGTTGTGCTAAGAATTGGGGTTACAAAGGAAGGTAAAAACACAGTCTCTGCTCACTAAAGGATCTCACGTAAATCACAGCTCCAGACTACCAAAAAAAAAAAAAAAGGTGGTTGGCATGTGATGAGAGAGAACAGAGAAATTTCAACCTCCTCGAATGGCAGCCATGAGGACCAAGGGGTGAGGAGTCCTCCAATCTCAGCTCCGCAGAGGCCAACGCTAAGACTGGGGCTCCTCCCCTACAGACGGAGGGTTGACAATAGGGCAGAGGAAGTGCACAGGGAAGGGGCATCCCCGTGAAAGCCCCTCCACTCCTTTCAGCAGCCTTGGCTGTTCACAGTCTGGCTCCAACCTTCCTGTCCTTATCTCGTACTACTCCCCTTCACATACCCTACATTCCAACTAAACTAGCTACTGGAGGTGGGCCTTGAAAGATGGGTGAGCTTTTAATAAGTAGCTTGGACAAAGTCCTATCCAGCCTTAGGATAATGGAAAAGCATTAAATTAGCAGTATGAGGACCTGGGCTGTGCTACTTTCTATCTCTATTACCTTTGGCAAATCCTTTCCCTCTTCTGGGTCTCAGTTTTCCCATCTGTAAAATGGGATGGGGAGGGGTGGACCAGAGGGGGTCCAATGCTCCTTTTAGTTATAATCCAGTTCTAATTTCTCTGATCCAAGGCTGGAACAAGCCTAATGTGGCCAGGTAACACGTAGGCTATATGGCATAGTACATAGTGCTGGATGGGGAGTCAGAAAGATCTGTATTCAAAACTTGTCTTTGACACTCACTCTCTGACTATAGATATGCCAATCACTTCTCTGCAGCTCCTTAGTAAGATGGAACCAAAAGTATGGGTAATACCTACCTCACAGGATTGTTGAGAGATTCAAATGAGATAATACATGCAAAGAGCTTTGTAAATGTTTAAATCTTTGTATATTTAAATTTTTATTATTATGTACAACTCAATATTGAGCTCCTATGGTCTTCCTGGTGTGGGCTTACTCAGAATGTATAAAATACCTCTGTTATTACTGTCATTCCTGAACTAGACCTAACAAAAAGGTGGCCTGGGGGTAGGAATTGTGGAACACACCCCCAGTCCTCCTCCTCCTCTGACTGCTTCCTCTGTCTCCTTTGTGGGTTCCTCTTGACTCCTCTCAGCGATAAGCATTTGCTCAAAGTTCTGTCCACTTCATAATTTCTCATTTTGTGACTTCATCCATCCCCACATCTCCCTTTACCTACTCGATAACAATTCCCAGATCCAGAACTCTGCTGTTGACCTCCGCTCACCCATCCTGCATCTCCAACTGCCCACTGCACATCTCTCCCTGCATGTCCTGCCTGCCATACTCCCCAGCTCTCTCTCTCCCAAACTAACCCAGTTGTGAGTTGGGAAGGATGAGCAAGAGGAGAGTAGTGTCCTTGAAAGTAATATGGGACCAAAGAAATACCCTTCCATCCTCACCAGTCTCCTGACACGGCTTCTTCCCCCTGGCAGGGAATCAGGGAGATGCCATTTCATTGTGTGCCAGGTCTCCTGCTATTTGCAGGGTACCTTTTCTGCCTGCAGGGGACAGAGAGACCCCATTTCTTCCTTTGCCTATCTTCTGGATTGGTCTGCCAGGGATAAGACAGAATGTCCTATAGGGATAGGACAGAAATGCTTTCATCAGTTTCCCCTACTAGCTCTCTCCCCTGAACTGCCTAACACACTGAGAGGACACCACCTCTGCTGATGTTAATAACTCTCCTGAACTCATTCTTCAGTGATTAACAAATTCCCACCTGGTCATACCCTCCCCGACCCAGTGATCCTGAAACCTTGCTATCATTCTTCATTCCTCACTGCCTGTTCCCTTATTTCCATTTCCCCCAACCCAACCCTCACCCCCAACCCTCAATGTTTCCCTCTAAATCTACCCAGCCCATTTCACTGTGGTCTCTGGAATACATGCTACCCAAGTAAACTTGTTTTCATCTTAAATCTTATCATTTCTCTTTCTTGTCATCATTGAGACCTGGCTCCATTCTGATGGCATGGCACAGCCATCTTGGCATCCCTTTCCAATACAGATTACACTTTCACTCATTCCCCATCCCTAACTCACCACTTCAAGGCTCTCCCTCTACCTCCTTTGCTCAGTAACCTTTCCTCCTATGAAGTTCCCTCAATCCCTATCTACCATATGATCAAAATTCTGGTAGCTATTGTCTACTGACCTCCAGGACGCTGCCCTTCCTTCCTCAATGAACTTAGTGCCTGGCTCATAGTCTTTCTCTCCTCCCCAATTTCTTCCCCCATACCAGGAGACTTCAACAAACACACTGATACTCCCTCAGATACTCTCCCAGTTCTACACCACAGCTACACACGGAGCTGGTCATACTCGTGATCTTTCCATCACCCACAAATGTTCCACTTTCGTATTTATGAATTATTAAATTCCCTTATCTGGTCACAATCTGTTATTATTCTGCTTTTCCCTCTACCTTTCATGCCAAACTCTATTCTTCATCCTTACAAAGACCTCCAATCTCTAATATTCAATCACTCTATGTCAGCTGCTTCCCCCCTGCCTACTAATATGCCCATTTCTCCCCCATCCTCAAAAAAATCTTCACTTGATCCATATAAGCTCTCTAGCTAGCTCTCCCTTCTATGGCTAAACTTGTTCCTTCAATCCAAAGGGTTTCTGGTCTTCCCTAGGGCCTTTTTGACAGGGCCCTGAAGGTCAGCCAAAACAAATGTAGCATCCCCAGCCAAGGGGCCACCCTGCTCCTCTTTCCCTTCAGCTCAAGAGCATGAGAGAAAGGAGGAAAGGGGGAGAGGGAGAGGAAAAGGGAGAAAGAGAGGCGAGAAGAGGGAGAGCAGAAGAGAAGGAGAAAGAGAGAGGGGGGGAAGGAGAAAGAGAGAGAAGAAGAGAGAAGAAGGAGAGGGTAGAGAGTGAGAGACAAAGAGAAAGGGCAGGGAAGGGGGAGATTTTCATAGATTTTATAGTATTTAGAACAGAGCAGAGGGTCCTTAAAACAGAATAGCAGCATGTCAGAAGGGACATTTACTCCAACCCCTCTTGGGAAAAACCAGGGGCTGAGCATTTGTTTTATTCAGTCAAGGGAGAGCTTAATGTGGGAATGGTCTATGAGCTGGCCCTGGTAAAACTCTGAAGTTAGAATCCCAGAGTATTAGAATCATAGATTATGAGAGTCACAATATCCTATATAGTTACAGAATTCTAAAATGATACCTTCCCACTCCTCCTCCCAGAAAGCCATCTCACATAACAAATCACATTTTGTTAAGACAAAATAAAGAAAAAGAAGAGGGGGGAAATTCAGCAAAACTGATCAAATCATCGAGAAAGTCTGGCAATATATGCAATGTGCAACACTTGTGGACCTCCCATTTCTGCAAAGCTGGGGACAGGGAGCCAGTCTCATATTTCTTCTTTCATGCCATGCTTTTAGAAAGATAGACTTTCCCGAAATTAGAGAATGCTAGAATCCGAATTTCAGAGCTGGAAAGAAGCTTTGAACACGGACTGTGATTGCCGGGGAGAACCCGAGCTGTTCAGAACAGCTAAGAAGTACTAGATCTGAAATACAAACACAAATCTTCTCTTGGGGAATGCTGGCAAATGTTTAACAACTAGCTCTCTGGGGGTAGTGGGGAGGGGGAACATACACACAATACACTTTTAAGGTGAAGCTCTTTTGTCCACCATCTTCTTAAGTCTAGATAGATGATCAACAAGAAGGATAAACCAAATCCTGATTTGTAGCATTTGCTAATTTCCAGGGGGTAAATATTCACGTGAAACATTTAACAGTTGGCTGTCATGTGCCTGGAGTAGCTGCCTCCAGCACACTCCTGCTTTTGACCCCAAATCCCCACCAAACTGCTCATCTCTCCCAGGTTTGCCCTACATGGACTTAAGTAAGCCATGAATCCTCTGTCTATATATCCATATATGTATATATTTATGCATACTTAAATACATATATACTTACATATATGCATATACATATATACACACGTATGTGTGTATGTATATAATATGAATATGAACAAGGTGTCCCCAAAAATTTTAGAGCTGTTTTAAGCTTTTTTGCTTTTTTAAAGCTGTTTTAGCTTAAAGTCATTTAACTAGATTTAAGCTTTAAATTTTTAAGATTAAAACTACACTAACACTTTTGGGACACCCTGTCTCTGCACGATTCCTATATACACAGTACAGTTACAAGGCATGTTCTTGTTTGTTTATATGCATTCTCTCAATGGATACCAATAACAATTCCATGAGGGAGTCAATGAAAGTGTTAATCCTTATGGTATAGATGAGGGAGCTACAACTTTAAAAAATTAAGAAAGAAACTTAACCAAGGATCCAGAGCTAAGTATCAGAGGTAGAATCCAAACGTGAATCCTCTATTCCCTAATTCTTACCACTCTCAACTGATACTCCTGCCACTACACCTTGCTGTTTCAAGGAATGCATTTAAATATCTCATTCCTAAAAATAATAAATATGTGTGTATATATTTCTTAATGTGGCCAAGGAATGAATTGAAATATTTTATTCCTGAAAAAAATAAATATATGTGTATATATATTTTTGATGTGACCATTTTTCTCTTGCAGAAGCTACAAATATGACCTATTCAGACACAGTCACAAGCATCCGTAGTCAGGGAGAAAAGAAAGAAGCAAGAAACTGGGACCCAGAGATTAGTTTGGTGGGAAAGGCTGGGATCCGACAGATAAGACCCGAGGGAAAAACTGAGCAATACCCGAAAGAATAAAAAGAGGGGGTGGAAGAGGAAGGAGAATCAGACCTAGGTTTGTTATTCCCCAATTCTCCCAGGGACAAGCTGTCATGTTACAAAGCCCAGGCCTGCTATGACCCAGACGTTGCAGCCAAGCCCACGATCTCCCCCGACAGCTGAGAGGACACCGACAGGGAGGAGAGGCCGACAGGAGGAGATCGCATTTCTGCAGCTCTGAGGTCTAAAGCACTTTCCAGGAGGAGACCTGCAGCTCTGCCATTGACTCACCGTGTCACCCTTCCCCTCTCTTGACCGCCTTTTCTTCATCTGTCAAATGAGTAGGGCTAGGCTAAGAATCTCTAAGGACTTCTGACTTCTGGGATTCTGTGACAGCTGGGTGGGTGAAGTGGGAGAGGGGCTGGGTCTGGAGTCAGGAAGACTTCAGATCAAATCTAGCTTCTGACAGTAGCAGTGCAACCCCTGGGCAAGTCATTTAACCACCTCTGTCTGCCTTGGTTTTCTCATCTGTGGAATGGGGATCATAATAGCACCTATCTCCCAAGGCTGTTGTAAGGATCAAATGAGATAATAATATCTGTAAAGTGCTTAGCACAGTGCCTAGCATGCAGTGGGTGCTTAAGAAGTGTTTGTTTCCTTCCTTCCTGTGTTCTAAGGACCTTTCTAGCTCTGACATTTTATGTTCTATGGTCCCTCCCAGTTCTAACATTATATGTTCTAAAGTCCTTTCCAACTCAGATTTTCTAAGATCCCTGTCAACTCTAATATCTTATGCTCTTTGACATTCTATATTCTAACATCTTACATTCTAAAGCTCCTTTCAATTCTAACATTCTATCTTCTCCTTGAAGCCCCAAAAGCTTATGTCCTAGTATTCTTTGTTCTAAGGTTCCTTCCTGCTCTCACATTTCATGTTCTAAGGTCCCTAACAGCTCCGGTAGTCTGTTCTAACAGTCCATGGTCTAAGGTTCTTCCAGCTCCAGGATTCTAACATCCTACGTTCTAAGGCCCCTTTCAGCTCTAACATTCCATCTTCTCCTTGAAGTCCCAAAAGCTTATGTCCTAATATTCTTTGTTCTAAGGCTCCTTCCTGCTCTCACATTTCATGTTCTAAGGTCCCTAACAGCTCTGGTAGTCTGTTCTAACAGTCCATGTTCTAAGGTTCTTCCAGCTCCAGGATTCTAACATCCTACATTCTAAGGCCCCTTTCAGCTCTAACATTCCATCGTCTCCTTGAAGCCCCAAAAGCTTATGTCCTAATATTCTTTGTTCTAAGGCTCCTTCCTGCTCTCACATTTCATGTTCTAAGGTCCCTTCCAGCTCTGATTGTCTATTCTGGCAATCTATGTTTTAAAGTTTCTTCCAGTTCTGATATTCTCTGTTCTAAGCTTCCTTCCAGCCTTGAAATGTAGATTCTACGTTTCTGTGATCTGGAGTCTATTGTTCTAAAATCCTGTAATTCTCCAGTGTTCTGTGATTCTCAGGATCTATGATTCTCACACTCTGTGACTCCAGCTCGTGAGTTTGAGCAATGGCGGCCCTGAGTCTGGTCACCCATTAGGCTCTGCCCTGACAGAATAAACTAAGTGTTCATCCCTTTCTTCTGACCAGGCCTGCTCAGTGTAATGCCATATTTGAGCTCTGCCGCAGCCTGTCAGTAGCGGCACCACGGCAGAGGCCCAGGGCCATGTTCTCTCCTCCTTGGGGCAGATAACTCAGCCCTAATAAATCCATTTTATGGCCATTAGCCTCACTTGGTTATCATTCTCCAGTGATTTAGATGCTATTGGAAAAGGAGAGCGCGAGGAGGAGAAACTCTCATCCCCCTTGTGCTCGGAGGCAGAGATGGCATCAGGAAAGAGAAACAGATTTAAAACAAAAGACTTGGCTTTGGTTTCCCTGCTGTTTCCTGGACATCTGCAGCTGATGTTCTTGACGCTTGCTACTACCTGTGTCCCTGAGCAAGGGTTAAACCAAGCCTCTCAGCCAGCTAGGTCCTTAAGGAGCCATGTGACCTTGGGCAACGCTCTGCCCCTCCTCTGAGTTTTCTCATCTGTAAAATGGGATAACAATCTTTGCCCTGCTCCCCACCCCACCCCCGTTACTGTTCACACAGAACTTTATGTATTTTAAAGAGCTACAGAGAGATGAATTATCATTAGAATCACATAGTGCTTTAAGGTTTGCCGAGAACTTCACAATTCTTATCTCATTTGATCCTCACAACAGCCCTGTGAGGTAGGTGCTGCTGTTAACCCCATTTTACAGATGAGGAAACTGAGGTAAACAGAGGCCAAATCTTGTCCAGGGTTATACAGCTAGTGAGTGTCTGAGGTGGGACTTGAACTCAGGTCTTCCTTACTGCAAGCCCAGCGTTCTTTCCACTTGGCATCATCATTATCATCATAACAGCTTATGTTTATATAGCACTTACTATGTGCCGGGCACTGTGATGAGCACTTTGCAATTCTTATCTCGTTTGGTCCACACAACGACCCTGGGAGGTAAGTGCTGTTATTATCCCCATTTTACAGATGAGGAAACTGAGGCAGGGAGTGGTTCAAGAGACTTGCCCAGAGTCACACAGCTAGGAAACATCTCAGGCCAGATTTAACTTTGGGTCTCCTCACTACAGACCCTGTACTCTATCTACTTGGCTATCTCACTGCCATGATTGTCACTCTAGATACTCGGTTGAGGCTGCGGTCATCTGAGGATGAAAACATAGAAGGGAGAAGGAGGCAGAGTACTGGAGGATTAAGCTTGAGTCTTGTGGCTCCCAGGCTCATGTTCCTTCCCCAGCGCCAACGTGGCCGGTTTGCCCGTGAAGGCACGCCGTTCTGGGGCCCAGTTTTTGAGAGGGCACTGAGAGACTGACGTGTGTCCCCAGAAGGGGGCCCACATCGTAGAAGGACTAGTTGAAGGAAATGGAATGTTTAGCTGGAGAAGGGTGGCTTTCTTTAAGGATGTGAAGGGCGACTGTGTCAGAAAGGGATTCGACTCAGTCTGCTCAGCCCTAAAGTTAGAACCGGCGGGGCGCGGGCTGGGATGGAAAAGAGACCCGAGAAAGCTACTTGGGCTCGGTGGCGAGGAAGACCTGTCTGACGCTCAGAGCTTTCTGCAGTGGAATAAGATGCCTACAGAGGGACTGAGATGCACGTCACTCGAGGTATTCAATCAAAAACTAAATGACTCGCTGTCAGGGAGGGCATTCCACACTGCTTGGGGATTAGGCTAGACAGGCGCGCTCTCTAGTCGTCCCAGCCCCTAGAATCAATGATTTTATGGCGTGTGATCTGATGGGTTGTTTATTTGGTGAGGGCCCCATCAACGGGACAGGGGATATTCTCAGCAGACCCCTCCACGCCTTCCTTCCCTCCTTCCCCCATCCCATCCATTCCTGAAGCCAGGTCTTCGGGCCTCTCTTGCCCACATTCCTTCCCTTCTCCCCGCTCATCAGGACCTTAGGGGGCTCCAGGACCTTGGCTCACAGCCTCCAACAGCCCCACCCCAGGTCACGGCTAAAGACACAGAGCCAGGAATAAATTCCAAGTGGCCTCCTCCCACCTCTCAAACCTTCAGCCCCTCACACACCCTGCCCCCAACCCCCAAGCTGGATGTTGCTTTGCTCCAAACAAAAGAAAACCAACAATGGCAACGTTTCACGTTAACTCAGATGCAGAATGCAAAAAATGGCAGAGCTTCAAAGAATAGTCAGAATGTAAAATGAGAGAACTGAAATGAATCTCAGAACACAGAATGTCAAGAGCTCGAAGGGATCTTAGAACACAGAATGTCAGAGCTGGAAAGGGCCTTTGAACACAGAATGTCAGAGCTGGGAGGGCCCTTAGAACACAGAATGTC
>NW_020945437.1:21201744-21213281 GCF_900497805.2 Vombatus ursinus
AATGTCAGAGCTGGGAGGGCCCTTAGAACACAGAATGTCAGAGCTGGCAGGGTCCTTAGAACACAGAATGTCAGAGCTGGCAGGGTCCTTAGAACACAGAATGTCAGAGCTGGGAGGGGCCTTAGAACACAGAATGTCAGAGCTGGCAGGGTCCTTAGAACACAGAATGTCAGAGCTGGGAGGGTCTTTAGAACACAGAATGTCAGAGCTGGGAGAGGCCTTAGAACACAGAATGTCAGAGCTGGGAGGGCCCTTAGAACACAGAATGTCAGAGCTGGGAGGGTCCTTAGAACACAGAATGTCAGAGCTGGGAGGGTCCTTAGGGCACAGAATGTCAGAGCTGGGAGGGTCCTTAGAACACAGAATGTCAGAGCTGGCAGGGTCCTTAGAACACAGAATGTCAGAGCTGGGAGGGTCTTTAGAACACAGAATGTCAGAGCTGGGAGGGCCTTTGAACACAGAATGTCAGAGCTGGGAGGGCCCTTAGAACACAGAATGTCAGAGCTGGAAAGGGCCTTTGAACACAGAATGTCAGAGCTGGGAGGGCCCTTAGAACACAGAACGTCAGATATAGAAGGGATCTTAGAACACAGAATGTCAGAGCTGGAAAGGGCCTTTGAACACAGAATACTATAGCTGGTTAGGGCCTTAGAGCACTGAATCTTAAAGATGAAACATGCCTTAAGGAGAGCTAGTGCAGGGATATTTAACCTGGCAATTTTGTTTTTTAAAAAGTATTTTAGTAAACTGCATTGACATATAATTGTATATATTTAAATATACATGACATAGCATGTTATATCATATATAAATATAATAAATAAGTACAATTTCCTTTGTAATCCTGTGCATTTTATTATATGCATTTAAAATATAATCCTAAGAAGGGGTTCATGGCTTCACTAGCCTGCCAAAGGGGTCCAAGACATAAAAAAGGATACAATCCTCTATTCTAGTATAATTAATTCCCTAATATTAAAGAGAAGGAAGTTCAGAACCAGAGCAGGGAAGAGAATTGCCCAAAGTCACATAATGGGTGTGTGCAAAAAAAACAAACAAACAAAAAAAACACCAAGCTGACTGCCTTCCTTCCAGAACTCAGTAGACTGCTATTCTTAAAAACCCTATTAACTAAGAAGAGAAAAGAAAAAGAAAGATCTACATTATGTTTTGCACTAACATTTTCCAAGCATAATTCCAACCTACACCACCAGACCCCTCAGTCCCCTGAGGCTCACCAGGAGACCTGTAAACTGTTCCTGGCCTAGCCATACTGAGGCCCTTCCCACAGCTGTTGGCCAGCTCTGACTGAGAGAGCTGGGACTACTCTACCCTCCACATGGCCCTGGCCACCCCAACCACTGGTGATCCTGGCTTCTCTTAAGTTAGAGTGAGGCTGAAGGGCCTCTGAGTAGCAGATGGAGGTCACTGACGAGCTAAAACGTTGCCCAAGAGTCTGTCCCAATTTGTCTGCTTTTGCAGGTCTTAAGGCTCTCTGTGCTCCTGAGCAGAGGTTATACCAAACTTATCAGTCATTTAGTTCTAGGCCCCAGAAGGGAGAGACATAGGAGACCCCCGCTCTCAGGGAGGAGCCCTCCCCTCAGGGGCTAGTTTGGGGGGGAACATACAGCCCAGGTCGAAAATCACAATGGTTTTGTTCTGTCCCACAGCTTTGGTCAGTCCTTAGTTCTGTTGGCCAAAACCATATTCACCCAGATATGCCTGACTCTGTCTTCCCTTGGGCTCGCCCAAAGCCTACCCCGTCTTCTGCCTGCTAGCCCCACCCCCTCCTCCAGGTGATGAAGTGAGTATAGCTGAGCTTGAACCTGGGAGGTGGCTGTGATAAGATCCAGGACAGTGCCATAGTGATAGATCTGGAAGTAATTATCCACCACTGGGGCCCAAGCCTTCTATTGGGAGGATCTGAAGTTTCAGGTCGGTGCTGGTGACTTTGGGCAAGTCCTTTACCCTCTCTGCTCCTCAGTTTCCTCATTAGTAAAAGTTCTAAGTTCCCTTTCCATCCCTGACAGTCTATAACTCTATGTCTGGAGGTAAGAGGTCTTTGAACAAACTTGATGATCCCATGAAAGCAGGCTACGCTGCATTGAGGATACTTCTCCAAGAGAGCTACGTTGGGCTAGATACCCTCTGAAGCTCCTTCTGGCTGGCACTACATTGGACCCACATCAGGGACCTGGGGACTGAGAAAGAGAAGAGCCCCTTCCCCATTTCCTAGGAACACATCAAATACAGCCCTTCCAGGCTGGAGGAATGGGAGCAGCCCATTGAGAATGGGGCTTATTCTATAGAACCTCTCCATCATTCACTGTCTTGCTGACATCCCTGCCCCACCCCACTCCTACATGCCTGCTCAAGACCCATCCTGGGCTCGCATTGACTAAAGGAGCAAATCCAGACTTTGCTGGTTGGCTTTCAAAGTCCAGCTCAATCTGGCTCTAACTCACCATTCCAGCTTCGTGCATGCTATGACCCACCCCAATTCAGAAACCGTACCAAAGCCTGCCATGTGCTCAGCACCAGGTATGCAAAGATGCTACACAGACCCTGCCCTTAGGGACTTTGCAATTTGTTGGTTGGAAAATAACATGTATGCTGATAAGTAAAAAGAAAATATATGCAAAGGGAATATGAAATCATTTCAGCAGGTGAGGTTTGGGGGATGAAGAAGTGGGGATTAGATGGGACTTAGGTAGGAGGCAGACTGAGATAGGAAGGGAAGAAGGAAGTCTAAGAGACAGAGGAATGGAGGGGGGACATTCTAAGCATAGGTGGGGGGCACAGCCTGTGCAAAGGCAAGGAGATGAGATATTGTACATCATGGAAGTAAGTCATATCAGTAGAGTAGTTAGGCTGGACCACAGAATGGGTGAAAGGAAGTAATGTGCCAGAGAACTGGAAAGGTAGGCTTGACTATGATGAGCTTCAAATGCCACTCAAAGGAATTTATATTTGACCCTTGAGGCAATAGGGAATCAGAAAGAGTCACCAGAGACAGCGATGGGGTGCAGGGGATGGAGTGCTGGGCTTAGTGATAGGAAGACCTGAGTTCAAATCCAACTTTCTAGCTGTATGACTTTGGGCAAGTCACTTGCTCATTTTTTGCCTCAGTTTTCCTCAAATATAAAATGGAGATGATAATAATCATCTTTACTTTTTTTTTAATCAGCATACATATTATTTTCCACCCAATAATGATTCCACCTACCTCCCAGGGCTGTTGTGAGTATAAAATGAGATAATAATTGTGCCTGGCACATAGTAGGTACTGTGTAAATGCTTATATTCCCTCCTTCTCTCCCCTCCCATGGAAGATTTGTTAGAGGGAGAGAGACATGGTCAGATCCGGGCCTCAGGAGGACAATTTTGGCAAGTCTGTGGAGAATGGCTTGGAGAGGAGATGGACCGAGGAGAATAGTGAGGTGATCATTGGACCAATCCAAGAGACAGGTGATGAGGCCTGAATGAGGGCAGTGGTCCTATGAGTAGACAACAGGGGTCAGAGGCAGGAGACATTGTGGAGTTAGAATTGGCAGGACCTGGCAGCTGATTGGACCATGGAATGAGGGAGAGGGAGGATTTGAGGATGACCACGAGGGCAGCTAGATCGAGAGGTTCAGTGGATAGAGCGCTGGACCTGGAATCAGGAAGACCTGAATTCAAATCCAGCCTCAGATACTTACTAACTTGTGTGACCCTGGGCAAGTCACTTAACCCTCAGTTTCCTCATCTATAAAATGACCTGGAGAAGGAAATGGCAAACCACTCCAGTATCTTTGCCAAGAAAAGCCCAGATGGAGTCATGAACAGTCAGACATGATTGAAAAATGACTAAAGAAACAAACCAAAAAAGATGGCTGGAAAGATGTGGGAACTCTCCACAGAAAGAGGGGGTTTCAAGGAGAGAGGCATCACTTTTAGCTGGGGAGGCGGGAGCAGAAGCAAGAAAGGCTTTTGGAAGAGGTAGCTCTTAGCATGGGCCTTGAACGAAGGGGAAGATGCTGAGATGTGGAGGGAATGTGTTCCAGGTGTGGGGGACTTTGATCCAGATTGTGGGGAACAGAGTGAATCAAGAGAGAGCAACAACTAGGAAGGACCTCCGTGGTACCTGAGCTGGGCCTGACAGGAAGGGAAGGGAAGGACTCCTGTGGGTGGTCACTGGGGGCAAGGAAGCAGCCCACTCTGAGAGAGGGCAGGACAAGAATGGGGATGGAGAGCAGTCCAGCTTGGGGAGAACCTGGGATACGTACAGGGAGTAGTTTGAGATGAGGCTGGAAAGTTGGGCTGGAGCCAGGTTGTGGGGGCCCTACTAGCTGCTCCCCTGTTTTGGTCTGTTCTGCCCCTCTGTGCATTTCCATTCTGGGGATACACTCCATCTCCATCTCTGTCTCCTGACAGCTTTCTCTAGGTGACATGCCCCGTCCAGGTCCCTCACAAAGCCTTCCCCAGTGCCCGGCTCCCCTCCTCTAAAAGAGTTTCCTCTCCCTTTGAGTCTCCCACCCCTCTCCCTGTTGGGTCTCTCCCATGCCCTGGTGCCATTAAACACTGTATTATAGTTATACATGAATGTCTCAGTCTTCATTAGTTTGTAAGCTTGTGAGAAAGGGACTGGGTCCTTTCTCACCTTTGCGTCCCCGGCACACAGCCATGCACACAGTAGGCACGTGACTTACTTGATGAATTGAATTAAATGGGGTGGAACCACCAGATTTTAGGGGGTTGGGGGGCCTGGATGTGGGCTGCTCTGACTCAGGAGCAAACCTGGGAGAGTCTGTGAACCTGAAGAGAATTGGAAACGGCTGTGAAGGGAGAGGAAGCAGGCTGACGGAGCAGCAGCTGCGCTGAAACTGCCCCACCTCCCCAGCCCTGCTTTCTTCCCTTCCCACCCCCCACTGGTGCTCACACGTGGTCTGCCGGTCCTCCTTTGGTCCCACCCACCGAGGCTGCGGGGGCAGGCCGTGGGGGGCCAGGGATACAGAAAGGAGGGAGGGTCAGAATCTTTCCCACTGTCTCAGGCTTCCCACCGGACGCTCTCTCACCCCACAGCCTGCAACCATTCACCCAGCACATCTTCTCCCACCCCATCCATCAGCCCAAACATCAGCCGTCCCCTCCCACCCGGCTTCCACATCTGTAAAATCCCCAAACATTCTCCCCTCCATCTCCCCCCAACCCTGGCCTGTCTCCTTCTGTCTGCCCACTGACTGTCTTTCTGTCCATGAGTCAATCTGTCCATCTACCTTTCTGTGTGCATGCGTGCGTGCATGCGTGCGTGCGTGTGTGTGTGTGTGTGTGTGTGTGTGTGTGTGACATTATAGGCACTTCTCCCTCAACCCTTCACTGTTGGGTTGCTAGAATATCCCCAACTCTCTCACCACATCTGGGGAAACAAAGCTGCCCCACCCCAAGCCCAAGGAGGTCTTAGAATAAACAAACCAACAAGGACAGGGATGCCCTCAGGACAGGGCCACATCTCTACTCTCAGATGGAGCACTGGCTATGGAGTCAAAAGATTGTAGCTCAAACCTTGCCTCAGACATCTATCAGCTAGGTGACCTTGGGCAAGTCATCTAACTTTTCTGAGCCTCAGCTTTCTCATCTGTAAAATGGGGATAATAATAGCACTGATCTCTGAGTTATTGTGAGGATCAAATGAAGTATTTATGTATATAAATATAAATTAATATCTATAGACATATATACACATGCCCCATGTGTGTATGTGTATACATACATACATATGTATAAACATATATTACACACACAGAGAGACAGAGACAGCTAGATGTTGCAGCACCTAGAGCTCTGGGCCTGGAGTCAGGAAGACCTGAGTTCAAATCCAGCCTCAGGCACTTACTAGCTGTGTGACCCTGGGCAAGTCACTTAACCCTGTTTGCCTCAGTTTCCTCATCTATAAAATGAGCTAGAGAAGGAAATGGCAAACCACTTCAGTATCTTTACCAAGAAAACCCCAAAATGAGGTCACAAAGAGTCAGACATGACTTAAACAACTGAACAACAACAAAAATATGTACACACATATGTATATATACATACAAATATATATACTTTATATATGTATACATGTGATTTTTGCAAGCCTTCAAGCACCACGTAACTGTTCATTTATCCTCCTCTTCATCCTATTGAAATCTCCCGCATCCTTCAAGACCTAGCTCAAGTCCTTCCATCCCAGGAAGCCCTACTGGGGTACTCTAGCCCTGCATGATCTCTCCTCTCTCTTAGGTTCTATAGCACACAATCCTGCTTACTTGCTGCATTGTGGAATCAAATCAAATGAAAATTGTCAAATATACCTGACTTATCTATTCTATTCAAGACATTGTGATGTCCCCAATTGCTTAGGATAGATATATTTCCCCAGATGAACTGGAGACCCTGAGAGGGCAGGGACCACGTCTTCTCTAGCTGCTGTTTCCCCTGAATCATGGGACTGGTCTTCTAAGTAGTAATAATAGCTGGCATTTATGAAGCACTTTAAGGTTTGCAAAGTACTTTACATATGTTAACTCATTTGATTCTTACAACAACCCTGGGAAGTAGGTGATATTATTCCCATTTTACAGAGGAGGAAACTGAGGCAGATAGACATTAAGCGACTTGCCCAGTTGCTAAATGTCTGAGGTTGGATTCGAACTCAGGTCTTCCTGACTCCAGGCCCAGTGCTCTACTTACTTGCAGTCGTCTAGCTGCAAGTATGTTCTTGATAAATATTTACTGGAGAGAACCAACAGAAACCTGGGTTGTGTTCTTTCATTGCCTCATTCTTACACGAATCATTTCATTTCCCTGGACCTCCATTTTCTTATCTATACTATGGAGTTAATAAGTTGTGCATCATCTTCTTAGGAGTCAGAACATATTAGAGCAGAACGGGACATTAGAACATAGAATGTCAGCTATAAAGAACCCTAGAACGTCTAATAATAACAACAATAATATTTGTAATTTATATGGTAATGTAAGGTTTGCAAAGCACTTCAATCTGATGGAGCTCTAGAACCTTAGAACATAGAATGTCAGAGCTAGAAGAGGCCTTAGAACCCCAAAATGTCAGGTTTTGAAGGGACCTTGGAACATTGACCATCTGAATGAAGGGGGTAGGTCTCAGTACAGAATGCCAGAGCTGGAAGAGTCCTCAAATTATAAAATGTCAGAGTTGTGAAGCACCTTTGAGCATAGAACATAGAGGTATAAGTGATTTTTCCTTGGGTAGTCTCGTGTACCTCTGAGGTTCTATGATTCTGTGTCTCAAGGTCTAAACAGGAACTTGGTGCAATGTGGCAAAGAGAAAAGAGCCCTGAACTTGGGCCATGAAGATCTGGACTCATCTCCCAGTTCCCAAACTTACTAGCTGAATGAACCTTGAACAAGTAACGCTCCCTTTTCTTGACCTCAGTTTCCTCATCCATAAAATGGGCATAATAACACTTGCTCTTACCCCTGCACAGGGCTGTTGTGATCTTACCTCCCTGTGGAGATGGGAGCTGTTATGATGATCCCAAGATGCTCCAGGTGGACGATGCTCTGATCCTAAGATACTAAACCTAAGAGTGGTTCAAGGGGTCTGGTCTGGCTCACAGTTCAAATGTCAAGTCAGCAAAGTTGGTTTTCAAGGTTCCAACTCTTTTTTTCTCCCTCTTTACTTTCTTTCCCCTTGCTTGCCTAGTCAGTCTTAATGTGATTAGATAGATAGAGACAGATAGACAGACAGACAGAAAACAGAAACATAGATACAGACAGACAGACAGAAAGCAGACAGAAAGAAACAGATACAGACAGAAAACAGAAAGAAACATAGATATAGACAGACAGATAGAAAGATAGAGACAGACAGAAAACAGACAGAAAGAAACATACAGAGAGAAAATAGACAGACATAGATACAAAGATAGAGACAGACAGAAAATAACAGATAGAAGGAAGCATAGATATAGACAGAAAATAGGTAGATAAATAACAAAGATAGAGACAGACAGATAGATGGACAGATAGATAAATAGGTCTACAGATAGAGACAAAAAACAGAGAGAGAGAGAGAACATTTATTAAGCATTTACTATGCTAAGCTAGGGTTACAAATACAAGCAAACCAGGCAGTCCCTGTCCTCTGGGAGCTTACATTCCAATGGGGGAAGTTGACCCATAAAGAGAGGCTGCAAAAAGAGTGGCAGTACTGTGTGGAGATGGGCAGGAAGCGGTGGGGAGGACTAGTTCTGGGTAAGATGAGTCAAAGTCAGAGGGTCAGAATTCAAGATTCCAGTGAAGGGAACAGGAATAATGGCTGGAATAGAGGCAGCGTAGCATAGAGATGGCCAGACAGTGATGTGGAAGCCTAGTTTCTAGCAAAATAAGGCAAAAGCTTACCTATTAGAGCTCAGTGTCCCAGGAGTAGAGTCCAAGATTGCAATGAAGTTTCATTTCTTTCTGGGGAATGAATAAATGATTGAAGAACATTTATTAAGTGTGCCCACCCTGCTGAGGAAACAGGCAAAAAAGCAAGACAGTTTCTGCGCTCAAGGGGCTTACACTGTAATGTTGCTCTTTTTCAGTCATGTCTGATTCTTCATGACCTCGTTTGGGGTTTTCTTGGCACAGATACTGGAGTGGCTTGCCATTTCCTTCTCCAGCTCATTTTACAGGTAAGGAAACTGAGGCAAACAGAGTTAAGTGACTTGCCCAGGGTCACACAGCTAATAAGTGCCTGAGGCCGGATTTGAACTCAGGAAGATGAGTCTTCCTGATTCCAGGCCTGACACTAACCCACTTAGCCATCTAACTGCCTATAACAGAAAAAGACTGTAATGGAGGAAAAAATGTATGTAGGGGATTGATGGCTAGGAGGGAGTATTTTGATCTGGGAAGTCCTAGGGATGGGTAGCCGACACCGGGGAGTGACTGATAAGCCCTCTGCAGAAGTGATTGTTATCTTAATTGATTACAGTTCCCAGAGCTAGGGGAAGGAAGCAGGAGAGGGAGGGGTGGGTAACCAGAAGATGCCTGGGGTGTGGGACCTGAGAATATGACTGTCAGCTAACTTGCTTTTCTCATGGGAATGTCTTCTTCATGCCTATGTACTGATCTCCTTTACATCACCTCACCTGCGTAGTTCCTTGTTTGTGGAGGGTTACAACCTGCTCCCCCACCCATCTCCCACCACGAGCCCCTCCATTGCCCTTTGGTGGTCCTCCACTCCGTTTCTTGAGGGAAGGGGCATTCCACTCCATGGGCTGGGGACTTGCTCTGTGTTCTCTTTATGGTCAATAGATGCCCCACAGCCACACAGTAGGGGAAAAAAATAAAACCATTGGCCCATTGGACCACCCACAATGTGAAAAGAGCACAAGAAAGGCCTTTGGCCCATCGAGTGGATCCCTTGGGTGAGTTTGTGGGAGGACATAAGCCGGCATCAAAGGGCTATAGCCTGGAGGGAATGCACAGGTCATCCAGATCCATTGGAGTATTGAAGCACTCCTGCCCTCAAACCAAACAGGAATCCCCATACAGATCCAGCACTTTACCACCTTCACATTTGCCTAATATCACCTCTTCAGCAGCTTCCTCTTATCCCTTGTATAAAGTATCTCTGCCTGGCGTTCAAGTCTCACCACAATCAGTTGCCACTCTGTTTTTCTTGCCTTATCTCATATGCTCCCCTCCAAACACGCTACTCTCCAGCCAGACTGGACAGCTTTCTGCTCTACATCTATGCCCAGTTCTTTCCTATGTCCATGCATTTTCTCTGGATGTCTTCTATGCCCTGAACATCTCCATCTTCACCTTGAATCTGTATTTATAAAGTCCACCTTAAATTTTACCTCTTATAAGAAGCTTTCATTGGTTCCCTCCTAGTCCTCAGACTACATCCTGTGTAGTAATTCTATTTTTTTTTTTTTTTGGTGAAGCAATTGGGGTTAAGTGATTTGTTCAAAGTCACACAGCTAGTGAGTGTTATGTATCTGAGTTCACATTTGAACTCAGGTCCTCCTGACTCCAGGGCCGGCACTCTATCCACTGCCACGGCCACCTAGGTGCCCCTGTGTAGTACTTCTCAAATGCACTAATCACATAACGTTATGTTATAGTTCTCTATATGGGTGTCAGATCTCCCTACTAAATTTTGGGCAGTAACCAGGTCTTATATGAGCTGTCAATCTCCCCCACTGCCTGATGTATTTCTTCTTGACAATGCCTATGTTCGGCATTGGAGTGACAAACAAAGGAATGACGTTAATTGACAAGAATTTATTAAGTGTCTACTATGCATGAGATGTGGTCCTAGGTGCTAGGGATACATGCTCTCACAGATGTTACATCCTCTGGGGAGGTGGAGAGGGGGATCAATATGTTCATATGTAACTATGTACAGAATAAATGAAAAATAAATACAAGGTATTTTGGGGGAGGGAGGGCATTAACAGTGGGGGTTGGGTCAGGAAAGGTTTCATGTAGAAGGCTTTGTTATTTGTCCTTCATTTTCTTTTTCTTTGTGAGGCAATTGGGGGTTAAATGACTTGTCCAGGGTCACACAGCTAGTAAGTGTCAAGTGTCTGGTCTGAGACTGGATTTGAACTCAGGTCCTCCTGACTCCAGGGCCGGTGCTCTATCCACTGCGCCACCTAGCTGCCCCCTTGTCCTTCATTTTCAAAAAGGATCAATGATGTTACAGGGTGATGTCTTGACTTGCACTCGAATTGGATTTAAGTGAGGCAGAGTGGCACAAAGTCATCAGCCTCTCTCTCTCTTCCACAGTTATCGAAGTCCAGTGGCAGGGCAAAAGTCGGGATGACTGGTGATGACTCAGGATGCAGTGGATGAACTTGGCATGTTTGATGTCTGACTAAGCCCTAAGGACTCCAGAGTGCCTGCTTTAGCCGCCTTCACAGCTGTTGGAACAAATTGTTCTCATCTGTCCATTCCACTGGGGGAGTGCTTCACATGCTTGAGATAAACACCTCCCTGACTCACAGATGGGTTTGAGGTCCATCTCTTACCCTCAACCTGGTTTAGCCCATCTGCCAAGATGATTTTACCAGGGTGTGACCACTGCCCATGCTACAGCTCCTTGGAGCTACAGGTGAGAGCTGGGTGAAAGGTGGACACCAAAGGTGGATGACCAGCCCTGAAAAGGGCCCAGCAAGCCCTCCCATAAGAGAGGATCATGCTCCTGGAACAGAGTTGAGTCTGGAAGGAAACAAGGATCTTTTGTGGTGAGGAAGTAGGTGAGGAAGGAACGCGTTCTAGGCATGAGGGACAGAAAGTGCGAAGCTATAGACGTGGAAGACGGAGGGACAGCAAGAAGGACAGTCTGGCTAGGCTGCCATGATCAACTTCTGAGCTCTAACATTCTATGTTCTCTATTCTAAGAGCCCACCCAGCTCTTCTGAGTTCTGTGATCCTTTCTAGCTCTAATATTCTATATTTTGTGTTCTAAGGCATCTTCTGGCTCTGACATTCTATTTTCTGTGTTCTTAGGTCACATTAGCTCTGACATTCTA
>NW_020945437.1:21213291-21253743 GCF_900497805.2 Vombatus ursinus
TCACATTCAGCTCTGACATTTTATATTCTGTGTTCTAAGGTCACATTTAACTCTGACATTCTAGATTCTGTGTTCTATGGTCACATTCAGCTCTGACATTCTATATTTTGTGTTCTAAGGTCCCATTCAGCTCTGACATTCTAGATTCTGTGTTTCAACATTGTATTTTCTATAGTCCTTTCCAGATCTAACAATCTGTGTGCTCTGCTCTAAGATACCCTCTAGCCCTGACATTTTCTGTTCTGTATGCTAAGATCCCTTCCAACTTGGAAATTCTTTGGTTCTGGGGGCAAATTACCTGTCATTCTAAAATGTCATGGAGAAATGTCCCCAAATGCCCCAGAGTAGTTGGGACCAGCCTTCAGGGCCCCCTCTCTGTTGGGAGGTGGAGCCCGCTTTGATTAGGATGTATTGACTCTGTGGCTGAAGGCCTACTGGGCCCGCAGCCAGCAGGCCTGATGGTAATCAATCCCAAATAATCTTCCACCTCGATCCAGCTCCATCTCTGGGGACTGCAAGGGAGTCAGCGCCAGAGGGATGTCAGCGCTACAGATTCCAGGGCTCGGCCTCCAATGCCAGCGAAAGGGAATCTGCAAATATTTAGTCTGTCAGAAAGACACGTCCAATTAGCAGATCTCAGATCCCGCCAGGCCTGGGGTTTCCAGCGGCCAGCCCTGGCCCGGTCTTCCTGCAGCACCATCAGTTACTGAGAACAATTAGACTCTGATGGCCCCAGGGGACTCTGGGCCCTCAAACAAGAAAGAGCCTGATCTACCCAAACAAGCAAAGAAAACACAACTCGAAGAGGCTTACAACACACAGCATGCAGGTCTAGGACCCTGGAATCACACGCACAACCATGCAATCCTACGTTCTATTCTACAAGATCTTAGAACTACAGTATCTTAGAATCCAGTAGTCCTATCAACATGGAAACCTACAGTTTTAGAATTTCATTATCTTACAGTCCTATGATCTTAGAAACCTAAATCTTAGAATCTTATAGTACTACCAGTATAGAAACATATGGTCTTAGAATGACAGTAACTTAGAATCTTAGAATCCTACAAATTTAGAAACCTGCTGTCTTAGAATTATAGAATCTTAGAGTTCTGGAATCCTACGTTCTTAGAATTATAGACTCTCACAGTCGTATGTGAGAAACCTAAATCTTAGAATTACAGAATCTTAGAATCCTACAGTGCTTCCAACTTAGAAATACGTTAGTCTTAAAATTTGTCCTTGTTGTTGTAAAGTCATGTCAATGGTACCCAATTCTTTGTGATCTCGTTTGGGGTTTTCTTGGCGGGGGTGACTTGCCATTTCCTTGTCCAGTTTATTTTATAGATGAGGAAGTGAAGCAAACAGGGTTAAGTGACTTGTCTAGAGTCACACGGCTAGTAAGTGTCTGAGGCCAGATTTGAACTCAGATCTTGCTGCCTCCAGGCCTGGGCCTCTATCCACGGTTCCAACTCACTGCCCAGTCTTAGAATTACAGTAGCTTAAAATATTAGAATCCTATAATCCTATAAATTTAGAAACCTGAAGTCTAAAAAGAAAAAAATAAACCTGAGAATTCTATAATCCTACATTGTTAGAATTATAGAAACTCACAGTTCTATGATCTCAGAAACCTAAGTCTCAGAATCACAAAATCTTAGACTCCTACAGTAGTACCAATTGAGATATCTATGATATTAAAATTGCAGAATCTTGAAGTTCTGTAGTCCTACATTCTTAGAATTATTGAATATTACAATCCTATGATTTTTAGAAACGTAAATATCAGAATGACAGAATCTTTAAATCCTAAAGTGCTACCAACTTAGAAACCTACAGTCTTAGAATGATAGAATCTTAGACTCCTACATTCTAGAATTATGGAATCTTAGAATCCTAGAATCTCAGAACCATAGACTTTTGCAGATGATGAAATTCAGATCCCAAAAGGGAAAGTCAGTTTCTCAAGATTAGAAAGTGCATTTTGAGTTGGAAAACCTAGGTTTCTAACATCAGAGCCAGTAAGTATTGGTTCTACAGCCTTGGGCAATTCAAGTAGCCTTTCTGGGCTTCAGTTTCTTCCTCTATAAAATTAGGATAAAACACATGCCCTAAACCATCTTATGGGGCTACGGAAGTATGCCATTTCAAGATGGCCAACACAATGACCCTGGAGACCAGATATGTTGGGAACATGATAACCAGGATTGTACCTCCTCTATTAATTCAGTTCACCTACTATATGCAGAGCCCTGTGCTAGGCACTGGTGGGTGGTGGGGTGGGATACAAAGATGAAAAATAACAAAGTCCTTGCCCTAAAGGAGTTTCCCTGGCTTCCTTTGAAACTTAGCTTAAACCTCACCTTCTGCAGGAGGCTCTTCTGGGTCCACCCCAGCTGCCACTGCCTTCCCTTTTCCTATGCCCTTTCATCTATGCTGTATGTACCCAGTTGTTAACATGTCATCTCTCCAATTAGAATGTGAGCTCCTTGAGGGCAGGGACTATTTTAAACTTTTCCTTTGTATTCCCAGCACTTAGCACAATATCTGGCACACAGTAAGCACTTAATAAATATTTGCTGACTGACTGATTGATTAATGGGAATACATGTATACAGATCAGTATGATACAAGAGAGGGTGTAATTGGGGGAAAGGAGAGATTCAGGCACTGGGAGAGAAGCCTCTCAGGTTAGGGAAAGGAGGAAAGAAATCAGAAAAGACTTCATGGAAGAGAAGGATTCCAAACAGCCCTGAGGAAGGGGTCCATTCCTACCCTAGTATGGAAGTCTGTGTGAATGGATGAGGGAGGCAAGAGAGCAGGATGAGATTGGGGAATGGTAAGGAGTCCAGTTTGTCTGGAAGGGGAGTGATGAAAAATAAGACTGGAAAAGTAGGTTGGAACCGGATTAAGAAGGGCCTTGGATGCCAGGCTGAGTAATCTGTAGGTTATCCCATACACAGCGTGGAGCCATTAAAATTGTTTGAGTAGAAGAGTGATGTGGTCAGACCCGTACATGAACAGAGAACGTTAGCGCTAGAGGGGTCATAAAGATGGTCAAGTCTGACCTCTTCATTTCACAAAGGAGACAACGGAGACCCAGACAGGGGAGAGTGCTTTGCCCAAGGACACAACGGTGAGTTAGCAGCAGAGCCAGGCCTGAAATAAAGGTTTCCTTCTTCCCTTCTTAAGGCTCTTTCTACTCCTTGTAGACTATACAATACTCCCGACGGTGACAGTGGAATTTCAGTTGTGAGTCAGATGACAAAGATGATTTTGGGAAAGATACAATGATTAACAATTTGGCGGAGGCAGAAACTGCCTCTGATACTTTTTTGTATCCCTCATAATTATGAATGCGCTGCTCAGAAGGTCGCGTTTCTGTAACACCTTACAGTTTAAAAAGCACTTTCATAATAACCCTATGAGGTGTGGTAGGGGAAAAAAAACAAAACTCTGAGTCTGGAGCAGAGTTCAAATTCTGGGTCTGCTAATTTACTAGCAGTGAGACCTTAGGAAAGTCACCTCCCTTTTCTGCCCCTCAGGTTCCTCCTCCATAATGTGAGAAGGTATTATAATTCAGTGGATAGCTAAGGTCCCTTCCAGCTCTAAATCCTCTGAACTTGCTGACAGGTGATAGAGGTAATATCTCCATTTTTCAGATGAGGAAAATTGAGGTCTCAAGCTGATTCTTCAATCAACTTGCCCGACCATCAACCAATTAGTAGACAGTGGAGCTGAGGCAAGTCTAGGTTGTCAGTGGACCAGAGGACTTCCCATTTCATCACAACTTCCTGAACTTGGACCAGGCTGGCTTCCCGATCTGTTCTGTGTACCTGTAATTGGTCATCAGAGCCCCAGGAAGTAGCTCCTAGTTCTTGGGTGGTGTCATGGAAAGCAGGGAGCCCTATGGATCATTACAGGGAGATCCAAAGGGTATCTGAGGTCCATGTTCCTGTCTTCAGACTTACTTCAGGCCTCACTGCCTGGAAACACTTAGCGCTTTGTGGAGAGCCTCTGAGGAAGGGCCTCCTTGCTCCATTGGTGCGAAAAACCTCCCCCCTCACACGCACATACTCTCGCCAAGAGGATCCCCAAGTGGGCCTTTTGTGGTATGACCAGGGGCTGGGGTTCTGCCCCATTTCCAGGCTGGTCGGGTGGGGAGCATAGGCCGGCCTTTGTACTGTGCTTTGAGGCGGGAGGAGAGGCTCCCTTACCATCACCGCCTGCCCAGTTCCACGTCTCTCTCAGTCCCGGTGAGGAGATGTTGGGTCACGTCAGCAAGGTTCCTTCCCGGACACTCCAGCTGCATGATTGGCTATTTTTCTTTCTGCTTACTCGGATTATTGAGCTCAGGAAATGAGCCCCTTGGGGTGGCCTGACACGCGTAAGTGCCTGTTACTCATCACAGGCCTGAGCTTCATGGCCTGACTTTTGCTTTCAGAGGTCTTTGGAGCACAAGGCCTAGACTGCAATTTAACCTCCAGGAGAAATGGGGAAACTGAGACCTCAGGAGAGGAAGTTACTTATCCATGTGCACTGCTACTAAATGACAGAGCCTGGCTTGGAACCCATGTTTTTTGATTTTCAATCCAATACTACTAGTAGTAATAATAATTACAACAACTAAAGAGTACAGTGAAATAATAAACATATGAATGAAAAGGCATTTATTAAGGGCTTACTATGTGCCAAGTACTATGCCAAGTGCTCAGGAATATAAATAGAAAAAATGAGACAATCTCTACTCACAGAGAGCTCACATTCTAATTTGGGGATACAACACATAAAAGAAAGTTGAGCTGCAGAAGAGGTTTGAAAGAAATGGAAGTCCAAAATTTCAGCAGTGGGTGGACAGCTAGTCCCATAGGTACTTAGGTTACATAAGCAGGTCAGATGAAAGTACCAGGGGACTTCAGGGTGTAGAGTCAGGACACATGGGGAGGCCTGAAGGAACTTAGAAGGGAGTGGCAGGGCCCATGGTAAGGGCTGGTTGCCCTCCATCAAATTGGAAGGATGGAGTTGTTAACTCCTATCTTATCCAGTCCTTGTCAGCAGCTAAGCAGTCTGGGCAGCAAGGATGGAGGGCATTCCCAAAGATGGCTGGGCTTTCCACCATCCAGCTGTCCCAGATGAGTTCCGGACTTAGTCAGAAGACCTAGGTACAAGTCCTAGATCCCACATTTACTAACAAAGTGATTTTAGGACTCATCCGTAAAATGAGGCTGATATTAGGATCAAAGGTTTGGTGCTGGAAAGAACCTAAATGGTCATCTAGTCCCACCCTCTCATTTTACAGATGAGGAAACTGAGGCCCAGAAAATTCAAGTGACCTTCCCAAAGTCACATGGGAACATCATGAAGGTACGATTCAAATCTAGTTCTGCTGACTTCAAATCCAGAATTCTTTGCACTCTAACATAACTGCCTCCCATACTAATACTTAGTAATAACCTAACTCTTATTTCTAGGACACTTTAAGGCTTAAAAAGTACTTTCTTCACAATAACCCAGCAAGTAGGTGGGAATTGGAAGTATTCTTATCCTCACTCTATAGGTAAGGAAACTCAGCCCTAGAGAAGTTAAATGACTTTCCCAAGGTCATTTAGCATCAGGTCTGGCACTTAAATTGAGCTCTCTTGCCTCTAAATCTTTCCACTACACTATACTGTCTGTATTATGAACTCTGTCTGACAAAATGCCAGCTCAACCCTCCATAACTGCTGAGCACCCACATAGGTGGGGGCTACCAGTGACATCCAGGCTCTCTGGCCCAATCCCCTCCTCCCTACCTTTGCCATCACTGGACCGGCTTCAGAGCCCTCAACCCAGAGCACAATGCACTGTATGAAGGTTTTGCTTTCCTTTCCCTGCTTCAACAAATCATCTGAGGAAGATGACTAGGCTATTTGACCTGGAGAACCCCTTCCTGGCTATATAACAGGCAGGGGTCAGTTAAAAAAAACCATAAGCAGAGACCCTATACATAAAAATATTCATAACAAAAAGAGTCCCCAGTGATCGAAGTAATGACTTGAATGAATTCTAGCATGTGCATATAATAGAATATCAGTGTATTATAAAATATGAGGAATAAGAGGAATTCAGATGTACCTGGCGTCCCAGGGGACCAGTAATGAAAATGGCTCTTGAGACACATAGATCTGGATTCATCCTGGGGGCACCCCTGGCTTCTCTCAATCTCTGACTCGTGCTCTCATCCCAGAGTAAAACTCCAGGGAAGTCTCTAAAAGAAAGCTTCAGTTGAGCTCATGTCTAGAGTTAGATTTCAAATTTCACAGCTCATCTTTCTGATTTTCACATCCTGTCTTTCTATTTCTCCTCTGGTCTCACTCTTACCACATCTATTCTTAATCTTCACTGTGACCTCCAGTCTCTCAATCCCACCTGGTTCTTCCAGGTGATTATTTCTGCTCTGGTCTTCCTTCCCTCCCATCCCAGAACCTGGAGTTGATGAAGTCAAATTTATGCTTGACTCACTCTCCCCCTGGTCTTATCATCAGTCACTCTTTGCCAAACTCCTGCCCTGAGTTTATTCTCACCATCTACCTTCTCCACTCTTAGTACAGAGTTTAACACACAGCAAACACCTAATAAATGTTTTTTAAAATTATTCATTCATTACTCACATTCTGTTGAATGTTGCTAAAGAAAGTCACACATCTATATAGGTGGATTCCCTTACTAACTTTTGTTCTCCAGCTCATGCTAGCTAACCCTGGACCATCCCTACAGCAAAGCAATCTTTCTAATCTCCCTCTGTAATCCATGACTCATAATTTCAGCTTTGAGCTCATATAGGCCAATCATATGATTCAGCCTCAATAATAATACTCTATCCAGTGTTCCAGCCCCTGAGAACATCTGAAATTTGGTTCATGTCTCTGTAAGGCTTCTGGTCTCCTCTGCAAGCAGTAAGGTTCACAAAGATTTAATAAAGAACAGGTTTATTAAGAGGCAGGAACAGCACAGGCAAAGTGATAGAAATAATTGTTTTTCCTTGTGCTCCCCTCCCCCAGGGGTTTCTCCAAAGTCCTAGTTCAGTCAATGGTCTTGATAAAGGGAGCATCTTCTTACATCACTCCTTTTCTCTAGGGTTAGCTTCTTCTGCTGCTGCATTTGGAAGATAAGTTGTTGCAGCTGTCCTGACTCTCTGGTCCGGTGTCTCTGAAGCCCAGTCAGTTTCAGCAGGATGTTCCCCTTCCCTGGTCAGGTTAACTGACTGGGCCTTGCCCTAGTGAATGACAGAATGATCCCACTTGCTTCATGCCCAGCTGACATTGCTTATCGCCTCGAAGTTCCCGTAGCACAGTCAGCTTCAGCAGGCTACTCTCACCCTCCTTGGTGGGAAAAAATTCTCTCCCTATTCAGTTTTCTCAAGGGCACAAGGGAGAGGGCAGATAAAAATTGATCAGTGCTTGAAGACTATACCACATTCCCTATTGGCAGGGGCATGCCAGAACCAGCTCAGACCGGCTCTCCAGACGATTGTTAAATTTTCAGCATGAGCAATGAAGCTGAAAATGCTTCAGAAATGGCAAATGCCATAAAGCTTGTTTAATTATTTTGTTGATTGTCTAGACTTAAGAAACTGATGGAGAAAATGTTAATAATGGAGATTAAACTTAAAAGTGTGTCCTGAGTACATTATTTTTTCCTGAAGAGTTAGCTGTTCAACATTTACCCACATACTCCTGACTATAGGAAACTTTGCATGTAGAGGTCGCATATTGGGGATATATACATTAAACTTTTATCCAATGAGATAATATATATGAAGCACTTTGCTAACCTTAAAGTGTCATACATTTTTTGTTCTTATTATTCAGTCGTGTCTGACTCTTCATGAACCCATTTGGGATTTTCTTGGCAAAGATACCAGAGTGGTTTGCCATTTCCTTCTCCAGCTCATTTTGTAGATGAGGAAACTGAGGCAAACAGGGTAAAGTGACTTGCCAGGGTCATGCAGCTAATGAGTGTCTGAAGCTGGATTTGAGCTCAGGTCTTCCTGATTCCAGGCCTCTCTATGCTATCTCGCTGCCCAAAGTGTTATACAAGTTTTAGCTACTGTTATCACTATATGCACTCCATTCTCAGTTGCCCCCAATTACCCAAAGGCAGAGATTGGGCATAGGTCATAGATGTAGAGTTGGAACCCCCTGATTTTAGAAAGGAGGAAGCTGAGGCCCAAAGAGATTGTGACTTGCCCCAGATCATCCAGGATGGTGAAGGGGCAGAGCAGGGATTCAGATCCTTGGGCTCTGACTCCCAAGTGCAGTCTTCTTTCCACCACACCACATTGTGTGGTGCTGCTCTAGCAGGCAGTTAGCTGACACGAGAACTATCCTTCGCCCACCCCTGGGGGCACCAGACTCTCGTCTGGTTGTCGGGCAGACAATGCAGGCCCTTCTGCTGGGATCCAGTCTCGTTCCTGACCTCTCAGTTTCCCCGTGGACATTCCAGGCCAAATAGGACAGGCCAAAGCCCTTAAGGGGTCAGGCTCTGCAGATAGCTTCTATCCCTTTGGGAGGCAGTCAAAGCTAGAATGATGGGCAGAAAAAGAGTGATCTCTGAAGTCAACCTCTACCCCCTCCACCTCTGACTGACACCATCTTTTTCTACTTTAGCTTCCTTTTCATCCATTTTTTTAAAAAAAATCTGAATCTTCACATATGGACCATTTTCTGGCACCAACTACTCATCTGTATCTGTCAGAAAGGTCCTCCATGGGGCCCAAGTCCTTGACTGTCCATCACTTCAGACCTCTTCATTGCCAGGGATTCCAATTAACTTCTCCGTGGGCAATATGTGATTGTGATGTGTGGCTTTTGCAAGAACCCATAATTCTCTGGGGCTATTTGGAAGACTAAAAGACTACCCAATTTTTCCATTCTTTGGCTAAAGATGCTTCTTTTCTGGTCTCCTGGCTCTGTGTTCTCACTTCCCTCTTACTTCATGCCTACTTTCAATCTGACTTCCAACTCTGCCACTTGACTGAAATGGCTCTTTCTAAGATTATAACTCATCTTTTAGCTGCTAAATCCAGGGACTTTTCTCAGTTTTCACTCCACTTGACTTCTTTGCAACTTTTGACACTGACCATCTGTTCCCTCAATCACAGATATACCCTCCTCCCTTTCCTACCCTGAAACTATCTCCTAGTTCCTGGTTCTCTTCCTATTTGTATAACTACTGCTCAGTCTCTATTACAAAATGTAAAATAGGGTAATTTTGATTATACCAAATTAAAAAGCTTTTGCACAAACAAAACCAATACAACCAAAAGTAGGAGGAAAGCAAAAGGCTGGGAAATAATCTTTACAGCAAGTGTCTCTGATAAAGGCCTCATTTCTCAAATATATAGAGAACTGAGTCAAATTTATAAGAATACAAGCCATTCCCCAACTGATAAATGGTCAAAGGCTATGGACAGGCAATTTTCAGATGAAGAAATCAAAGCTACCTATAGGCATATGAAAAAGTGCTCTAAATCACTTTTGATTTGAGAAGTGCAAATTCAAACTACTGCTCAGTTTCTTTGGCTGGAATATCACTCAGTTGGCACCCCTTAAATATGCATTTCCCCCAAGGATCTTCCTAAGTCCTCTTCTTTTCTGTCTCTATATGCCCCTGGTGATCTCCTCAGCTCATGTGGATTCAAGAATCATCTCTATGTTGATGACTTTTCAAATCCATATATCCTACTCTTTTTTGAAGACTGGAATGTCATCACCAATTGACAGTTGGACAGCTCCATCTGGATGCCCCATTGTCATCCCACACTCATGTCCGAAATAAAACTTAAGATTTCTCCTCAACTTCCCCAAACCTATCTCTCCCCAGGACTTCCTTATTCCTGTAGAGGACACCACCCGTCTTTCCAGTGACTCAGATTTGCAGCCTTGGAGTCATATTTGATTCCTCTTTCTCCCTAACTTTCAATATCTAATCACTTTTCAAGTCCTGTTGAGTCTACTTCCACAACATCTCTCTCATCCATGCCTTTCTCCCAACTCACATTGCCACCACTCTAGGGCAATCTCTTACCACCTCTTGTCCACGCCTTAGTGCAATAACCTCCTATTAGGTCTTCCTACTTCCAGTCTCTATTCCTTCCAATCTATCCTCCAAGTAACTGCCAAAATATTCTTTCTAAGGCTGAAGTCTGTCTCTCCTCTGTTTGAAGATTTCCAGTGGCTCATGTCATCTCAAGGATAAAATATAAACACCTCAATTGAAAACCTCTGTCTTATTCCATATTACTACACTTTGTAAACAAAACCTTTGACAACGCTCTACGCTCCTAATGCCTCAAATAACCCAATGTTAGTTTTCTGTGAACGTCTCATAGGATAATAGGGATTGGACCTCTGATTTTATTATATAGGGAGCTCCCAGATGAAGAAACACCTTCTATTATGCAGGTCACCACTTTCTCCAAAATGCATAGTCTTGTAGAGGAACCCAGGGCACTAAGGGGTTAAATGACTTTCTGAAGGCTGTATAACCTGGATAGAGGCTTTAACTCTTTGATTTCTTGGCTTCAAGGACAGTTTCTTGAGGTCAAGGACTGTTTGGTTTATATCTTTGTGTCCCCAGTTCTGAGCATACTGTTTCACACATCATAGGTATCTTATAAATGTTTGTTGAGCTGATTGTCTGAGGTTGTTGTGAGAAGAGTGCTTGGTAAATCACAAAGTGCCACAGCAAGGAGCCAACCATGCCCTGCTTGGCCTGGCTGGGTAGAGCTGGAAGCAGCAGGTGGAAACAGGAGAGAGATGGGTTTTGGCTTGATGTCAGGAAACTTGTTGGCAAGGAGAGATGTCCCAAAGTGGCCTTGTACTGGGCATCTCCCATGCTGGGAACCCACTGCTTCCTCCCCTCTCCTTCTATCTTTAAAACTCAGCTCAAGGGTCATCTTCTACACAAGGCCTGCACAGATGCCCCAAATTGAAAGTGTCCTCCCCTAATACCTTGAATTTCTGTAGTATCTACACACATATCTCTCCCAGGAGAATGTGAACTCCTTTATGATAATAGCTAGCATTTTTATGTAGACTGCTAGGTGGCCCAGCAGATAGAGCACTGGGCCTGAAGTCAGGATAGACCTGAGTTCAAATCCAGCCTCAGACATTTCCTAGCAAATCACTTAACTTTTTGTCTGCCTCAGTTTTCTCAACTATAAAATGGGGATAATAGCACCTATCTCCCAGAGTTATTGTAAGGATCAAATGAGATATTTGAGAAGAGCTTAGCACTGTGCCTGACACATAATAGGCCCTTAAGAAGTAATTATGTGCTTCCTATGTACCACAATGAGTTCACAACTACATTTGGCCACTAGGTGGTACAGTGGAAAGACGATAGGACTTAGAGTCAGGAAGACCTGAGTTTGAATCTTGCCTCAGACACTTCCTAACTGGGTGACCCTAGGCAAGTTGCTTAACCTTTGTTTGCCTCAGTTTCCTAATCTGTAATATAATATAAGATAATATTAATATATAATAACACTTCCTAGCTGTGGAACCCCAGGCAAGTCATTTAACTTTCTGCCTTAGTTTTTTCATCTATAAAATGAGGATAATAACAGCACTTACTCTCCTGCCCCAGGGTTGTGGTTGGGATCAAATGAATTAACATGTACAAAGAGTTTTGCAAACATTAAAGGCTAGCTATTAGTATATAGGGCCTAAAGGTTTGCTAAGCACTTTTACATGTATTATCTCATTTGAGCCCCACAACCCTGTTGAGGCTGGGTTTGAACTCATCTCCCTGACTCCAAGTTCAGCACTGGGCACCAAGATGCCTTTAGAAGATGAGGCATTTTGCTTTAGTCTTTGTATACCTAGCATCTAACAGAATGCTAACACATAGTAGGCTTCTAATAAATTCTCATTGATTGATTTATAGAACATAGAATCTTTAGAATCACAACATGTTAGAACCACAAAATGTTAGTGTCACAGATGATTCTGGATTTGCAAAAGCAAGCCAACAAGTCTCCGTCTCCGTCTTCCTTTCCAGTTGCAAAGCGATCTCCCACATGACCTCCATAGAGTTGTAAACACCTGTCCTAATGAGGTCCTAACTAGACAAGCTTTCCCCTGGGCCTCTGGATGCATTTGCTAGTAATGTGTTTCTTCTTCCTTGATCTTAGATGAACAAGTGTTCCATGGTGGACATATCCAGGATTGGAAGTAAACCAATGACTTAGAGAAATATTAAGGCTGGGTGTCCCATACAGTTGGATCTGGGCTTGTGGCAGGAAGGCTTCTAAATTGGAGAAGTTAGGCACCAGGATAAACCTAGTTATTTTGCCAATAGTTGTAAGGATGGTGCCAAGCCAAGGTGAAATGTAAAATGGTTACTAAGTTGTCTTGTAAAACAATATTTTTTTTGCATTATGTAATGGATAGAGAGCCAGCCTCAGAGTCAGGAAGGCCTGAATTCAAATCCTGTCTATGAAGCATATTGACTGTATGGCCCTGGGTAAATGACTTAACCTCTCAGTGCTCTAGGCAACTCTCCAAGACCATAAGTTGCAAAAAGGGTACCAATCTGTATTGGTAGAAGGATTTTCCTCACCAGGGAATTCCTGATCCCAGGAAAATCACAGGTCCAATCTTTATTCCTCTCCTTAAATAGTCTCCCCGCAAGTTGTAACAGCAGTTATGTTACTGTGTCCTGAAGTATACACTGTGATTCTTTATGTTTACCATTTTTTTTCTGTGTAGGAATAAATTGCACATCCCATATCTACTTCATATTGTACATTGAATACCTTTTTATTCCCTCCTTTTGGGGAGCCTTTTAGATTTGTGAGCAATAATCGAATTTGCTGTAACGAAAACCACCCCCAGATGGCTGGAATAGGGTACTTCATAAGCCCATGAGCATGAGAAAAAAGAGTTCCCTGTCAGCAGAGGCCAGGCTCTCCAGGACAACATGTTGCATGACTGGGTACAGGAGAGGGAAGAGCTGGTGAGCATCCGGAAGGGCTCAGCTGAGCATCCCTCAGTGCTAGATATGAATGGCGGAATCTCAGTCTTGTTGAATTTAGAACCACATGTTAAGGAGCTGAGAGCTCAAAGGGATTCAGACTTTTGCTGACCACATATACATCAAAAAGGAAGGGATGAGTCCAGTAGGCAGAAGATAAGGACCTTGCCCCTAGGCTTAGTTTCGTCTCCATGACTTCCTCCATCTCCCATCCTCACTCTCTCTATGTCCATTCATGTGTACTGGAGACCAGAAGAATTGAGAGACACCAAACCCCAGAGCCCTTGGCAATTTTGTTGAGAATGTAGCCTCTGTAGGCAGATGTATTGGTTTATTTTAACCATTCAAGATTAAAATAGGCAGGCATAAGGAATACCCCTCTGAAGCTAGAGTGAGGTGTCTGATAGACACCCCAAAACTGGTGACCAGAAAGTTTAGTTCAAAGTAAAGATTAAACCTGATGATACTCAATTTTCTCAATTTGATTCAATAAACATTTGTTAAATGCCTACTATGTGCCAGGCGGAGGCAGCTAGGTAGCTCAGTGCTGGGCCTTGAGTCAGGAAGACCTAAGTTCAAATATGGCTTCAGATGCTAGTTGTGTGACCCTGAGCAAGTCACTTTACCTCTTTTTGCATTAATCCACATGAGAAGGAAATGGCAAACTAGTCCAGTATCTTTGCCAAGAAAACCCCATGGATATCATTGGCGTGCTATGGTCCAGGGATCACAAAGAGTCAGAAATGACTGAACAACAATGTGCTAAGCACTGAGGATATAAATAAGAAAGACAGCCTCTGCTCTAAGGAGCTTACAATCTAATGAGGGAAGATGACACCCAAAAGGAGCTGGGGGGGGGGGGAGGAATGGGAGGAACAAGGGCATCCTGTTTCATAGAATGGAAACCAAGTGGAGTTGCAGATGGAGTAGACTGCTCTAAGGGCAAAGAATATTCTGCCAGAAATGAAAAGCCTCTTCTACCTAAGGCTTAGAGAAAAATATGTCCTTCTTTGAAGGGAAAAAAAAGGTGGGAAGATTTTTTTCCTCCTAGGAAAGATTTTTTACTGGTCCATGGCTGAGTGCTGCTACTCTGAAAGAATTCTGGAAAGCCTCAGGGATTTAAACCAAAAGAGCATGGAAATCAGTGTCCATTCTTCTCATAAAAAAAAAAAAGTAGCACTTATAGTCAAAGACTTTAACTGAAGCCAGAAGTTCCAGGGACTGGGCCTGGAAATGGCCAGCAGAGAATAAACATCCATCAGAGTAGCATCCAGTAGGGAAGAGACAATGTGTCCAGTGGAGCAGTAACTGGGCAGATATAATGGGACTAAAAGAGAGCAAGCCCAATGACATTAACTAAAGACATTAGTAGCTGTACTGTATCAAGGAATGCGTTGCCACTCCATGCGTGTGTTCTAGCCACACATGCTCCTTGTATATTTCTCTCTGTGCTCTCCCCATATGTGTCTACATTTTCCAATGATGATGTATTTATGGAAGAGTATGTACCAGGTTTATGGATGAAATATTTTATTGCTTACTATGTTATTTCTTATTTATTTCTTACTATGTTATTTCATCAAATGTCTTTGCAGTGAACTAATCGTATCCCCTGGCTGACTAGTAATAGTTAACTACATGAGTGGGGGCTCGATCTATGATAAGGTTTAGGGTGAATATGGGTCCACAGAGCACCTTGAACCTGAGGTAACCTTGGCAGAGGACCCACTCTGTTAATTAGGGAGTGCCCTCAGGTGGTACATATAGAATCTCAAGGTTATAAGACACCTTAGAGATCATCTCATCCAACCTTTTTCTTGGTGCAAGAATACCCTTTATAGCCTTCCTGACAGATGATTATATGGTTTCTATATGACATCTCCAGTGATGGGACTCTCACTATTTCCTGAGGCAGCCCCTTCCATTCATAGACAAATCTGATGGCCAAGGAGCTCTTTCTTATGTTGGGTTTTAATTTTCTTGTCTTTGATGCTTTGAAGAACTCCCCCTCCTCTTTCCCTACTTTTTATTCACCCCCACCCCCACCCCCAGATATTGTGAGTTATTATCTCCAGACCTTTCCAGCTGAGGAAGGCTGGAGGTAATGACCTGACACTTCCTGGAAGAGATCCCAAAAAAGCTCAGAATGGGAACCACCTGTGTCCTCAGAGGGGCCATGATCCACAAAAGTTTTCCCCCAGCCACTGGATGCTGAGTTGTCAGGGACCTGCCTCCTAGGTCTGTCTCCCAACCCCAGTGGCATAGCAGCCTCTGATCCAAGTTGGATGGGCCCTGCCTGCAGGAAGGGAGTACCAGTGATCTGAATCTAACTCCTCTTCCTTCTAGCTCTTTTCCTTCCCCCAAGGTAATAACCCCACCTTCCAATCCCCAGTTTCTACAGCTAATTCTCTGCTTCATGGTTTGTTAATCCTTGGGTGAGCCACTAACTTATCTGAGCCTCAGTTTCTCCATCTGTCAAATAAAAACAAATAGGCCTTTGTTTCTGTGAAAGTGCTTTCACATCAATTTTCATTTTTGTATTCTCCCCAACCAAGAAAGATCTCTGTCCTCCACACCCCATAGCCTTTGTCCATCTGGCTCTTGTGGTTTTCATCACACCCTGCCTCTCCATGACCCCATTTTGGGGTTTTCTTGGAAAGATACTAAAGTGGTCTGCCATTTCCTTCTCCAGCTCTTTTTACTAATGAACAGAATTAAGTGACTTGCCCAGGGTCGCACAGTTAGTAAGCATCTGAACTCACGAAGATGAGTCTTCCTGATTCCAAGCCCAGTGCTCTGTCCATTGAGCCACCCAGCTGTCCCTGCCCCACAGCTTAGCCCAGGACAGACCTGCATGTGGCAGGTACTCAATATAATATTTGTTGAATTGGATTGAATTGTGCAATGAACAGCTGGCTAAGATGATGGTGTTTGAGAATGGAACTTGAGTTCCTGAATGGAGGCTGAACATACAAAAATGACAAGGCTCTTTACCAGCCTAAAAACTAAAAATGCTTTTGCCTGGAGTCTTATATATCTTGTCAAAGAAGATTAAAATTGTAAGGAAAAGGGAGGGAGATAACTGAGTTGTTGTTTTTTTTCCAAATCGATCATGCTAGATGCCATAGAAAACAGCTACAATGTAGGCAAAAGGCTGGCTGTAGAGAAGCCCATGAATTCAAAGATAGGAATATCCAAATAAAGAGTCAGTGATTAATCCCATGTATATTGGAATATAAATGAACAGGGTATAGGTGAACTACATAGCCCGAAACAAGGAGAGAAATTTGACCTCCTTGTTTTCGTTGGTATTTATTGGGATGGGACTCATGACTGGCATGTGGCATTGGAATGATGCACCTTGTTTTGAACAGATCACACCTGATTTAAAAGGCATAGATTGTGTAAAGGGGTCAACACTGTGTAATGAGAAGGTACCTAAATGTGAGACAATTCGGGAGCCAGAGGGGAAGCATGGTAGAGTACAGTTGGATGAAATCAGTGGAGGCAAAAACTGGAGCCATTTTGTCTTTGAAGTATACTAAGGAGTCTGTAACATACTATGGACATTTGAACAAAAAGAGAAGTCTGGGAATCATCACGAACATGGCATGAAGGTAAACTTGTGGTATTAATACATGACTTCAATGATCTGGACATTTGCTGGAACTCTCTCTGTCAAAAGCAGAGCAGTTACTTATTTCTTGACTTTCTACAAATGATAAGTTCATATTTTGAAAGGTAGAAGGACCAAAGAGAAGGGCTTTGGCAGCTAGGTGGTATAGTGGATAGAACACTGGAACTGAAATCAAGAAGACCCAAGTTCAAATTCAGCCTTAGACACTTATTAGCTGTGTGACCTTGGGAACGTTATTTGTACTCTGCCTGCCTCAGTCTCCTCAACTGTAAAATTAGGATTATAGTGGCAATTATCATCCAGGATTGTTATGAGGATCAAATGAGATAATAACTGTAAAGTGCTTAGCATGATGCTTGGTACTTAGTAGGCACTATATAAATGCTAGCTATTACTATTACTACTAACTTCAGTTCTGGATCTGCTTGCCACCAACAAGGCAGAAGCAATTTTTGGAGTAGAGATGATGGAATCTTGGGAGGGAAAGACCTCTTCATCTTAGAATTTGTGATAAAGAAGGAGAGAAAATTTGAGCAGAGGCTGGCACACTTCATACTTTCGACAGAAGATTTCAATGGGATCAGAGAACAGACAGACTAAAATTTTACAGAGGAAGCTAGCCCAGAAGGATGTGAAGCTCTCTGGAATCTTGAAGACAAAAAAGAAACAACTCTGATGAGGAGATAAAGGGGAGAAGGGGAAGCATCTAAATAGAACAATGTGGATTCACAAGGACCTCATCAACCGACTTAGATCTTTTTAAAGATATGGACAAAAGATTCTCTTCAAAGAACTCTCTGATTGCCTCGTTGCAGAATGAAAGTGAACCTGGGTTTTTGAGGGCTATGTCAACAGAATGCATGACCTTGCAGGTTTTCTTATGCTAGAAAGGCTTTAATTAAGGTCTTTGGCAACAAAATGTGTGTGTGTCTTCTATTGATCAGACTAGCACGTTGTGGAGAGACTCATCACTAGCGCGCTGACCAGGTGGTAAACTCTTTGGCCATGGCAAACAATGCAACAATGGAGAATGTAAAACATCCCTAAGTCCTGTATAGCCCTCTTTCATTTTTGCAGGATTGGTAACCCAGTGAGGGAAAAAAGGGAGCTAAGAATCACAGTTTTTAGACTGCTCTTAAACATGAACCTGACTCTTGGTATTCTAAATACGAGATACTTGTCCAATGACCAAGAAGTGAAAATCCTACCTGAGTAACTGAATCATATCAACTTGATCTTCCCTCTATAAACGAAGCCAGAAGATGAGAAGAAGTTACAGCCAGATGTCTGAGAGACCTTCTTTGGAGAGGTGAATAATTGGAAGAATCAGTTTTATCATGTGTCCAAAGGCAACCAAAAAAAAAGTCATGATTTGCTTGGTCATCTCACATTTTCACCCTCACAATTAGTATTTACAAAAGGACCTACATGAAGATAATTGCAATTAATGCACCAACATCTCTCATAGAAAATAAAGAGATAAAATTAAATAAAAATGTAAAGCTTTTGCATGAGTAAAATCAATGAAGATAGAATTAGAAGACAACTAAGGGAAAGGTTTACATCAAATACCACCTATTAAATTCTGATATACAAAATATATGGGGAATTGATGCAAACATGTAAGACTAGAGATATTCCCCAATAAATACATTATGGTCAATGGATTGGAAGACTTTTCAAAAGAAGTTCAAACTATAAATGCCCACATGAGAATCACCAATATTAAAAGAGATATGAATTAAAATAACTCTAGATTTTTACCTTACACCATATGCAAATTTGCAACCACGAAAATAATAATCATAAGAATAGTTAACATTTATAGTGCTTACCATGTGCCAAGCATTGTGCTAAGTGCTTTACAATTATCATCTCATTTGGCCCTCACAACAACCCTGGGAGGTAGATGCTGTTGTTTTCATCCTGATTTTACAGATGAGGAAACTGAGGCAAACCGAGGTTAAGTGACTTGCCCGGGATCACACAGCTAGTAAGCGTCTGAGGCTGGATTTTAACTCAGGTCTTCCTGTCTCCTAGCCCGGTGCTCTATCCACTACACCACCTAGACTTTCCATGTGGGGTGGGGTGAGCTGTGGCAAACCAAGCTCAGTGATTCATTGTTTGTGGATCTGTGAAGTGATCCAGTCATTCTGGATACCAATTTAGAGTTATGTAATACATGTAACTAAACTTTCCGTGCCCTTTAACTTGGCAGTCCCAGTACTGAGAATATACCCCAAGCAAATCATAGAAAGGAACAAAAGTTCAGGATATACCCAAGTATTCACTGCAACATTCTTTATGGTAGGAATGAACTAAAAACAAAATGGACGTTCTTCACTTGGTGACTAACTGACAAAACTGTGGTATGTGAACATAATGGAATATTGTTGTACAGTGAGAAATGACATAGAGGGATTCGAAGAGTCAGGAAGATTTGAGAGAGCTGATACAGAGCATCATAAACAGTACTAAAAGAACAATTTACTGAATGACCGCAACAAAGTAAAAGAAAAGATCATCAAAAGGAAGCTGAATTCTGAGAAAAATGAATGAGTTCTTGGATAAGAGGACCCTCTTGGTAGAGAGACTGGTGACTAGTAGGACAGAATAGTGTATACACTGTTAGTTGCTGTATTGGATATTATATCATAATCATTTTTCTTTGTTACAAGAAGGCGTTCAATCTGGAGGGGTGGAGAATTAACAAGACTGATTTAAAGAAATGTAAATCAAATCATTCAAATCTTTCAAGAAGAGAGGTGTGAAGTACTGGAAATGCCAAACACTGAAGAGCATCATGAAAAATGAAATTAATGATATTTTAACGGACAGGAAATAGTCATTTGCTAATGTGGCAGTTGTTTTTGATTTTGCTGTCTATGTACAATCAGATCATTGACACGTTATAGCAAAGATCAAAATCAATGCCAAATTAGAAGAAAGGGAAAAAATGAGATGTGGCCCATAATTAGAACAGTTCCAACCTGACCTATTTATTTAAACAAGTTTTTGACACTAGAAAATGAGAAATGGATAAGACAATAGATGTTAACACAAGCTTTTGCTATTTGCTAAGGAAGTTTAGCTCGCATCCATTAATCTCTCAAACAAGAAGACCAAGGGAATCTAGAAATCTCCTTGACCAGCAAACACTTGCTCTCCTGGCCAAATAGAGAGGTATGATAGCCAAGTACAACACAGGTTTAGAATATAAATTCATTTGCAAAATATTATGGAGGAGAATGATTGAAGATTATGAGCAAGATTGTCTCATTAAAAAAACCGGTGGAGTGAAAATGGTTTATAGAAGCCTGGTGACAGATCCAATTAAAAACCAAGTCATTCCAAGAGCATTTAAGGATGAAACTACAGTGTGAGGAGGTCTGTAAACAGACAAAAGATTCAAAAGAATCTGTCAAGATTTCTGTCCTAATTCTCTCTACCGCTGCTAGTAGAGTCACCATAATTGAACTCTAAACAATTCCTGACGTGCTGTGTGAGGAAAGAGAAATGTCATTGAAGAAAATGAATATGAAGAAAGGCAATTTGAATTAGACCAAATGTACATAGAGAATGTTAGTGTTGGAGGTGACACAATTTTGGGGGCATAGAGGAATCAATTCTCAAGATATCTGAAAGAGATGAGGTACCCGGTGCCTGGAAAAAGACGATAGAGGTTATTAACTCCCTGTCTCCCATTCTACCAAAGGCAATCATGAAAATACCAATAGTTAGTGACCCATATGTCTACTTTCCTATCTCTATAAAAGCCTTATTTTTAATAATATTTTATTTTTCCCACTTACAAGTAAAAATTTTTAACATTCTTTTTTTAAAAAAATTTGAGTTCCAAATTCCGTCCCTTCCTTCCCTCTCCCACCCTGAGACAGTAAGCAATTATTATAGGTTATACATGTGCAATCACGCAAAACGTATTTTCATGTTAGTCATTCTACAAAAGCTTTTTGAGAATAATGTATTCAGGGATCAAGAACATCTTTGATAAGGGTATGAGGAGAGAATGGGAAGGCTTTCACAAATGATATTTCCTCTTGAGTTCCAGTCCCATATCACCAACTGACTATCAGATATTTGTAACTGGATGTCCTGTAGGCATATCAGACTCAGCTTGTCCAATACAGAGCTCCAAAAGCCACCCTGCTGCTGAACTTCCTTATTACAGTTAAGGGCACCACCGTTCTTCCAGTCACCCAGGTTTGCAACAATAACATCATCTTCTAGACTTCTCTCTCACTCACCCCATACATCCAGTCAGTTGCCAAATCTTGTCATTTCCTTCTCTACAATATCTCTTGATGTTGAAACATGCTATTCACCTCCTGACAGAGAGGTGGTAAATTTAGGGTACAGAACAACACACACACATATCTGTGTACGTGTGTACATATGCATATGTACACATAATAAATGTGTGTATACATACTTAAATATATATTTTGAACACAGACAAATGAGAGAATTTGCTTTGTTTAACTATGCATATTTGTTACAAGGAATTTGTTTTTTTTTTCTTTTTTTCCCCAATGGAGTGGGGGATTGGTGGAAAAATAAGTTTCTATTATTTAAAAATATAAAATACTTTAGAAAAATAGAGAAATTTAGGATGCTACGGAAGTGGAATGTTGTATGTACTTTCAGAAAAGCTCACTATATTGTTAGTTTTGCTTAATTGACTTTGTTACAAAGTAGCCTTCTCAAAGGGTGGTGGTGACCTGGAAATGTTGGTAATGTAAAAACAAAACTTATCAATAAAAAATTTAATTTTTTTTTAATTTTAATTTTTTTATTTTTATTTTTAGGCAATTGGGGCTAAGTGACTTGCCCAGGGTTACACAGCTAGTAAGTGTCAAGTGTTTGGTCTGAGGCCGGGTTTGAACTCAAGTCCTCCTGACTTCAGGGCCGGTGCTCTATCCACTGCGCCACCTAGCTGCCCCTAATTTTTTTTTTTTTTATTTTAGGCAATTGGGGTTAAGTGACTTGCCCAGAGTCACACAGCTCTGGACACACATGTGTCTGAAGCCGGACTTGAACTCAGGTCCTCCTGACTCCAGGGCCAGTGCTCTATCCACTGCGCCACCTAGCTGCCCCTAAGACTTTTAAATTAAAAAAAAAACAAAACATTTCTTTTGTAAGTCACCTTCTCTTTACTCACACAGCCTGTATTCTGGTTTAGGCCCCCATCACCTCTTGCTTGAACTATTAAAACAGCCTTTTAGTTGAACTCCACGCCTCAGGTGTCTCCCTACTTAATCCATCTTCCCCACAGCAGCCAAAATGACTTTTCTAAAGCCTAGGTCTGACCCTATCACTTCTCTACTCAATAAACTTCAGTGATCCCGTATTACCTCCATTAAAGCTCCTCTTTTTTGGCATTTAAAGCTCTTAGCAGTCTGGCCCTCTCCTATGCAGAACAGGAGAGATGTTTTGGACTCAGCACACCTGGGAGATTATTTTGGTAGCTATGTGAGATGAGATACTGAATACAAGGAGACCAGTAAGGCTACTTATCAGCTCCCACAGGTTCGATGATCATCTCTGTGTAGCTATACGAGTCAACTCCTTATTCCACGCACATAACGCCCCATGCCTTTGTGCATTCCTGAAATGCTCTCCCTCCTCTGATGCTTGGAATCTCTGACTTCCTTCAAGTCTCAATTCAATTGCTACCTTTCCCAGAAATGTCTTCTGGTTCCCATAACTCCAGTGCCTTCCCATCCAAGGCTATCTTCTATTTTCTCTCTTTTTATATTACACGTACTCATGTATATGTGTTATCTCCCCAGTTACAAGGTTAGTTTTTTAAGGGTATCCTGTTTTTGCTTTCTCTTTGTATCCCCAGCACTGTAAGATATATAATGAGTGTTAATTGATTGATTCTTTTAAGCCAGGCAAGAGGTAATGAGGACCAGAACTATGGTGGTGGCCATGGGAGTAAAGAGCAGAGAATGGATGCAAGATGTTGTAGAGGTAGCTGTGAGAGTGGTTGACAACAGATTGGGCATGAGGATTTAGATGGAAGCCAGAGTCAAAGGTGACTGCAGAAGCAGGATGCTAGGGATTAAAAATGTTGCACACCCTGTCGGATGCAGTTTCTGTACTGGGTGGTTTGACTTAGTTGTTTTTCTTTATTACGAAAGAGGGTTATTGTGCTATAAGAAATGATGAGCAGGATACTCTCAGAAAAACCTGTAAAGACTTACATGAACTTGATGCAAAGTGAGATGAGCAGAACCAGAAGAATATTGTACACAGTAACAGCCATATTGTACATTGAGCAACTGTGAATGACTTAGATCTTCTCATCAATACAAGGATACAAGACAATTCCAAAGGACTCATGTTGTAAAATCCTATCCCTCTCCAGAGAAAGAACTGATGGAGTCTGAATGCAGATCGAAGCATATTTTTTCTTTATTTTTCTTGGGGTTTTTTTGTCTGTGTTTTCTTTCACAACATGACTAACATGGAAATATGTTTTGCATGACTGCACATGTATAACTTATATCAAATTGCTTGCCTCCTCAATGAGCGGGGGAGTAGGTGGGGATGGGGAGGGAAGGGAAAGAGGGAGAGAATTTGGAACTCAAAATAAAAAAAAACCAAAAGTTAAGAATTGTTTTTACATGTAATTGGGGGAAATAAAACATTAAGTTAAAAAAAACAAAAGTGAGTTCATTTGGTTGAGGGAGGGTATATCTGGAAATCATTGCACTATTATAAAAATGCATCAGTAAAACTTATTTTTGAAAAAAGACTTTGCACGTCCAGAAGAGAGACATTATCAGACAAACATATGATCAGAAGAGGAAGCAGGCGGGTAAAGGAAGGAGAGCAGGGATAAGCCAATGCACATCTCCCATACTGCACTGGCATACATCCAACGTCAAGAGAACTGGAGTAAGGCCCTCGGCACCTCAGACGGGCCCCCTGTGCCGAGGGACATGGACAAGAATCACACAACACCACAAAGCATAAATAGGTTGCGACCTGTGCTGTTGAATCGAGTACTCCCACAGATCCACTGAAGATGGAAGTAAAGTCAGGTCACAGACGACGAATGTGAAAGCATGGCATGATTCTATAGGACTAGTGTTAGAACTACTAAGGCTCAGAGAGAGCTGCGGCTCACAAGGAATGGAACAAAAATGTTGTTGTCTTTTTAAAATTTGCTTTTTGGGGGGAAATTAGGGATCAAGGAAGGGATAGAGCCACTGCTCAGTGTGGATAAGACAATGGTAACAGAGAAAAGGTGGGGCTTTTCAAATCTGGTTGAATGGCCAGCCCTAAAAAGTCAGCTTGGAAAGAGATCTTTAGCAGAGTGCTCCAGATGTCTCTGCTTTGCCTTTGTCTATTTAGTGTATCACGGAATCAAAGAATTTCAGAATGAGAAGGGACCTGCTCATCAACTAGTCCAATTCCAATCTGAAGACTGAGAAAGAGAATTTCTGCTACAACATCCCTGATATCCAGCTTCTGTTTGTAGGTCTTCAATGAGAGGAACACTCTCTCTCCCTCTCAAGGTAGCCAATTTCCCTTTGGGATAGCAATGCCTTGGCTAATGTAACATTTCTATCAATGACTTGAATAAAGTCAGTGATGGTGTATTTATCAAATTTTCAAGTGACACAAAGCTGGGAAGGATAACAGATAATAGAAGGAGGATCCCAAGAGATCACAGAAGGGCTGGGTTCATGACTAGATGGTAGTGCCTCTGCAAAGTTTCTTGAAAGTGGGTTAATGAATTAAAAACTCACTATGAGTCAGTAAGGGCAGCTAGGTGGCACAGTAGATAGAGCACCAAGCTTGGAGTCAGGAAGACTCATCGTCCTGAGTTCAAATACAGCCTCAGACATTTACTAGCTGTGTGACCCTGGGCAAGTCACTTAATGCTATTTGCCTCAGTTTCCTCATCTGTAAAATGAACTGGAGAAGGAAATGGCAAAACACTCTTTGCCAAGAAAACCCCAAATGGATTCATGAAGAGTGGGACATGGATGAAATGACTGAACAATAACAACAAATGAGTCAGTAAAGTGATATGGTTTGCCAAATAAAAGCTAATGCAGTCTTAAGTTACATTAAGAGATATCTAGTTTCCAGGATGAGGGAGGTGACAGTTCTGCTATACTGTGGGCTTGACAGGCCTCATCTGGAGTATTGTGTTCAGTGCTGGGTGCCTTGGTTTAGGAGGGACATTGATAAACTGGCAAACATCTGAATGAGAGCAACCACGAGGTTGAGGGGCCTCAACCGTGCCCCTCAAGATGATGCCGTGAGAGGAGCTGAAATCATGGGGGATAGTTAACTTGGAGAAGACGAGATTTGGTGGGGACATGACATCCATGTTTAAGTATTTGAAGGGATGTATCACATAGAAAGGAGAAGAAATTTGTTCTTGACCCCAGAGAGCAGAATTAGGAACACCAGCCAGAAACTGCCGATGGGTAGTTTTAAACGGCTTACTCTAGGGAAAACTTTCCTAACAATTAAGGCTGTCCCAAAGTGGAATGGGATTATTGTTCAGGTATGCGTTAGACCAGATGGCCCCTCAGGTTCCTTTCAACCCTGAGAGGCCATGATTCAGTAACCCTCGCCACAGACCTGCTGAGGGGAGCAAGGAAGGAATTAATCTTCCTATTTGACAGAAGATAAAACTGAGGCTGAGACTGGTGAGGGGGTTTGCTCAAGTTCACACATGAAATCAGTGGCAGAGCTTCCAGGACTCAAACCCAGGTCTCCTAACTCCCAGCCCACCACCTCCTCATGCCTGGGCCCTGGGGCTGTGTACATGGCCAGGCCCACAGAGGGTGTGAGTGTTTGAAGAAATGGTCTGTCTTCCGATCAGTGGGAACTGAATTTGGGTCTGACTACATATGTAACATATAAGGAACTATTTCCCTGGTGAGGAGGGGGAGGAGATGGGGTGAGCTGTGACATGACCCATCTGGGGGGAACCTTGCTAATAGAGAGCAATGATGGCAGCTGGAATTTGGTGGGAGGGGTGTAGAGGGCCACAGCTCTGAATAGGAAGAGAGCCAGGATTTGGGTTTAGGAATGGTTGGAAAGGGCCCAAAAATCCAGTGGTTTTACCTGGGACAATGTGGGAGAGGGGAGACCCTTTCCAGAGGTTTGGTAAGTGGGAATTGGGCTAATTAGATCAAGAAAGGTGCACCAGTCTCTCCTGCCAGATTAAAGGGATTTTAGGGGCATAGAATCAGATTTAGAGATAGAAGCTAATTTAGGGGTTGCCTGTTCCCCAGCTTCCAGATTTTTCAATAGAATAGATGAAGGCTAAGAAACTTGTCCAAGATCATGCAGGTAAATGGGAGATCTGGGATTTGAGCCCAGGAGCTCTGACGCCAAGTCCAGCCTTCTTTCCACTGCACTACAGGGCAGGATGGGGCATAGAGGATTTGAGAATGACTAGAACACTGGTGTGAGGGCTGTTCAGCCACCTTTGGTATCCACTTGCCACTCAACTCTCACCTGCAGCTCCAAGAAGCTGTAGCATGCACAGCGTTCACACCCTGATAAAACCATCTTGGCAGATGAGCTAAACTAGGTTGAGGACAACTGACAGGCCTCAAATCCATTGGCAAATTAGGGGGATGTCTGCCCAAAGCATGCGAAGACTTTCCCTGGAAGAATCTTCCAACTGCCACGGAGGAGGCAGAAGTTGGTGCTGTGAAGAGTTTAGAGCTTGGGGAGACATCCACCGCATCCCGGGCCATCACCAGGAGGTGTCATCCTGGCTTTTGTCTTGCCACTGGACTCTAATGATGTCTCTGGAAGAGACAGTGAGGCTGATGACTTGGTGCAACTCTGCCTCACTCAAATTCAGTTCATGCACAAATCAAGACATCATCCCTGATGTCACTGGTCCTCTTTGAAAAAATGAAGGACAAACAACAGTGCAAGATGAAATGCCATGCATTCAGCTCATTTAACCACTTCTTAATGTACTGGATGTGAGCAGAACACCATGCTGAGCATTGGGGGAGATACAAAGCTTAGCTAAGACATAATCTCTGCCCTGATGGAGCTCCCAATCTAAGCCGGAGAGAATGCAAAACACAGATAACTGTAACACACAACCTCAGTGCAGTGGAGAGGGCTGGAGGGGCAGGATTGGGCTGCCATGGATGAAGGATTAGAGCAGGTTTCCTGGAGGAGGTATCATTCTATTGGGTTTTAAAGGATGGGTGGGAATTCAGCCAGCTCAATAACTCTACAATTTTGCATTCTCCTTAAGCCTGTTCTTTAAATCTGTTTCCTCTTCCTGAGAGGCATCATCGGGGAGTGGATAGAGAACTGGCCTCACAGCTAGCAAGGCTGGGACTCAAGCTCTGCCTCTGACACATATTGGCTATATGACCCTGGGCAAGTCACGGAATTTCTCAGTACCTAACTCTAGGCAGTCCTCAAAGATTACAAATTGCACAAGGTGCCAACCTGCTTTGGTGGAGTGAGTTTCCTCATCAAAAAGTTCCTATATCACTGAAACCACAAATCTGCACCTATCCTTTATTGTTGTTGTTGTTGAGTTGTTTTTCAGTCTTCTCCAACTCTTCATGACCCCCTCTATGGTGTTCTTGCCAAAGATACTGAAGTGGTTTGTCGTTTCCTTCTCCGGCTCATTTGACAGATGAGAAAACTGAGGTAAACAGGGTTAAGTGATTTGCTTAGGGTCATATAGCTAGTAAGTGTCTGAGGCCAGATTTGAACTCTGGGAGATGAGTCTTCCTGACTCAGTGCTCTATCCCCTGCACTGCCTAGCTGCACCTCTTATCCCCCATCTTCCCTTAAATGCAGGTCAAACCTCTTTGAAAAACCCATCCTCTGTCTTGGACAGTCCAAGGGGAAAGAAAGAAGATTGTGTACTTTCAGGTCAGAAGAATTAGAGGGACCCTGGAGACCAGTGTCAGAGGCTGGAAAGGAGGGCAAAGAGAGAGAGAGACAGACAGACAGACAGACACACAGACACACAGACACACAGGAAGGGACAGAGAGGAAGAAGCAGAGATACTATTTGTAAGGCACTTAGCTCAGTGCCTCATAGCATCCAGGAGGGACTTAATAAATTCTTGCTCCCTCTCTCCACCCCCTCCTCTTCTATTTTTTATAACCCACGTCAAATACTATCTTTTCCAGGAAGCCTCCTATGATTCTCTGGACTGGGAATGAACTTCCCCCTCAGGGTACTTAGCTTGTACCTCTCCAATTCACCTAACATGTATATAGGCATCGTGATAATCTGTGTTGGTGTCTTCTCCTCCTTGAGACTGAGCTCCAGAAGTTGAGGATCCTTTCTTATCTGAACTCTGTGTCTTTCTCCCATCCTCACCAAGTGCTTGGCACTGAATAAATGGTTCTTGAATGAGTGAATGTAACCCAACGTTCTCATTTGACAGAAGAAGAAATTGAAAAGAGAAGAGACTTGCTCAAAGTCTACCGGGAGTTAATGAAAGAGCCTAGACAGGAACCTGTCTCCTGACTCCCCAGTCCAAGGTCCTTCCTGCTATGTAGAATCAGACAACCTCAATGTAAAAAGCAATCTCAGAAGCCATCCACCCAATGGCAAGAATTCCTTCCACAGTGTCTCTGACAGGTGGACACCCAGCTTCTCCTTGAATACTTCAAGTGACAGGGAGTTCACTACCTCACAGGACATCTTTAAATCAGTCAGCCAATAAAGGAGGGAACAAATGCCCTTTGTCACCAATGGCCAGAAATGATTCTTATTTGATATGGGACTTGGAATTATTTCTGTGCTTGAAGGACAGTGTTGTGCCATGAGGAAACAGAACCTCAGGAAGGAAAAGGAGATTCAAGTCCCCTAGAGATTTGTACCTACTCTATGCTTATTTCTATAGCCCTTTGTCAGGGGTAGTTATGGAGTTGAGAGTTTAATGAAGACAACAGAGGCATTGTGTTTTACTGGAGGGATCCCCATGGGACGGAGCATCAGGAGACCAGGGGTCAAGTCCCAGATTGAGATTGCTGTGTGTGCTTTTGGAAAGCTATCTCACCTCTCAGGGCCTTGATTTATCCTTCTATAAGATGAGTGAGCTGGACTAACTAGTCTCTAAAATCCTTTTCTACTGGGGTAGCTAAGTTGCACAGTGGTTAGAGCTCCAGCCTTAGAGTCAGGAGAACCTGAGTTCAAATCTGGCCTCAGACACTTGACACTTACTAGCTGTGTGACCCTGGGCAAGTCACTTAATCCCAATTGCCTCACTAAAAAAAAGCAAAAATAATAACAATAAAATCTTTTTCAACTTCAGCATTGTGGGCCTCCCTAGATCTTATCTCTCCCAGGTGATGATAACTGCTTTATGCCCAACAGTCCCCTAATCAAGGTGAAGAAAGCTTTCTCATCATTTCTCTGGCCTCGTCAAGCCTATTTCCCCTCACCATACTTAGGATAATTCCCATTTCTATAGCTCTTTCCAGTTTTGTAGTGTGCTTTTCTTACAACTACCCAGAAAGTAGGTAGATCAAATATGATTATGAACTTCATGGATGATGAAACCGAGGGTCTGAGAAGGCGCTGATTGGCCCATAGGGTCACAAAGCTGTCCAGATTGAGAGTGAGGACTCCTCACACCCAGGCGTCCTGACCCCCAATTCCAGCTTTCTTGTCACTATGCTTTGCTCCCTCTCATTTATCTGGGGTCTGAATTAACATTTGCAGAGGCAATACCTCATCATTTAGTAGGAAAAACACTCTGGCCTGGGAGGCCCAGACCCTATGTCCAGCTCAGCCTGGACATACTCCCTGGGTAAGTCTTGGACAAGTCCCTTTCACTCTCTGGGTCTCAATTTTCTTCTCAGTAAAATGGGCAGTAATAATACATGCCCTCTCTCCCTTGTAGGGTCTTCATGAAAAACATGTGAGATAACAGATGGAAGAGGTCTTTGTCAAAACCCTGCACCTGGATGCCTTTATTAGCATCCCAATGAAAAGGAGTTACAGACTGGTTCAGAGGAAGGAACTGGAGGGCCGTGGGGGCAGAGACTAAGGCTCTACCCAGCTGGCTGTGTGCCTTTGAGAAGGCCACTCCCTCTCAGTGTCTTCCTCGGTAAAAACAAGAATAATAATGCCTTCATGACCCACCTCACCCCACCTTTGTGAGGACCCAGTGAAACCCCACAAGCGCATCATTTGCAAACCCTAAAGTGCTATACAAATAAGAGTTCTCATCATTGCCACCATCGTCATCATCATTAGTCTCTGCCAGCTTGGTCTCATCACCACTTCTTTTCAGAAGTTTCCCCGCCCTCTTCCACTCTCTAGAAAGGCCTTATGTTTGTGATTCTCTCCATCCCATCCCACCCCAGCTGCCTCCACCGGCGTGGATTTCCAGGTGCCTCTCCCACCCCCCAACAGCACACCTCGCGCCCTCGCATCTCCGCCTGTTCCAGAATTCAATCAAAATTCCTCAGGGTGTTTTCCATTTCCTCCTCATGGCTCTGCAGGCCAGGGTCAGCAGCTCAAGTGTTACCTCCTCTGGCTCTGGCGCCTCTTGGGGCCTGTATCCTCTACAGAGCTGTGAGTCCACCCATGCCTGGATGTGCCAATCAGAGAGCAGGACCTGTTGAGTCCACCTCCACATCCATTCTCAAAGCTGCATCCTCTTTTCTGTTCCCATGGCCACCCCCACCAACACAGTCCCTCATTACCATCCACCTGGGCCCTTCCTTCTGCCATATTCTCCCCTTTCCCAACCTTCATTTGACTGCCAGGGTTGTTTTTCTCCCATGGTCTCCGTGTGCAATTCTTCAGTGGCTTCCCGTTGGCCTACAGAAGAAGGCTCCAGTTTCTTTTCCTGGCCAGTTCAGTGCCCTCCATCATCCCACAGCATCACCCAATCTTTACAGCCTCAGTTCACATGACCTTCCCCTCACCCCACCCCTTCACGCACTCTCCAACCAAATCAGACAATTCTCTCCACTTGTATCCCCTCCACCAAACCCAGGGCCTCTCTTGCCTTCCTGCCTTTGTTGGGACTTTTCCCTACTCCCACAATGTTCTCCTTCGCCTATTGAATTTCTAACCACCCTTTAAATTTCAAGTCAAATGATGCCTCCTCCAGAAAGCCTTCACTGATCCTTCTGTTGATAACGACCCCTTTCCTCGCCCACAGCGCACTTCATTTATACCTCTCTAAGGCGCTTCTCATGTATTATTATGCATTACACTTACCTGTGTTTGTATCTTATCATCTTACTAGAAGGTGAGCTCCAAGAGGGCAGGGATCATATCTTATCACTTACCACCTGGGACTTTTCTCAGCCTCAGTTTCCAAATTTGTAACATGAGGATGAAGATCATATGGGATCACCTATGAACAGCATTTTGTAAACCTTTGAATACCATAAAAACGCCAGCTATTATTATTACCCATGCAACCCTGGGCAAGTCACTCATATTTTATCACTTACTACTGGGACTTCTCTTAGCCTCAGTTTTCTTATCTGTAAAATGAGAGGGTTGGACATGTTAGTTTCTCAGTTCCCCACGGTCCAATGATCTAGATTTTGTCTCTCCTCCAGGGTTAAGTGTTTTAACAAATGCATATTTAGGGGCAGCTAGGTTGCGTAATGGATAGAGCACTGGCCCTGAAGTCAGGAGGATCTGAGTTCAAATCTGGCCTCAGACCAAACACTTGACACTACTAGCTGTGTGACCTTGGGCAAGTCACTTAACCCCAATTGCCTCACCAAAAAACAAAACAAAACAAAACAAATACATATTTAGAGAATGAAAGCAGTGCTTCTGCAGATGCTTCATCTTCCTCCCAACCACCCCTGCTGCAAGATCCAACCAGGCTCATCCCCCTCTCTGAACCTTTACTCATCCTGTTTACACCAATGGTCACACCTCCCTTTCTCCTCTTATCCTCTCCACACCCTTCCCATCCTTTGAGGTCTAGCTCATGTGCAATCTCTTCCCAGAAGCCTTCCTGACCCATTCGTTTTTTCTCCCTTGAGCTCTGATAGTCCTTGGATTCTAGCCCACATTGCCCAGCACTCAGTATCTCTCTCAAATCTTTCCTTAAGTTTCACATGCATCCATTGAACCATTCACTCTGACCCTCAATTCTATTCTGCCTAATCTTGCTCTGGGACCCTTCACCAGAGTCCCCTGCAAAGATGCAGCATGGTATATTCATTGCGCATCCTAGATCCTTGAAGATCATGCTAATGGAGCACTGCCTTTGACAGGTCCTAACAAGCTTCATAGGCTTCAAAGGACAGGACCAGTGACATCCTGGGGGCCCATTGCCCCAGGACCAGCCTCCCAGGTATGAAAGCCAGCCACTAGGGGATGAAAACTTAAGGCCACAGAAATTCAAAGAGACCTTCTACTAGGCCATGGAAGGAATGAGGTCTGGGTTGATGGATGGAAGCCCAGTACTGATGAATTCAGAGATGTTTGGCAGCCTGGACAAGGACCTGAGAGGAGAGGGGTAACAGCAGTGGTCTTCAAGTGACTTGCTCAGGGTCACACAGCTTCTAAGTGTCTGAGGCCAGATTTGAATCCACAAAGACTAGTCGTCTTGACTCCAAGCCAAGCACTCTACCCACTGTGCCACCTAGCAGCCCTAACTGTATTTGTAAAGCACTTTGCAAATTTTAAAGTGCTATATAAATGCTAGTTACCATTTGTATTAAAGGAATAAGTCTAATTGCCTTGATCCGTCATTCAAGGCCCACCATGATCTGGTTACATCTATCTATGTAGCTTATCTCCCTCTGCTCATTTTCATGTCATCTAAGCTTAGAAGAGCTTCAATTTAACATGTCTAAGTCATTGCTTGTATAGTTCCCTCTCTTTGAGATGCCACCGTTCTCGCTCATCTTTCCCTGTTGAAATTTTCCTTATCCTTCAAGGCACAGTTCAGATGCTACCTCCTTCATGGAGCTTTCTTTTTTTAATGGTAAAAAATTATATTTATTGTATAGGACAACACATTTAATTGTTTAACTTTATCACATTTCGCATTCTCTTTGACCTCTGAACTCCTGTCACATTCCACTCCGTGCATCTCTTAGGCATTTATCATTTCCTGTTCGGGCTCAAAGCTATGTTTGTACACGTCATATCTACCTCCCAAAGACTGTAAACTCCTTGAGAGCAAGAACCATGTCTCATTTATCTTTGTAACTTCAGAACCCTCCAAATTATTGTTTGATACTGCTTGTTGAGCCGGGTTGACAATCCTCATGGGATCTGTCTTCTGCAGACAGCGGCAGATGAGAGTGACTCCTCCTCCCTGCTTCCTAGAGGTGCCCTGGCCCGGGCCTCAGAACCCGGCTGGGTGACCACGGCCAACCTGCTTTATCTCACAAGTCCTCAGCAGAGATCCTTCTCTGGAGAAGGAAGCATTTGGACCAGACGATCCCAAAGGGCCCTTCCAACGCTAACGTTGCCTTTTCTATGTTCTAATGCCTTTCCGTCTCTAACACTGAAATTTGTTCTTGGGTCCATTCTAGCTCTAACGTTCTGTGTTCTAAGGACTCCAAGTTCTGACAGTCTATGTTCTAAGAAGGTCCCTTACAGCTACAGTTCTAGAGCAAGAAGGAGACTTTGAGGCCATCCACGGGGCAGTCACCTCCCTCATTTTAGAGATGAACTGAAGCCCGAAGAGTGACTTGCCCAAGGTCATAAATGTTGTGTGGGGAGAAGACAGGATTCAAACTCAGATCCTCTGGTTTTCCACTTGACCACACTGCCCTCTGGCCCCTTCCACCTCTGACATTCTATGTCCTGAGGTCCTTTCCAGATCTGGCGTTCTAGGGTTCTAATTCTTTCCAATCTATCTAATCTGTCATCTGGGGGCCAAGAATGTTTAGCAGTTTTCAACTTAGGCCTCAAATTAAGGATTATTGTTTTTAAAGAGAGGGCAAGCCAGGGAGAGAAAGAGAGCAGATATATGGCTGGCTTCCAAGTTAAGAATCAGCAAAAAACTCTGGTGATCTGATTGTGGGGGAGACAGGGGAATGGAGAGACAGACGCAGACAGTCATAGGCACAGACACAGACAACGGGAGAGAGACAGAGATAGACAGAAACATTAGGAGACAGAATCACAAAAACAGAGACAGACATAGAGGGAGAGAGAGACAGGAGGAGAGAAAGGAAAAGGAAAACAAATAGCCTGTGGTGGAAGGAAAGGGGGGAAATGGAAGGGCTCCAAGGAGGGCAAAGTTGGCTGTTCTTTGTGGCCAGGAATATGCAGGCCATCGTGTGATTCTTCACTGTGGCATTACCTGGATCTTTCCCACCTCGCTCCCAATCGCACTTTCCCCCGCTTTAGAGTCGGTTGAAAATCAAGATGGAAGGAGAAGGGAGACGGTGATTGCTTTGCATTGTGATACTGAGCCCCTCCACCTCTCAATCCCATCGGGCAGGACATTCTGCCCTCTCTGGGGAATCTTCGTCCTGCAACCTACACATGCCCTCCCTCCCTCCTCCTCCAGCTCCACGGGCATTGTCGTCACATCTGTACAGTGATGGAATCGGTGATTCCAGAAGTCCTGTCCAGCTCCAAAATTGTATGGTCTGTGTTCTAACAGTGTATGTTCTAAGGCGTCTTCCAGTTCTAACACTGTGTTCAAAGGTCCCTCTACAGTTCTGACAGGCCTGTGTTCTATGTTCTAAGGCCCCTTCTGACTCCAGTGTTCTAGGATCATGTGTCATTTTCCACTGTATTCTTTCCAAGCCCTTTTTCATCTGTTGTAACATTTAATCCTCACAGCAGAGAGAGTTAGGACAGAAATTATTCCTTCCCATTTGACAGAGGGGGAAATTGAGGCCTAGAGAAATGACAAGACTTGCTCAGTCACTGGTAGAGTTGGGACTAACACCCATCTCCTGGCATCATAGAGAATAAGTCAGAACTAATCCCATTCTCGCTTCCTGGAGTGTGTGATCATCCCCGGTGGCTGGCATTCTCCCTATCCAACCTCTATCAATCAGGAGCCTTTGGAGGAAATCAGGAGCAGCATCTCTTCCAATGGCTGGGGACTCCTAATTAGGGCCACAAGAATGTGCTTGGACCCTCCCAGCTGAGCATTGTTCCCCCCCCACCAGTTCCAGCCCAGGTCCCTCCTGCCTGCCCTGTTGCCAGCTTCTATCCTACCCCAGGCCGAGAGAAATTCAAACAGCCACAGAAGCAAAATCAGCTCTGTGCCAGCCTCAACCCCTCTTCCCAAACAATTCTAGGAAAACCAAATGCCAGGGAATGAGAGCAATGAGGCTGGTGGTATTATCTTCCCTTTGGGCTCATGGCCTAATTTTCATTAGGCCCACTGCCTGATTTTGTTTTTTTCCAGTTGCCCGCTGGACATCTCTTCTTGGACGTCCCACTAGCATCTTGAACTCCTCGTGTCCAAACCCAAGCACCATCACTCCTCTTATGCCCCATTTGGAATCAGAGACTCACAGAACCTCAGAGTTGGAAAGCCTTCACAAAGACCACAGAATGTTCAAGCTGGAGGGGGCCTTAGAGACCCTCGGCTCCTCCCCCAACATGGCGTAGTGAATAGGGCTTGGTGTCAGGAGGACCTGCTTCAGACACTTACTATCCGTGTGACCCTGGGCAAGTCACTTCTCTGGACCTTTTTCCTCATCAATACAATGAGGGAACTGGGGCTCCATGTCCTCTAAAGTCCCTCCTAGCTCTAAGCATATGGTCCTATGAAGCTCCTTGTTTGACAAAGGAGGAAACTGAGGCCAAGAAAAAGGAAGTGACATGCCAAAGGCCACATCCTGAGTTAGTCACAGAGAGAGGATTTGTACCCGTGTCTCCTCATTCCAAGATCTGGCCCCTTTCTTTCCACCACTACACAAGTAAACTGTGAGCATGCCCTGTAAGCCCAGTCCTGTTTTTGGTGTATTAAGTCATTGCTGCATAGTAGAAAAAGGAAAGACTGCCAGATTTGGAGTCAGAGGACCTGGGTTCAAATCCCAGCTCTATCACTTACTACCTTGGACAAGTCACTTAACCTTTTAGGGTCTCAGTTTCTGCATCTGTAAGATGGGGTTGGATTAATGATCTTTTCTGGCTCTAAAGGTATGGTCCTATGAGCTCAACCTGGTGTCATCTTTACCTCCCTTCCAGGCCCGACTCAGACATCACCTTTCTCCAGGAAGCTGACTGATGGGCACCAGGGCTGATACTCGACATGCCTCCCACCTTTACTACATCTGCCTCACAAGAAACGACCTTCCCATCGGGTTTTCCCAGCTTTCCTGATTCATGCCCTTGCTCTTTGAACCCATCCCTATGAAACAACCTTTCCTAAAATGTAAACTCCTTGAGGGCAGACTCTGTGCCTCTTTTTTTTTGTCTTTGTATACCCAGTGTTTAGCTCAGTATCTGCCATGTAGTAGGTGCTTAACGAATGCTTGTTGATTGATTGTTTGAAAAATCATCCCTAACTCATGCGTTCCTTCTCACATCAAGCTTATGTCTCACCTTGAAACATTTATTCTCACTATTCCACCAACCAGAACTCCATCCTCTCCAAATCTTCCCTGACTTTGGAGACCCAACTCAAAGCCCACTTCCTCCAGGAAGCCCTCCTCCTCTCCCTTCCCAGACTGGTTGGACCCCACAGTTAAGTGCTTGCCTCCATTCTGTCCTCCAGCGTCTCTCCCTGTGACAGTGGCACTGTGAGGGCTATGCCCATCTCTCAGACCAGGGGTCTCTCAGCTACAGGGGAGGCCATGTCTCCCCCTCAAACTGAGGGCTTCTTATAGGCAGGACCTCTCACCTCCTCCCCCTGGATTCCTCCTGATTTTTCTAGGCTCTGCCTACCCCACCCCCATCCCAGGAAGGGCTCTGAGATGGGGGGAGGGTGGGGGAGGGGAAGAGCAGAGTGAGCAGCCTTCCTGCCTCTCCCACACCAGGGAGGGGTGGTCTTGGATGAAGTGGGAGGTCTGAGCCAGGGAAGAAGTCAGAGGTTTCCATAAGGGCAACATTTCCATAGCAGCAAGAGGCAAGAGCTTGTGTTTATGCTTCACATAGTTTAATCCGCCTCTGTGGTCGCCCCTCCTCTCCCATCCACCCCCAGACAGACTGACACCCCGGCGGCCAAGAGCAGGCGCCCACCAGGAGACCATTGACCCAACCCCAGATCGGCTGGGCTGCTCATCCTCCCTGGGAAGAGACATCAAAGCAGAAGTGGTCCTGGGCTGGACAGCAGCAGGGGTCAGAGTGGTACCATCCATGGATTGTTCCTGGGAGCCACATAACCCTCAGGCTACTCAACATTCTATGGGTGGAACCCACCCCCTGAGTGGCTCTAGGAAAGAACTCTGGGAGCAGGGCAAAGTGCCTCTCGGTGAGGGGAGGGCTCAGTGCTCATCTAGGGGGGCTTGGCATGGGATCCCACCTCTTCCTCCGGGGAGGTTTACTCAACTATTCCACCCACCCTAATCCCCTCTGTCTGAAGAGCTGGGTTAAAATTCCCCCTCTGACCTACTGACAATAAACCTAAAACCAAACCTCCAGTAACTATAAAATTTCCCCTCTTACCTACTAACCAATCAACCACTCTGGGAGCCTCAGTTTCCCCCTCTGAAAAAACAGTATAATAGTATTTGCCCTGAGTATAAGGTAGGAATGAAGGAACTACTTTATAACCCTTAAAGGCATATAAATATGAGCTATTGTTACTTTTATTCTTAATATTATTCAGTCTGAATTGTGAAATCTGGCCCTTTCGTGTCCTTCTCAGGACTTCCAGTTTCATCCAGTCCATGAGCACCACTCATGATAATGCTGCATTCCTTCCCAGCCTAGACTCACAGAATTACAGAATTTAGAGCCAAAAGGGACATCTAGTGTAACCCTCCCATTCCACAGAGAAGGAAACAGTCCTAAGGAGATTGGGACCTGCCCAATGTTCCATGACTAATTAGTGGCAGAGTCGGGATTTGAACTCAGATCCTCTAACTCCAAATACAAGCAATGCTCTTTCTGCTATACCTCACTGACCTCATTTACCTAGAATCCTAAAATCATCAATTGTTAATGCTGTCAAAAGTGCCACCACCAGGGCAGCTAGGTAGCACAGTGGACAGAGCACCAGCTCTGGATTCAGGAAGACCTGAGTTCAAATCTGGCCTCAGACACATAACACTTACTAGCTGTGTGACCCTGGGCAAGTCACTTAACCCTGTTGCCTCACCAAAAATAAAAATAAAAAAAGGAGAGTGCCGCCATGCTTCCAGGTATGCAGATCCCCGGCCTTGGAGTCAGATCCAGTCTGTTGATAATTCCCATCGATTCCCCCTCCAACAACTCTCCTATACATCTCCTCTCCACTCCCACAGCCAGCACCCTAGCGGCCCTCAGCACCTCTCACCTGGACTGTTGCAACAGCCTTCTAATTCACCTCCTGGCCTCAAGTCTCTGAGACCCTCTTCAAGTTGCTCAGCTACCAAAGGGATTTTCCTCAAGTGCAGATCTAAGCATGTTATTTCTGGGCTCAAGAAGTTCAGGTGGCTCCCAATCACCTCTAGGATCAAATCCAAACTCCTCTATTTGACCCACAAAACCCTTCCATGCTTATCAAACATGATCTACCTTCACACACTCAACTTGGCTACTTAGTGCACACACAGAAGTCATCTCCTAACTCCATGCCTTTGCAGAGGCTGCCTGGGGGAGGGGGGAGGTGCTCCCATCTCACCTTTGCTAACTTTGTCAGTGAGGGTGTGAGGGGCTCTCCTGTGACAGAGCATGTGGGCTTTGGGATAGCTGCTCTGACTGTTCAGAGGACTTATTTTCTTCTTTGCAATAATAATAACAACAATAACTATTGCATAACCCTTTCAGGTTTTCAAAGCACTGCAGAGTGCTTTAATTTCTACCTCTGCTATTCATTGGTTATGTGACCTTGGGCAAATCATTTTCCTTTTCTGGGTCTCAGTTTCCCCATCATTAAAATGGTAGAGTTGGACTAGAGAATTGCTGATCAATCAACCTATCAATCCGTTAAGCATTATCCATGTGCCAGGCACTGCCATTAGGTACTAGGAATACAAAGACAAAGGTGACATAGTCCCTGCCCTCAAGGAGCTTACATTCTTAAAAAAAAAAGAAGAAACCCTACATATAAGTAAATTCAAAGTATATACAAGGAAATTACAAGGTGTTTTGTTAACGGAAGGGTGGGAGGAAGGGGTGGCCACTGTGGTCGACAGAGAGAACCAGGGAAGATCCCACGTAGGAGGTAGCACCCATTCAAAACAAACAAACGAAAAAGAAAAGCAAGGTAAGTTTCTAGGCATAATGAGGTCCTTCCTAGCTATCCTTCAAGGTCTTGCTCAAGTCTGGCCCCTTTTAGGAAGGCTTTTCTAACTACTCTGACCGTTCAGGGATCCCTCTCTATTCTGGATGTCTACATATTCAAGCTCAGTACCGCAGAGCTTACCACCTCTGCCTCTTTATAGAGATCTATATCCTGCGTCTATATGTAGATGCGGGATATAGGCATAGATATAGGATATACATAGATAGATACCATATATATGTATACGGTATGCACATGCACATATATGTATTATACATGGTATAAATCGATATCTATCTATATCCTATATCCATATCTATCTATACACTATATCTAGATAGGTAGATAGAGAAGCAGAGGTGATAAGCTATGTAGTCCTAAGGTTGAATATTACAGGGTTCCAGAATAGGGAGGGATCCCTGAAGGATCAAATATGTGTGTATATACATATACATATACATACACATATACACATACATACACATACACATACACATACACGTACACGTAAACGTAAACGTACACGTACACGTACATGTATACATATACATACACATACACATACACATACACATATACATATACATATACATATACATACATACACATACACATGCACATATACATATACATGCACATACACATACACATACACATATATACATACACATACACATATACATACACATACACACATACACATATACACTTACATACACATACACATATACACACGTACATATACATACACATACACGTGCACATACACACGTATACACATATACATATACATGCACATACACATATACATATACATACACATATACATACACATACACATGCACATACACATATACACACACATGCACATACACATATACACACATATACACATATACATATACATACACATGCACATGCACATATACACACATATATACATATACATATACATACACATACACATATACACATGCATACACATATACATACACACATATACATACACATATACATACACATATACATATACATACACATACACATATACATACACACACATACACATACACATATACATATACATACACATACACATACACACACATACACATATACACACATACACATGTACATATACATATACATACACATACACGTGCACATACACATATACACACATATACACATATACATACACACATACATACACATACACATTTATATATACATACACACACATACATAAACATACACATATACATTTACATACACATACACACATACACACATACACATGTACATATACATATACATACACACATGTGCACATACACATATACACACATATACACATATACATATACATGCACATACACATATACATATACACACATACACATATACATATACATACACATATACATATACATACACATATACATATACATACACATA
>NW_020945437.1:21253753-21257475 GCF_900497805.2 Vombatus ursinus
ACATACACATATACATATACATACACATATACATATACATACACATACACATAGGGGTGTGTGGGGTGTTCAAGGATGACTAGCACCTTTGGTGTGAAGGCTTGCCAAGTCCTTTTCAAGGCTGCTCATTCACTTTTGGTGTCCACTGGGCACTTAACTCTACCATCTGTGATTCCAAGAAGCTATAGCATGCTCCATGGCCACAACACAGTAAATCGTTTCAGCAGATGGGCTAAACCAGGTTGAGGATAGCCAACAGACTTCAAGGCCGCTGGTGAGCTGGACGAATGGGTGGATGAAAACAATCTGTCCTGATGGCCATGAAGGTGGCTGGAGCAGGGGCTGTGGAGCACTTAGAGGTTGGTCAGACATCAAAGGCACCAAGGTCATTCACGGCATCCCAGGCCATCATCAGTCGTCTTGGAAGAGAGAGTGAGGCTGATGACTTTGTGCAGCTCTGCCTCACTTAAATCCAATCTATGCTTGAGCCAAGGTATCACCCTGTGATGTCATTGGTCCACTTTGAAAACGAAGGACAGACAACAATCTGGAATACGTGCATCTCTATATATCCATATGCCACATTAATTGCCAAATCCAGAAGGACTTTTCCAGATCCAAGCTCTCACCTTACAGATGTGGGGAAGGGTCATAGGGATTCAGTTGGAAGCTACTCAAAGACAATCTAGTCTAATCCCCTCATTTTACAAAGGAAGACAATGAGTTCTAGAGAGGCTGAGTGTCTTGCCACAGGCCTCCTCATTAGTGAGAAGCAAAGTTGGGTTTTGAATCCAGGACCCTTGTCTCTAAATCCATGTTGTTGGGTTTTTTTTTTCCTTGCTGATTGACATAGGGGGCACTGGGAGGTGCAGGTGGGGAAGAAGAGGGAAAGCATTTATTTTCTTTCCTAAGTCTCTCCTTTCAGCATCTGCTCATAAATCACTCTGTCATGAGGGACATCAGGGGGCATGGGCAGATTTTCCAAACACATCCGTGGGTGAGCAGTACTCAGGCTCCAAGCTGCCCCAGGTCCTCCAAATAGAGAATACAGAGGATGTGGCTCTTGGCTCCCTCCCTTGTCCACCCACCCAGGGCTCCAAATGCCCAGCCCGGGACACTAGAAGAGCCATGTTTTCCTGGAGCCATTGGGGGGCACGGGGGAGGGGAGATCTTTGTAGCAAGGCCCATGGTCTGGGCACCAGATGAAGAGTTGGAACAACTCAAAAGATCCCCAGACCCCATGCAGGCCTTAGGCAAACCCCCATCCTCTCATCCTGTTCCTCCAGGGCTGTGCAGAGGGTGGGATTTCTCAAGTAGGACTGGATTCTGGGGGCTGATAGGAGACCTGCATCCCATCTGGAAAGGTCCATTCACCAGCATGCTTACTCCCATCCCAGGCCTGAGTTGAAAGCCAACGATCGTCCCCAAAAGGCTTGGAATTGTTTTCAAGTCTCCTAATGAGCAGAGAGGGACAGCAGGGAAGGGGAGGTGCAGTGGGATGGGGAATGAGGATGGCTCTGTGCATGTTTGACTTATGTTGGGGAATTGTTAGCACAATAAACACTGCTTTCTTTTTATAGGGGAAATGGGGCTTTCTGGATTTCTGGGAAGAGTAGAAATGAATGCACAGGCCTCCTGGGTAGAGAAATCCTCCCTACTTGTACAAACAGTTCGGGAGGGTTGAGGGAGGGGGTGAGTGGGCTAGAATGTTTAATCCAAAATCAGGGCATTAACACACTGAGGGAGGCAGAGGGTTTCATAAGGCTTGGGGAGCCTGGGAATGACCCTCTGTATTCTGTATTTTCATTTTTGTGTTCTAAGATCCTTCCATGTCTGACATTCTCTGTTCCATCTCCGAACAGTCTATATTCTAAGTTAGCTTCTATCTCTAACATTCTCTGTTTTAGGGGCTTTTCCAGCTCTGATATTCTGGATTCTAAGGACCCTTCCACCTCTAATGTTCTCTCTTCGAAAATCCTTCTTTCACTTCCAACATCCTCTCTTCTAAAGTCCCTTGTAGCTGTGATATTTTATGCTGTAAAGCCCTTCCCACATTTGATATTCTACATTCTGAGGTCCCTCTCAATTCTGGTGTTTTATGCTCTCAAGTTCCTCCCAACTCTGATATTCTACATTTTCCTATTATTCTCTAATTTTAAGATGCTGTGATTTCTGTCTAGGAGATTGACTGTGCCATCTCCAAACTCATTTAGCAAAACAGGGCTTTGGGAGCAGGGTAGGGATTACCAGCCTTTCTTATCAACCCTTCAGTGTGAGGACTAACCTTAATGAGGATGAATGGGCTGCTGACTGGGCTGCTGTCCCATGGACGTGAAGCCAGAGCTAGATTTAAGGGGGCCAGGCTGTGCCGAGGGCCAGTGAGAATGGCAGATCAGAGAAGGGAGGAGGTGTGGTGGGAGAGAGGAGATAAATTGGGATTCTTGACTTATTTGGAAAGGAAATTCATCTTCCTGGGTTGTAGTATAATGGAAAGAGCCTTGGATTAAGAGTCAGAAAATAGGAGTTAATCCTGGCCCAGCCACTAACCCACTTTGCAGTCCTGGGTAAGTTACTTCTTATCTCCAAGCCTCATTTTTCTCCTCTGTTAAATCAATGGGGATGATGATGATGATGATGATGATGATGATGATGATGATGACATTGATGATGTCTCCTCAACTTTCTACCTCAAAAGTGTTCATGATTAGGTAAGAAGAGGTTTATAAAGATAGCATTTAAGCTGAGTTTTGAAGGAAACCGGGGATACTAAGAGGCAGACGTGAAGAGAAAAATGAATTTCAGGCACTGGAGACAAGCTGTATAAGAGTGTTGAGACAGGAGATGTGAAGAACAGTAAGTATAATTTGGCTGGACCATAGAGCATAAGGTCCTGTTTGTCTGTCTCTTTACCTCTCTATCTCTCTATCTACCTATATATGTGGTAATATACACTAAGTTTGTAAAGGCAGTTAGTTGAATCCAGGTTGTAAAGGGCTTTAAATGCTGAACTGAGTTTCTATTTTGTCCTAGAGGAAGCCACTAGAATTAGGGAGTAGCAGAATGACATGGTCAACCTAGCACTTTGGGAAAATAACTTTGACAATCATGTGAAGAGTAGATTTGAAAGAAGAGAAACTTGATGCAGATAATGAACCCATGGAAACCAATGAGGTGATCAAGAAAGTGTGTAGAGGGAGGAGAGAGCCTGGGGGTCACCCACAGTTAACAAGTATGATATAGAAGAAGAACCAGCACACAAGACCAAGAAGGAGCAGTCAAAGAGGTAGGAGGAGAACCGAGAGAGAGTAATGTTACTAAAAACCCAGAGAAGAAAGAGTATCTAAGAAAAGAAGGTGTAGTGTCAAAGACTACAGAGATGTCAAGGATGAGGGAAGAGAAAAAAATAATTTAATTTGGCAATTAAGAGATTGCCATTAACTTTGGAGGGAGCAGTTTCATTTGAATGATGAGGTTGAAAGCCAGACTGCATAAGATTAAGAAGTGAGTTAAAGGAAGCAAACAAATAGAGGCTAGAAAGCTACTTGCCAGGAATGTGGTCAAGGGAGTTTCTACCCAAGCATGGACTGAACCAGATAACTGGCAAGATTCCAACTGAGGTAGATTGGGGATTGATGGTAGAGATAGACAGACGGGGAGAGAGAGAGAGAGAGAGACAGAGAGAGAGAGAGAGAGAGAGAGAGAGAGAGAGAGAGAGAGAGAGA
>NW_020945437.1:21257485-21288411 GCF_900497805.2 Vombatus ursinus
AGAGAGAGAGAGAGAGAGAGAGAGAGAGAGAGAGAGAGAGAGAGAGAGAGAATATGTAGATAGATAGACACATAGATAGAGACAGAAAGGTAGGTAGATAGATAAAAAGGTAAATTAAAAGATAGCTAGAGAAAGCATTTAGTAAGCACTACTCTGTGGGTAAATCAAACACTGGGAAAGAAATGAGCTGTCCAGCAATTTCCTCATCAATAGAATGAAGATAATAACCCCTGTACTACCTATATCAGAGGGTTGTTAGAAGGATCAAATGAAATAATGTATAAAATGTGTTTTTCAAATTTTTATAGCTCTATATAAATGGTCAATCATTATTAATATTACTTCTCCCTCAGATCCAAGGAATTTCCTGAGGGATGAGACTTTGTTTCCCACCTAACACTGGACAAAAGACATGGGTTCATACCATGCTCCCACGATTTACTAAGCACATGACTTTGGCCAAGTCATTTAAACTTGCTGCACCTCATGGTGAGATGGAGGGATGTGGGTTAGAATACAGTCCTGTTAGCTGGATCCAGAACTGGTTGACTAAAATGACTGGACTCTACCAATGACCAGGAAGGGTTCACTGTCAAAATGGAGGGAGGTCTCCAGCGGCACACCCAAAAAGTTACTTGTCCTTTTTGGTTTAGCATTTTTACTAATGGTTTTCTACAGAGGTATAGGTGGGATGTTTATCAAATTCATAGACAACATGGAGCTAGGAGAGGTAATTCACATGTTGTACAGCATTCAGAATTTAAAAAATGGGACAATTGGCCAAAATATTTTGAATGATGTTAGAAATATGTAATGCCTTATACTTGAATTCAAAAAGTCAACCTCATAATTATGGAATGGGGAATGTATGACTAAACAACAGTTCATGTGAAGATCATTTCCAGGCTTTAGCGTGGTGAAAATGCAATCTGAATAAATGGTGTAATATGGCCAAGATATTGAAGGTGATTTTAGCTGTATCTAGAGGCAGGGTGTCTAGACAATGAACTCAGTCCAAGACTGAAGAGAGGAAAGAAGAGAAGGAAGAAAAAGATCAGAATGAGAAGGAGGCAGAGGGGAGGAGGAGGGGGAGGAAGAGAGCAGGCTGGATAGCACTGGGGAAATTGCACAGTGCTTTCAATGACCCCAAGTTTTTCCCTGAAACAAAATTCCATCTTTCATTTATTTTTTGGACATCACTTTTTCTCCAGTGGTGCCATATGGGCTGTGGACAGTGGACTACAATAGTCTCCAAGGAATCACGGTTCCAGGTCACCCAGAGTGTAGTAGAGGTGCACGGTGGGCGCAATTGGTTGCAGCATATTAGCAATAAAGAATGAGGCATAAACTACCGTGCAAAATGTACCAGCAAAGAGATGTATGACTGGAAAAGGCAATGAGCCGGTCCTGTAGCAAAGGATAACAGATGGACACCCAGAGGCTGCACTGTTAGCCATATATTGTCAAGAGATGGAGTATGTAGCACCCCACCACCACTACCTATGGAGAATGTAGGGGAAGCTGTGTACCAGGGGAATGCATTATGGTCTGCACTTCCCCTGTGCCTTCTCTGCCTCCTCCCCACCAGAACCTTGGGCTCCAACCCTGGGCAAGTTTTCACCTTATCTTGCCGGGATTCAGGCCTCCATTAGACTCCTTGGGCATCTTCACACCATACTACCACATGCATACTCCCACCTCCAGTCTTAAGTTTTCTTATATTTGTTTCCCCAGCCTTTAGCACAGTGCCTGGTATGTAGCAAGCCCTTAATAAATGCTTCATTTATCTAGCTTATCTACATATCTATGATTTACATATGTATAGCTATCTGTCATCTGTGTGTGTATATATCCATCCATCTGTTATCTATGTATCTGTTTTTCAATCTATGTCTCTCTCCCTATATATATGTACATATATTTGTATATATATGTATATGTATATATGTATCTGTCTGTCATTATGTCTATATATCCATGGATATAGCCATCACTTTATCTATCTATCCATGTGTCTATGTATTTATGTTATCCATCTATTTATAAGCCTGTCTGTCTGTCTGTCTATCTAGAGTATAGTAAGCTAGCATTCATATAGTGTCAATTATATGCAAGGTGCTGTGCTAAGTGCTTTACAAACATTATTTCATTGGATCTTAAAACAACCCTGGGAAACTATTGTAGTCCACTGTCCACAGCCCATATGGCACCACTGGAGGAAAAGTGATGTCCAAAAAATAAATGAAAGATGGGATTTTGTTTCAGGGAAAAACTTGGGGTCATTGAAAGCACTGTGCAATTTCCCCAGTGCTATCCAGCCTGCTCTCTTCCTCCCCTTCCTCCTCCCCCCTGCTCCTCCCCCTTCTTTTCCTCCTCCTCTTCCTCCTCCTCCTCCCCTCTGCCTCCTTCTCATTCTGATCTTTCTCTTCCTTCTCTTCCTTCCTGTCTTCAGTCTTTCATTGAGTTCATTGTCTAGACACTCTGCCTCTGGATACAGCTAAAATCACCTTCAATATCTTGGCCATATTGCACCACTTATTCAGACTGCATTTTCAGCTATTATTATCATTGTCATTTTAAAATGAGGAAACTGAGGCAAACAGAGGTTAAGTGACTTGTCCAGGATCACACAGCTAGTAAGTGTCTGTGGGTGGATTTGAACTCAGGACTTTCTGACTCCAGGTCCAGTGTTCTATTTACTGTGCCAGTTAGCTGCCATATCTATCAATTGATTGATCAATCTATCTGCCACCATGGAGGAGCACCAACATGTGTTGAGACAGATTAATCATGGAAATTTTTCTATAGAAAGACAGATTTCCACTATAGTGATGAATGCCTGCTCAGCCAGATAGATACTGAGGCTTGAACCCATGACTTGGCCTCTAATAATTGCTTAGAGACCTATGGAACTCTTTAGGTTGAATGGATTAAAAAGACTAGCGGAATTAGGTTAGTGGAAGCCTCTCTCTGGATCCAGGCAGTGAGAATGAAAAATTCTTCTAGAGGCTACTATTTCACAAGGTCTCCCTGGGATGCTGGAAACATGAACCCATCTCATTCTGTCCTGGACCCTCTTCTCTTCTCTCCCTATACTGTTTTACTTAGTGATCTCATCAATTCTTATGGTTTCAATTATTATCTCTATGCTAATGATTCTCAGCACTACTTTCCAGCTCTAACCTCTCTCCTAACCTCCAAACTCACATCTTCAACTGAATATTAGACATCTCAAATTGGATGTCCTGTAGACATCTTAAACCAAACACAGCCAAAACCAAATTCATTCCCCCCTCCCCGCCAAATTCTCCTCTTCCAGACTTCCCTATTATGGAGGAGGGTATCATCAACCTCCCAGTTGCCCAGACTTGAAACCTAGGTCAACTCCTCCCTCTCATTTCCCTCCCTGCCCCCATATTTAATGACTTGTGAAGTCCTTCATAATATCTCTCATATATGCCCCCTCCTCTATTCCGACATTGCATACCTCATCATTTCATGCCCAGACTATTGCAATAGCGTACTTGTTAATCTCCCTGCCTTTCCCCACTCCAGACCATCCTCCACTCTGTTATCAAACAGATCTTCCTAAAGTACCCAGTCTGCCCATATTCCCACCACCACCCTCCATTCAAAAAATTCCAGTGGCTCCTTATTACTTCTAGGATCAAATCTAAAACTTTCTGTTTGGCTTAAAAAAAAAAACCCTCCATAACCCAGCCCCTTCCTACCTTCCCATGCCTCTTCCGCCTGACTCCTCACCATCACCCACCACATGCTCTGTGATCCAGGGACGCTGCCCGAGCTGTTCCTCCCACAAGAGAACCCAGCTCCCAACTCCACTCGGCTGTCCCCCACCCATGGAACATTCTCCCTCCTCATCTCCACCTCTGAGATTCTCTGGCTTCCTTTAAGCTTCAGCTCAATTCTCACCTCTACAAGGAGCCTTTCCCAGCCCCCTTTAATCTTAGTACCTTCACTCTGTTGGCTATCTCCAATTAACCCTGGGTATAACTTGTTTATACATAATTGTCCTCATATTGTCTCCCCCAGTAGATTGTGAGCCCCTTGAGAACAGGGGCTTCCCCCCCTTCTTTGTATTCCCAGCTCTTGGCACAATGCCTAGCACATGGTAGGTGATTAATATATGCTTGTTGACTGTCTCATTGTAGTTCTGCCTATCCTGGTGCTCTCAGGATTTGAACTCAGGGTGTCCACAGACTATATATACCACATCAAAGATCTCACCGATCCCCTGAAGTATTAAGGAACCCCAAAAAGGGTGGAGGTGATGGTCCCATTGTACTATACTCTGAGAATATTGGACACATCTGGAGCACTGGGCTCATATTTTAAGAAGGCCCTCCACAAGCTGGAGTGTGTCCAATGGGAGGGGACTGAAGCCCATGCCATGTGAAGGTTGATCAAAAGAATGAGAGATGTTTAGCCTGGAGAAGAAAGTCTTGGGTGGGTAAGTGAGGAGGAGGGGAGGGCACAGGGGAATGTGACATCAACTATTTGAAGGGCTGCCATGTGGAAGAGCAATTCAGCTTGTTCTTCTGGACAGAAGTTACAGAGAGGCAGACTGAAACTTGACGTTAGGAAAAACTTTCCTAGCATCTAGAGCTGATCCAAAGTGGAAAGGGGTCCAAGTAAGCCTAGAAAGGGAGACTGGGGACAGGTTAGGAAGAACTTTAAATGCCAAACACAGGAGTTTGTATCACAGGGGCAAGTGGCAGTCCCTGGAGCTTCTTGAGTAAAAGAGCGAATTGGTCACTTTAGGACAATCACTTTGGAGGATGTGGGCAAGAAGGGGTGGAGGGGCGAGATACTTGAGGTGGGGGGACCAATGGGGAGACTGTTGGAATAATCGAGGTAAGAAGAGATGAGAACCTGGAATAGGGTGGTTGTGATGTGAGTGAAGAGAAGGGGAAAGAGATGAGAGGTGGTGTAGAAGCGGGGGCTTGGCGATTGATGGGATGTGGGAGGTGAGGGAGAAGAAAGAATGACTCGGAGATTGTGAATTGGGGGACCTAGAAGGATGGTGGCATACTCAACAGAAACAGAAAAGACTGAAAGAGGGGAGAGGTTTTTTTGGAGGGGAAGGAGAGAGAGAGAGAGAGATAGAGAGTAGTTTACAGTCTAGTCCCTACTCTCTTTTCTCTCTCCCTTCAGCCGCTTGATTCCTTCCCAGTTTAGCACTGACATTCCTTCAAATAATAATAACATCATGGCACCTTGAATAGAAGACTGGTCTTAGAATCAGAAAGAATGATTCTGACTCATACTGGCTGTGTGACCATCAATCAATCAATCAATCAATTTATTTTTTTATTAATTTATTTTGATTTATCAATAATCACTTCCATATGCTTTTGAGTTTAAAATTTTTCTCCCCCTTCCTCCCCACCACCCTCCCCAAGACGGTGCCCAATCTGATACAGGCTATACATTAACATTCATAGTAAACATATTTTCACATTAGTGATGTAAGTAAAAATTAAAACCAATAGGAGGAACCATCAGAAAGAGGAAACAAAACTCAACAGAAGAGAAGAAAAAAAAATAGCAATTCACCTTCCATAGTTCTTTCTTTGGATGTGGATAGCATTTTCCATCACAAGGCCTCTGGAGATGTCTTAGATCCTTGTATTGCCAGGAAGGGTTAAGTTTATCAATATTAGTCATTGCACAACGTGGCTGTTATTGTGTACAACCTTCTCTTGGTTCTACTCATTTCACTCAGCATCAGACCATACAAGTCTTTCCAAGTTTTTCTGAAGTCAGCCTGTTCATCATTTCTTTCAATCAATTTATTAAGCACTAGATTTACAAACAGAGACAAAAGACAGTCCCTGCCCTTAAGGAGCTTACAATCCAATGAATTTTAAGGGACTTAACCTCTTGGTGCCCCAGGTACTAATTATAATTTAGACATATTGGTTATTGAACTGGTGAAGGAATCAGTGTAGAAACTGAGTGTCCCTGACATCAATGAAATCACAGGTCCGACCCTCTCCCTCCTCTCAAACAAAATCAAAAACCAAAAACATTTAAGGTTTTACAAAACACTTCCTTCAGTACAGCCCTGTTAAGCAAAGTAGTATTCATCCCATTTTACAGATAAGAAAACTGAAACTCAGAGAAATGATTTGTCCAAGTTCACAGAGATAATAAATGGCAGAGGCTCTCGGATTCAAGTCTTGTGACTCAAAGACTCTTTCCATTAAAACTGGAGATGTAGCTGAAATCTGGGACAAGTTGGATCAATGGTTAGTGTATGATGCCCGTGAGATCAAGGTCAAGAATTCTAATAGCTCTAAGGAAGGAAGAAAAGAAAGAAGGAGAGATTATTAAGCATTCATTATATACCAGGCACTGTGCTAAGAGCTGTGCACACAAATACCAGTAAAAAGAAAGACAGTCCCTGCCTTCATGGAGCTTATATTCTAATGGGGGGCTGAGGTGGCAGGGGGAAGATGATACAGCAAAGAGAGCCAAAGGGGAGGAGAGGTGAAGAGGAAGGTACCTGGCAAGGGGGCCTCATTTTGAAATTCAGAAAGTCAGGAACAGGGCTGAGAGGAGAATGAAGACTAGTTTGCCAAAGCCCTTCCACAAAATGGAGGCTCCAAGAGAAACTCAGCAGTGGAAGGAGGTGGCATGGGCCTTTGGGAGAAATATTCCAGAGTGATCAGGACAGAGAGGTAGAAGGTAGTAGACTGTTCCAGGGAAAGGAGGCCCCCGGCACAGAGGAAAGTTCCAGGATGAGCCAACAGGAGATGGGGTTTGGTTTTGAAGTCCAGATGGTCAGGGACAGGCTCCAGTCCAAGCCTGGTCCTTAACACTAGCCTGATTCCTAACCCTGACCCAGGCTGACCTGTGGTACTGGGCTGGACCTGTTCACAAATCTGAATTTGTTTCTACTCCCCCAAATACATGGTTGGTGGTACGGTAAGAAGAGCAGTCAGAGACTTGGAAAAAGCACAGCACCCTATCAAGAGTAGACGCTAAATTAATATTGGTTGGTTTCATGTGACAATATTTTCTATTTCAATCTTTCTGCTGACCTGCCATGTGACTTTGGATAAAGCAGGCAATAAATGTTTAACAATTGACTCTCCAAAAAATAGTTCAGTAAACTTTTAAGTTTAATCTGCATTATTCACATTTTCTTCATCAATCAATCAAAATCCGATTGATAGACTTTGCTGATTTCTGAGGTGTAAGTGCTCTCACTGAAAATTTAACAATCAGCTGTTGAGAGTGGATATGAGCTGATACCAGTCCGCCTCTGCTTAAAGGGCATGTGGTCACTGTTTTCCATGGGGCAGAGGAAAACAAATTTGGTCCAGAAAGCAGAATGAAGAGAACTGGAGGGTTGGGGAGTGAAGGGGATTAGAGGAAGGGAAATTTCAGATCTGAATCAGAAAAACTGCCTGCTAATCATTGCTCTTCTCTAATGAAGTGGGCTGCCTTGGGAAATTGTGAGCTCTCTGTCCACTGAGATCCTTGAGAAGCAGCCTGATTTCTCCCTATCAGGGATGCGTAGAGTGAATCCCTATCCTCAACAGGAGATTGTCCTAAAGGATCTCTAAGATGTTCTGATGATTAAGTCAAAGGTTCTGTGATTTCAAGACTCTGTGAATGATTCTGTTGTAGCAGGGGTTGGGTTAGAGATCACATTTGCCCCTACGTTATGATTCTAAAATTCTATGAGTCTGAGATTCTATGATTTCCAGATTCTGTGAATCAAATTCTAAGATTCAGACTCAATGATTCTGAGGTCCTGTGATCTTAAAATGGGAAATAACAATCCTTCCCTGGCTTCCCTCAAAGGGATGTTTTGAGGATTTAATCAATCAGGAGATAATAGGCAAGGAAGTGCTTTGGAAAGTAGACATGTCTGTATAAGTGAGAGGTCTTCCAGCTGTGCCCCCTCTCAGTCTCCTCCCCCCCTTCCCTCCCACCCTACATGTTTTATCAGCACCATTAGCCCAGGCTGGGAATGGGTGGGCAGCCGGCCACACCACAAGTCTCCCCAAGGCGCTCAGTAATGGACCCTATAAAACACGCCCTGTCATGGCCTCCTGCTTAATTACCAAATTGTTCCCAGATCTCCCTCCCCTGGCCTGACCTTCCTCAGAGCTCCAAGTTCATTAGGGAACATCAAACAGTGGGGGGTCGGAGGACCCTGGTGGGAGGGGAGCAGGCTCACAAGAAAAACATTCATGCCAGGAACTTAGCATCTCCTCTGTGGGCCTGGAGTGGAAGGAACCAGACTCACTTCACACACACACACACACACACACACACACGCACACACACACACACACACACACACACACACACACCTGAAAATTGTGTGAGATCTGGAATCAAAGGACCAGGGTTCCAGCCTTAAGTTCTAACCCTTAATCTCACTGAGCCTCAGTTTCCCCCTCCATAAAAGGAGACGGTTAGACTAGATCAGAGGATCGGGAGCCCAGGAACTACTAAGGGGTTTGTGCAGAAATTTCTAGGGGTCCTTAAACTTGGGTAGGAAAAAAATTACATCTTTATTTTCATTAACCTTTCACTGAAATTTAGCATTTCCTTTGATTACTTAAATACACAACTCTGAGGAGGGCTCCATAAACCTCATCAGACTGCCCGAGGGGTCCAGGAGACAAAAGGTTGAGAAACCCTGAGCTGAAGATAGACAACCCACTCACCTCTTGCCAGATTCCATGAACTTCATGAAAATGAAGAGAGACACACATTTTTGGGCCCAGCCAATGTGGGAGGGTTTTTTTTTTTTTTTTTGCTTTGTTTTGCTGGACCATGCATGTTTATAACGAGGGTTTTATTTTTCATTTTTTGGTTTTGTTTTGTTCAATTGGGGGAGTGCCATGGGAGGAATGGATTATTTTATTTAAAGAGCCCCTGGATTAGATAGATGGTCTCTAAGGCCCTTTCCAGTTCTAAGCCTATGTGATGAGCTTCTTTTTTCTCTTCCTATATGAAGGTAGAGAAGAGAGGCAGGATTTTAGATTCAGGGAGAGCAAGAAAAGGGAAGACATTTTCCAGAGAATTTTCTTAACTACAAGTGGGTAAGATAAGTAGGGCAAGAATTATCATTCCTATTTTATGGATTGGGAAAATGAGTCTCAGAGAAGTTAAGGGACTTGCCCAATATCAAACAGCCAGCAAATCCCAGGGCTAGAACCCAAACCCAGGTCTCCTGACTCCATTCTTTCCGCCATCATTCTTTTCAGCTGTAGCTCCCACCTCCTAGGCGCAAGAAGCAGCCTTCTACTCCCGAGCCCACCCCTATTTTGGCACTAGGAAGAGGGCATCGGAGGGCATAACAAAGGTCTTGTGCCCTCCACAGCAGGGGAGTCCCTGTTGGGGAGCTGAACTCATCTTCCTGAAATGGGATACAGGCTGGGAATGCAAGTTCTATTTTTATATTTTTTGGAAAGTGTTTTTCCAGCCTGAGTACTCCTCAGGGAAGGAACTTACCCTCTGTTTGGCTGAATTCCCGGAGGGCAGATTCCTAAGGGGATACACTATTAAGGTGGTATTGTAGACCCGCCATTTACTGGACTCAGAGTCAGGAGTCTGGGTTCAATTTCCAGCTGCTACACTAACTCTCTGTATAATTCTGGGCACGTCTTTGTCCCGCTCTGAACCAGTCTGCTCCTCTGCAAAATGATGGGATCAGATAAGGGGGCCCATGAAGTCATTCCGGCTCTAATGCTCTCTCAAGCTGGAATTCTCCCAGTCGGTTTTCTCCCCTCCAAAAAGAAGACTAGATGTAGAAATGTGGCCCTGGATTGCTATCGATACTAATAACTGACGCTTTATACCACTTAATATTATCCAAAGCACATCATTTCATTTGGTCCTTCCAACAACTGTGTGAGATGGGGGCTATAAATATGATTATGCCCATTGTCTAGATGAGAAAATGATGCTCCTAGATGTTACATGATATGTTGCCAAATTGTTCCCAGATCTCCCTCCTGTGGCCTGACCTTCGCTAAGCACATTCAGACGGCATTGTCTGTGTGGCCTCAAAGGGCCAAATCTTGATGCAGAAGAAGCACCGACGACATCTAGTCAAATTCCTGGCTGAAGAGGAATCTGGTTGTGTGGGTCTTGCTAAGTCGTTTCAGTGTTTTAGTCATGTCTGACTCTCAGTGACTCCATTTGGGCTTTTCTTGGCAAAGATAATGGAGGGGTTTGCCATTTCCTTCTCCAGCTCCTTTTACAGATGAGGAAACTGAGGCAAGCAGGGTTAAGTGACTTGCCCAGGGTCACATAGCTAGTAAGTGTTTGAGGCCAGATTTGATCTCAGATCTGCCTGACTCCAGGCCTAGTGCTCTATCTACTGGATAGATACCCATAAATGGGTATTTAAGCTCTAATTGAAAACCCAGTAATGGGAGCCCTCTGCTTCCTGACACAGCCCATTCAATGGGTGGACAGCTCTAACCATTACTAGATTTGTCCTTCCATTAAGCTGAAATGTGTCTCTGTGATACTTCCAAACACTGCCTCTTGTTCTGCCCTCAAGGGCCCAGCAGACCAAGTATAATTCCCATGACAGCCTTTCAAACACTTGAAGTCAGTGATGATGTTTCCCCCAAAGTGTTCTCTCCCCCAAGCTCATAACCCCAGTTCCTTCAACTGGTCCCTGTAAGGCATCATCCCCAGTCCTCTCCCCCTCTGGACACACTTCACTTTGTCATGCATTTCCTGAAATATGGTGCTTCGGGGCGATATGACTGCCTCCCACCATCTGAAGGGTGAAGGCGGTGGGGAAGAAGGAGCAAACTTGTTCTGTGTGGTGCTAGGAGGCCAAAGTTGGCTCAGCAGGGGGAAGTCAGAAAGGCAGATTTCAGGTCAATATGGGGAAGAGCTTTGGATGAATCAGAACCAGCCAATAGCAGAAAGGCTGCCTTTGGAAGGAATGACCTCCCTGTCCCTAGAGTGTTCAAGCTGATGACTACCTGGTAGAGATACGGTAGAAAGGGCTTCCTTGTTCAGGAATGAAATAGGCTAGATGACCTCTGGCGTCCCTCCTAGGGGCACCCATCTGTGAGTCTGTCTTCCCTTGTAATGAGGATGATGGGAATAAAAGTCATGGTCCCCACCTTCCAGGAAATCAGATATACACTCATTCCTTTTGTCAATGAGTGCTCATGGAGGCCAGAAGCTTGGTAAATGGCTATAATCTTGCTGCCGAAAGAGGTTGGATTTTTTAGTTCAAATTCTGAGCTGCAGTAGAACTAAAGTCAATAGGATGTCTGCACCCATATGGGGAGCCCCTGGGAGTGGGGAGGGCACCTAAGGAAAGGCAAACCAGCTAAGAAGACAGTTAAAGCCTCCCCGCTATTCAGCAGTGGTTGGACCCCTAAGTGGTCAGTGCACTTCTAGCTTGGGAAAGAGAGGGAGACCCAACTTCAAAAAAAAAAAAACACAGTAACTGAGCACCTACTGTGTGCAAAGTCAGGTGCTTAGCCCTGTGGGGGATATAAAGAAGGAGACGCAGCACACCCGCCTGCCTTCCTGAGGCTCCCGATCTAAGATAAGTCATGACACAGGACGATATTAAATGGTACAGTGCTGAGGCCAGGCTTCTAGAGGCCACAGGACTTGAGCTGGGCCTGGAACAATGGGGAAGATTTGGAGAGGAATAGAAAGAAAAGACCAGGCTTTTAGGATCAGGTGGGAAGCAATGGGGATGCTATGTGATGTGGGTGCTGGAGGCTGGATGTGGCCTTCCTCTACGCACTGGACACCCTTGATTATGGCACTTGGGTCCCCACTCTTTCCTCTCACCGCCCTGCCTCGTCAATAGTAGCCGAGGTCAGAACACCAGTTGCAGCACCATTTCCTCCAGGAAACCTCCCCAGACTGTTAGAGGTCCACAGTGACCTCTCTTTTCAGTTCCTAAAGAGGAAGCCTCAGGTAGTGGGTCCAGCACTGGAGCAGGGATCAGGAGAACCTGAATTCAAAGCCCATCCCAGATACTTACTGACTGTGTGACCAAGGGAGAGCCATTCAACTTCTCTGGGCCTCAGTTTCCTCATCTATAAAATGGGGATAATAACAAGTATGGGACCTGCCACGTAGGGATCATGAAGAATCAAATGAGGGAGTAAAGTGTTTTGCAAACTTCTCTTTTATCCAGAACTGTGGTTTTATCAGTGTTGGGAACTCCCTGCGACGAAACACCTTCCACCAGTGCAGATTTGCAGAGAATTTACAATATGTAGTCTTATAAACTGGAGAGCGTTAAGAGGTCAAATGACTTACCCATAGTCACAAAACCACTGTGTGTCACAAGTGGGACTTTAACCCACATCTTCTTGGTTTGGAGGCTGGCTACTGGATGTCGGAGCTGGGAGGGTCCTTTGAACACGAAATGTCAGAACTGGGAGGAACCTTAGAACAGGGAATGTCAGAGCTGGGAGGGATCTTAGAACAGGGAATGTCAGAGCTGGGAGGGACCTTAGAACAGGGAATGTCAGAGCTGGCAGGGGCCTTAGGACAGGGAATGTCAGAGCTGGGAGGGGCCTTAGGACAGGGAATGTCAGAGCTGGGAGGGTCCTCAGAACACGAAATGTCAGAGCTAGACTCTGACTAGAAGGGATCTGAAAGTCTAGAATTTCATAGCTGGGAAGCATTGTTTTAAAAAAAGTGAAAAATGACTGATCCTGTTCTCAGGAAGCTTACAACCTACGAGAGGGGTGATGGCATGTAACAAAGATCAATCAATCAATTACCAAGCATTGGTTAAGTGCCTAGTAGGTGCCAGGTATTGGGAACACAAAAACAAAAGCAAACTGGCCCCTGCCCTCAAGGAGTTTACATTCTATTCTGTAGGAGTGAAGTGATGGGGAGAAGGATAATTTCATGACAGCTTTCTCTGACAATTTGAGGAGGGAGAGGACACTTTCAGCTGGGAGTAGGGGGTATAAGGGGAGCCTTCTTGGAGGAGGTGTCCTCTGACACAAACCTTTCAGGAAGAGAGATGATTCCGAGTTCATTCCATCCATTGAGTCTGAGGAATGGTTTGTGCAGATGCAAAGAGACCAGAGAGGGGACAAGATGAGATCGGGGAACGCTGGGGGTCCAGTTTGTTTGAAACATGGTACGTGGGAAGGAAAGTAATGTCAGTTAAGATAAAAATGGCAGTTGGAGTCAGATTGGGGGGAGCTCTGAATACATATTTTTTAACTTTTGAAGACAGGGAACCCCCAAATCTTCCTGAGCCAGGGCATGACGTGGCCAGATGTGCTGAATCACCAAGTTTGGCCCTTACACTCTTGTAGTGTTCTCAGCCTTCTGTATGAGAATCAGTGTTTATAGAGCTTAAAGAGCTCTCGGGTGGCCAGAGATCACGGGTTTGAGTTTCAAATGACACTGCCAAGTGACCTTTGACAAGTCAGTCTCCCAGTATAAGCCTCACTCTCCTCTTTCTTTGTAAAACAGAGCTTCTAATTTCTTCCCTGATGAGCTCTTCTGTATCTCTGGAGGGAGTACTCCCAGAGATCACTTACAGATCCATTGAAGTCTTCACTTTCCTCCGCCCACCTCCCCGGGCTTTGGGGATGATGCAATGAGACAATGAACTTGAAAGCTCTTTGTGGATTGGAAAGGGTTTCTGGACACGCACAGTTATTATCAAATAGCTTCAGGGGAAGGGAGAAGGGGCTGGAAAGGAGAGGGGCATCTCCTCTGGTCTCCCCCAGAGCACAGACATATAGTAGGAACACAATTACTATTTGTGTTCTGACTGATTGATTCTTAGACCGGGTGGGAGCAGAGTCCTAGAACATCAGAGCTGGAGACTTAGTTAGAAAGGACCTTAACTAGGACATGTTTATCAAAGTTGGAAAGGGCCTTAAATTGCCCATAGAAATGTTAGAACTGGACAGGATCTCAGAACATAAACTATTAAAAAAAAAAAAAAAAAGAACATAAACTATAGAATGTCACAATGGCAAATGCAAGAATATTCTAAAATCATTTGTGGGGTAGGGACACTGTCTTTTCCTAACCTGGGAGCCCCTCTTTTCATAGAGGAGGCCCAGAGAGACGGTCTTCTGAATCCCACTGGAGTGCTTATCCATCTATCCCATGCTTCTGCACCACTCCCAGTGTGAGCATGGGGAGAAGAAATTTTGTAGATCCCAGGAAGTGGAGCAGAACCTCCAAGGTCATGTCCACCCCAAGCCCCCTTCTTCCTCCCTCCTACCCTTCCCCTTTCTCAGGCAGACACTGAAGGAAACCACCCTGGGTTCAATGGCCCCTGATTTTTGAAATTGCTAGGGGGGCATATCTTCCCCTGCCTCCCTCAGTTACCCTCTTGCAGGACTTTAACCATACTGGCTAAAGAACTGCTCCCCCATCCTGCCCTCCCTCCCCACTTCCCAGGCCAAGCGATCAGGGGGCGGGTGGTGACAGAATCCGGAGGAAGAGAAGACATCTGCCCGCCAGGTGCTCCCCAGCTGCTAATCAGGCCTTGGAAGAATCAGCAATGCAAGACTGAGGGGTGGGGAGAGGGGCAGACTTTCCAGGGGGTGGGGGAGGTAGGGCTGGGGCCAGCCAAAGTTCACTTTATATTCCCACATCCTCCCTGAGCTTCTCAGCCTTCCCCCTCCTCACTCCAGCCCAGCCACCTGTACTGACACTCAGGGCCCATTCCAAGTGAAAACAAGTTAGAGATTCAGAGCCTCATCCAATCTCTTCATTTTACAAAGAAAGAAACTGAGGCCCAGAGAGGGGAAAGAACTTGCCCTAGGTTACACAGCACATTAAGGTCAGAGCCAGTGTTTAAACCCAGGTTTCCTGACTCCTAGTCCAGACCCCTTTTCCGCCATGCTGGGCCACTTTGTCCTAACTGTTATAGAACTTCTAATCTGCCTGCTATGGCCTGGCACTGGGGAGGTTCCCTCTTAAACTGTTCAGCATTTCTTTTCATGTGTGACTTTTCTTGTTCTCTTATTATGCTATAGGAATATCTTGTCTCCTTCCTTAGACTGGGGGCTCCCTGACAGCAGGACCTATGTCCTCTCTACTTCCTGTCTCCCCTAATCCCCTACCCCACTGCTGGGTTAAGGGGGAAACTTGGTAAGTGCTTATCCTGGATTTTCTCTGGAAGAGAAGACATTTCCATTTCAACAAAGACCTTCACAGGACAAAGTTTCTGCCGGAACAGACTAAAATTTGCAACTCTACCACTCTATGATATGTGTTCTAAAGATCCCTTCCAGCTCTAACGTTCTATGTTCTAGAGAACTTTAATGAGTCATTTTTGCAAATGGAAGGGGTGGGTGGGGGTGGGAGGAAGTGGCATAAACTCACTTGATGTGGAGCCACACTGGAGGAGGAAAGGCACTTAGTGGCCCCGGGAGGTTTCCAAGCTGGCAAAGGCAGAGAAAGCATCCCTGGAAAGAGGCTAGGACCAGTGCAGACAACTTCAGGGGTAGGTATGGGTAAGGAAGAAAGAGCCCTTGAAACATGTTGCCAGAAGGTTCTCTAAAGTTCCCACCCTAGAGTAAATACCAGTTCCTTCTCTCTTATACTGTTATACAGAGTCTGTACCAGTCATAATTCTGAGCCCCACATTTAAAGTTAGGAGCAGGAAAAAGGAAGGGAACAAAGTTCCCATGTGCCAGGCATTGTGCTAAGCACTTTAAAACACAGTATTATCTCATCTGATCCTCACAACAACCCTGGGAGATAGGTGTTATCAATTATTTCCATTTTACAGTTGAGGAAACTGAGGCACCACCCAGCAGCCTCTAAAAGACTTTAAAGCTCATTTAGTCCAGCCCCCTCAAGTATAGAGGAGGAAATCAAGGCCCAGAGTACTTTAGTAATTTGTACAAGTCACACAGCTAGTAAGTGACAAGAGCTGAGATTTGAAACCAACATTTTCTGAGTTTTTTTTTACTCTAAATTCAACGGTTTTTCTACTGTACCACCATTCTAAGGCTCCTCCCAGCACTGACTGTGTGTGTTCTAGGTTTCTTCTAGCTTTGACATTCTGTGTTCCAAGGCCCCTTCCAGCACTGACTGTGTTCTAGGTTTCTTCTAGCTCTGACATTCTGTGTTCTAAGGCCCCTTCCAGTACTGATAGTCTGTGTTCTAGGTTTCTTCTAGCTCTGACATTCTGTGTTCTAAGGTGCCTTGCAACTCTGACATTCTAAGGCTCCTCCTGACTCCGACATTCTATGACTTTACATTGTATAAGGCCAGCATCAATGAATTAGTAACAAAGGACATTGACAAGCTAGAGCTTAGATCCCAGCTAAAAGGCAGGATCAGATCACCTTGGAGACTTGATGGGCTGGAAGTGTCTGCCTGAGATTAGGCGGACATTGTCCAAAGTTCCCAAGGTACTTCTAGCTCCTTGAAAGGATTTCTGCAGAGACACAGCAGCCATGCCACTAAGTGGGTCAGAGAAGCCGAGGTGACCAGCAAGATAGACGGAGGCTGGCTCCCTGGAGAATCCCATTTGACCAGCATCCATCTTAGCTAGGACCCCTCCTCGTTTGCCAGGACATGGGCAGGGATGAACAGAGGACAGCAGAGGTGACCTGCAGACCAGGAGTGAGAGAGGACAGAATGGAGCTGAGGTGGTAACCATCTAGTCTACGGTAGATGTCACAGACTTGGCCACATCTGAGCCTTTGGTCATATTACCCCTCCTTCCAATAATGAGCTCCGTCATCCTTTCTAACTATCTACAGACTACCTATCTTTCTAGGGTCCATCTCCAATGCCATCCCTGCCCAAAAACTTTCCCTGACTAGATTCATAGAATTCCAGAACTGACAGGGGCCTTAGGACATGGAATGTCAAAGGTGAAAGGAAACGTGCAACAGAGAATGGTAGACTTTGAGGAACCGAAGAACAAGGAATTTTAGATAAAGAAGGCCCATAGTAATGTATAAAATTGTAGACCAAGTGGATTAGCGTATCTTGGACCAACGTTCTCATTGACCCTTTCCCTTCCCTTCAGGAGGAGGACCACTGGTAATGCTCTCCTACACATGGCGATGGAGGAGACCTTACAACATCACAGACACACAATGTTAGCATTGGGAGGGACTCTAGGACATAGGATGCTAGAACATGGAACATAAAATGTTAGAACTGCAGGGGTACCTCTGAGATCATCTTCTCCAACAGCCTCACTTTACTGAAACAGATGCTTAGGGCAAAGGAATGAAGTGTTTTGACTAATGTCACACAACAAGCTAGTACCTTGAAGCTAACAGAGTGAAGAGTTGTGCCTACTCTTCCTGGTCCTGGGCATTCTTTTAATTATTTCTCTCTTCTCTGAATTCCTTTATACATTCAATACCAATTGGTATATCCCATTTAAAAAAAAAGAAAAAGGCTTTTTCTGTCCTGTCCTCTCTCCTCCATGGAAGCCCTGCCCCTTCCCTCTCCTGATGCTCAATGTTTCCTCTGAGAAAAGATTCCCTTTGGTCAACTGTGAAACTCATTCTCACTAATAGATCAAAGCCCCCATGGGGGTGTATCTTGAATGTGGAGGGGCCCGTGAAAAATTGGTGCCCTATGTGCCAGGGGTATGTGTGCCAGCTTTTCTTCTGATTCAGAATCAGGCACTCTCAGACAGACTGGACCAATCTCCCCACGCCACATAACCTTTGGCTTTGTTTCTTTAGAAGTTTTTCCATCTCTCTAGGTTCAAAAGGAATAAGTATAAGCTATGACCTGAACACACACACATATACTAATGCTGGAAAATTATTATTAATAACAAATGTTCTCTTTCTCTCATTGGGTCCACACCCATCCATCCAGTGCTTAGAAAAAAAAATTCTCTCCCATTTGAGTTTTGGCTTCCCTTTTCTCAATCCTACTTAGATATTCATTGTCAAAAAAAACTCATGGGAGATGGTCATCTAATTTTTAAAAAGTTTCAAACTGGATAGGAATAAGGATAAACAATTAAAGGCGCAAAGCTTTCAAATGCTGGCTGCTTTGGCTACTACTAAGGCGTTACTAATGGTTCAGGCAGGAAAAGAGTGAGGGGCTTATCCACTCCAGTGGTGGGGGCAGGGGGTGTTGTGGTCAACATTTGGGTGCATCACTGACCCTAAGAGTTGCTGGTTCCAATTGCTTTTCTTAGCGAATTTCCCATCAGGCTGTCAGGGCAAGTTGGGGCCAGATTGGAAAGGACCTGGAATGCCAGGTTGAGGAGTCTGACCTTGATCCAATAGAAAATGGGGTGGGGTGGCTGATGGGAGTGGTGCAGGCTAAAGAAGAAAGGAGAGATTGATCTGACATGTGTTTCTCAGTCGGAAGCCTCCAGCAGACAGATCTGTCACTGTCTGGGTCCTGCAGGGCAATGGGCTCAGGTCACCTGCCGGGGTCTCGGTTGGAAAAAGGATCAAAGGGCACCTGTGGTGGGCCGGGAAGCCCCGATGAATGGGTGTCCCCCCACAGGCTGGGCGGGTGGCCCCCAACTGTTCATCTGTAGGGTCATATCACTGTAGGACCCTGCCCTGCCCTGCCCTGCCCTGGCCCTGAGCTGAGAAAGAAGCCAAGACAGCGGGAACGAGGGGCAAAGGGGGCCGAGGGGAGACGCGAGCGGCCCTGAAAGCACATGCTTGAGATGCAGCATTAAGGGGGAGGTAGAGAACTTGGGGGGCTTGGGGGAAGTTGGGAAATAGGACACTGGAGGAAGAGGTACAGGTTGGGACTGGAGAGGGGGCAGAGATCAGCATGAGGAAGAGGCTGGAGCAGGAGAGAAGATCAGAGAGAAGATACCAGAGGAAGGGAGGAGCAAAAGAAAGAGAAATCAAACGGATGCAACTAGGCAGAATGAGAAGAAGGCTGGAAAAACCCAAGGGAAGAGGCTGGAAATGCAGACAACAAACATTCTTATGAAGGGCCTACTATACACCAGGTACCGTGCTAGACACACCACACACACACACACACACTCACACACACACACACACACACACACACACACACACACACACACACAACCCTGCCTTCCAGGAGCTTACAGACTACTGGGGGGATGCAGTACATTCTCAAGCAAAAAAACAAAGTACGTACAAAATAAGGCATCGTAATTTCAAGAGGTAAGTAATGCTAATAACTAGGAGGGGAAGGGTTCAGGAAAGACCTGTCACAGGAGGTGGCACCTGAGCAGGACTTTGAAGGAAACTGGGGAGCTCTGCAAACTCACAGAGGCAGGCAATGGAATGTGAGGCATGTGGGAGAGCAAGCAGGTGACTTTGGCTGGAATGGAGAGCACGTGCCAGGGAGGGATGTGGAATGAGGCTGGACGGGCAGATGGCATTGATCTACTAAGGAGAAGAAGGGAATCCTGGTTTGGAGGGAATAACATTTTGCTGAGTTGGGGTTTAGGGTTAATGTTCCTCATTATCTGATTGATCTGATCAGTGTTTTCTATGATCTGATTGATCCAACTGATGCCTATAATCAGACTGATCAGGACTTTAAATGCCAGTCTGAGGATTTTGCATTTTATCTTGGAGGATACGCAGCTAGCAAAGGTCTTTGAGCAGAGTAGTGACTTGGTTAGACCTGGGTTTTAGGCCCAGGGATTAGCAAACTATGTCCCATGGGAAAATCTAGCCTATCACCAGCTGCAAGCTAAGAATTTTTTTAAACCTTTTTAAATAATTGAAAAAAAATCAGAAGAATGTTTCTTGATGCTTGACATAGTGCTTAGCACAGTGCCTGGCACATAGTAAGTGCTTAATAAATGTTTATTAATTAAATGTTTATTGACTTGAAAATTATATGAAATTCAAATTTCAGTGTCCATATATAAAGTTGAATTGGAAAACAGCCAAGCTTATCCCTTTAGGTATTATTTATGGCTACTTTGGGGCCACAAGGGCAGAGATCATAACTTCTGACTGTGGCTCAATGCACTTTCCTCAATGCACCACAAAGCACGGTGAAGTAATTATGATTTGTGCACAGTATCATACAGTAACTTTTTTTATTACCAGTACATGCCTACCATGTCAAAACAAAAAAAGAAGAGATTAAAAACATTATGATTAAACACTATGATTAAACCTGGATGGCTTTGGAAATTAGCTTTCCTGCAGACTGAATAATATTTCCAAATGAATCCAACCTAAAATTACAAGATACAATGGCACTTACATGTAACAAATATAGCGGATATATTTTCTGAACTCAAACTACAGTTCTAGCAGCATTTTTTGGACCTTGATGTAAGTGCGAACAAAATTTCCACATTTCAGAATCCATTTAACTGCAATTAAGGAACTTCTGCCTAACTTCCCATTGGAAGTGATTAATCTGCTAGGTAATGACTTGTTAAAAGGCAAATATCAATAGAAGAAACTTACCAAATTCTATAATGCCTTCCAAGTGAGGCACATGCTCAATTAAAATCACATGTTCATGGATTGATATCAGTATTTGACAGTACTTATCTCTATGAGGAGATATTTTCAAAGATGAAATACCTAAGATCTACATTAACAGATCAACATTTGTAACTGATTTTGATAATAGGGAACACTAACTCTGAACTCCAATTAAGCAAAATGTTATTCTCCCCAAAATGAATTCCATTCTTCTCATTAATAGGCCAATATTAATAATCACATAATAATTAATAATAATAATAATTGATAATTCTGTTATATTATTATATTTTAAATTTTGTTGATAAAAATTGTAGAAATTTATTTTTCTCTTTTTATATAAATACCTACATAATACCCTCAATTTTGCCTCTTCTCCCACAAAGCCTGAAATATTTACTATCTGGTCCTTTACAGAAAAAGTTTACTGATCCCTGTTTTAGGACTATCAATCTGGCAATTATGGAGTGGATGGATTAGAGAGGTTAGGAGTAGAGAAACCAATTAAGAGGCTATTATAATAAACCAGAAAAGGGATGATGGAGAACCTAGACTAGGGTAGTGATTGTATGATTGGAGAGAAGGGGACAGATATGAGAGCTCATGCATTAGAATAAGTAAGACTCATCAGATTGCTTGCTGTCTTGGAGAGGGAGGGAGGGAGAAAAATTTGGAACTCAAATTTTACAAAAATGAATGTTGAAAACTGTCTTTACATATAATTGGGGGAAAATAAAATACTATTAAGAAAAAAAAAGAATAAGTAAGACTCAGCAAATCACTGAACTTCAGGAGTGAGAGGAAATGAGGAGTCAAAGATGACCCATTACTGATCTGTGAGCCTGAAAAGATAGTGATGCCCCAACAGAAATCAGGAAGTATGGAAGAGGGATAACTTTGGGGGAAAATACGAAATTCATCTCATACATGCTGAGTTTGAGATAAAGTTTGAAAAAAAATCGGAGGGAGAAGCGGGTTATTATCAGAGGAAGAAGGCCAGGCATAATTAGGCGGAGAACCAAGGGTCTGTCCCGGCTTCTCTTTTCTTCTCCCCTGTATACTCTGTCACCAGATGATCTCATTAGCTTCCATGGGTTTAATGATCATCTCTGTGAAGATGACTCCCAGGTGTATCTATCCAGCCCTAATCTCTCTCCTCAGGGCTAGACCAGTATCACCAACTGGGTATTGGACATATCAAAATGGAAGCCGCATAGGACTCTGAAATTCAACATGTGCCAAAGAACATGCTTACAATTACAATTCTATAAAGAACACACATTCTCTTACAAACTCTCCCCTCTTCCAAACTTCCCCATCCCTGTCAAGGGCACCCCACCCTTCCAGTCACTCAGGCTCACAACCCCAGGGTCATTCTCGATGGACTCCTACCTTTCACTTTCCCCACAGGTTCGCATGATTTGCCAAAGCTTGCCATCTACTTCCACAGCAACTCTCAGATACACCACCTCTTCACTCACACAGCCACTACCGCATTCCAGGCTCTCAGCATCTCTCATCCGGATTGCTGCCCTAGCCTCCTAATTGGTCTCTCTGCCTTATCCCCACTCTTCCCCACTCTAATCCATCTTCCACACAACTGCCAAAGTCATTTTTCAAAAGCACGTGACTTAGAAAATTTATCTGTCAGATTTATGGATAAGAGACAAATTTGTGACCAAACAAGAGACAGAAAGGATCATGGAAAGTAAAATGGATAATTTTGATTACATTAAATTAAAAGAAGTTTGTGAACAAACAAAACCAAGGCAGCCAAGATTAGAAGGAAAACAGGAAACTAGGGAGAGGGAGGATTTTACAGCAATTTTCTCTGATAAAGGCCTCATTTCACAAATATATAGAGAACAGAGTCAAATTTAAAAGAATACAAGTCATTCCCCAATTGATAAATGGTCAAAGGAACAGGCAAACGAACAGGCAATTTTCAGAAGAAATCAAAGCTATCTATAGTCATATAAAAATGTTATAAATCACTATTGATTAGAAATATGTAAATTAAAACATCTCTGAGGTACCGCATCAAAACTATCATATTGGCTAATATGACAGAAAAAGAAAATGACAAATATTGTAGGGGATGTGGAAAAATTGGGACACTGATGAATTATTGGTGGAGTTGTGAACTGATCCAACCATTCTGGAGAGCAATTTACAGCCTGAGGGGCTATAAAACTGTGCATACCCTTTGACCTAGCAATGCCATTACTAGGGTTGTATCCCAAAGAGATCAAAGAAAAAGGAAAAGGACATATATGTACAAAAATACTCACAGCAGCATTTTTATAGTGGCTAAGAATTGGAAATTGAGGGGATGTCCATCAGGGGGTGAATGGCTGAACAAATTGTGGTATATGACTGTGATGAAATATTGTTGTTCTATAAGAAATGACAAGTAGGATGGTTTCAGAAAAATCTTGGATGACTTATATGAACTGATGCAAAGTGTAGTGAGCAGAACCAGGAAAACATTGTACACAGTAACAGCAACACTGTACAATGATCAACTATAAATGATGTAGCTTTTCTGACCAATGCAATGATCCAAGACAACACCAAATGACTTAATGAAGAAAAATCCTATCCACATCCAGAGAAAGAACTGATGGAGTCTGAATGCAAATTGAAGCATACTATTTCTACTTTCTTTGTTTTACTTGTTTGTTTGTATTGGTCTGTGTTTTCTTCACAAGATAGCTAATATGGAAATATGTTTGGCATGACTTCACACATATAATCCATATCAGATTGCTTGCTTTCTCAGGGAAGAGGGAAAGGAGATTGGGAAGAAGAGAATTTGGAACTCAAAATTTAAAAAAACAAATGTTAAAAATGTTTTACATGTAATTGAGAAAAATAGAATAAAATATAAAAGTTAAAAAAATATAAAGTACATGTCTAACCATCACCAAATGCCTTTTAGACATCACAAATTAGATGCATCTCAAACTCAGCATGTTCAAAACAGAACTCATTACCTTTCCCCTGCCCCAAACCCCGCTCTCACTCTAATTTTTCTATTACTGCTGAGGGTACCACCAGACTTGTGGCCTTGGTGCCACCCTCAACTTCCCACATAGCCAATCTGTTCTCAAATCTTGTCATTTTTACCTTCATGACATCTCTTATATCTGTCTTCTCTCCACTCACAATGCTATCACCCTGGTGCAGGCCCAATCGCTTCGTGCCTGGACAATTGCATCGGCCTTCTGCTTGGTCTTTCTGCCTCAAATCTCTTTCCACTCCAATCTATTTTCCATTCAGGTGATTTTCCTAAATAGTAGGCCTGGCTATGTCAATCCCTACTCAATAAAACTCCAATGATTCTCTATTATCATTAAGGAAAAATGTGAAATCCTCTGTTTGGTATTTAAAGCCTTTCACATCCTGGCCCCTTCCTACCTTTCCCCACTTCTTACACCTCTCCTTTCATGCACTCTATGATTCAGCTACACTGACTTACTCACTGTTCCTAACACATAACCCTCCATCTCCTATCTGTGTGTCTTTGCCTTGTCTAGAATGCTCACCTACACCTAGAAAGTTCTCCCCCTTGACCTCTGCCTCCAATGTCCTCCATATCTCAGTTCAAATCCCATTTTCTGCAGATCTTTCTCAATCCTCATCCCCTGTGAGTGCCTTCCCTCTGAGATTACCTTCAATACACACACATATGTATATATCTATACACACATATACATACTATATATACATATAAGACACATATATGTCTTACACATTTAATTTTTTTACATGTTGTCTCTTCCATTAGTATGTTAACTGCTTGAGGGCAGGAACTGTATTTTTGCCTTCCTTTGGTATTTCCAGTGCTTACACAGTGCTTGGTACATAGTAAGCACTTAATGAATGCTTTTTGATTGGTTTGAAAAGAAGGCTGTGGGGTGCAGCTAGGTGGTGCAGTGGATAGAGCACAGGCCCTAGAGTCAGGAGGACCTGAGTTCAAATCCGGCTTCAGACACTTGACACTTACTAGCTGTGTGACCTTGGACAAGTCACTTAACCCCACTGCCTACCCAAAAAAAAAAGGTAGAAAAGAAGGCTGGGGACTAGGAAGATTAGAGGCCAAGTGAGATGGGAGAAGGGTCACATAATTAGAGAATTTCAGAGTTGGAAGAGACCTCAAAGGCTAGTTCAATAAATGCCTGAAAAAGCATCATCCCTTTAACATGCCCCATAAGTGACTATTCAGGCTTTGCCTGAAGTAAGCAGCTAGATTTCCCAGTAACAGGGAACCAAGAGCCCCAACGGGCAGCCCCTTTTAGTTTCTGACATCTCCAATTATTAAGAATTTGTGATTTTTACATCAAGCCTAAATTTTCCTCTTTGCAATCTCTATTCATTGGTCCTAATTCTGCCCTCTGGGGTCGAAGAGTCAATAAACATGTAGTAAGCTCTTACATATGTGCCAGACTAAGTGCTGGGGATACAAAGGCAAAACACCATGCCTGCCTGTGAGGAGTTAGCAACCTAAGGGGAGAGACAACATGCAAATAGCTATGTGCCAGCAAGCTCTGTACCGGATACTTATACATACATACATATATATATAAAATATAATAATATAGAAAGATATAATATGATATGATATGATACAATACAATATAATATAATGGGGAGAGACATCATGCAAGTAACTATGTACCAACAAGTTACGTACAGGATATATTATATATATATATAATATAACCATATATATATAATATGATATGATATGATATGATACAATACAATACAATATAATAGGGAGAGACATCATGCAAATAACTATGTACCAACAAGCTATATATGGGATATATATATAATATGTATTATATAATCATATAACATATATATATAATATGATATAATACAATATGATGGGGAGAGACATCATGCAAATAACTATGTACAAACAAGCTATATACAGGATATCTATATATAGGAAATATAATATATATTATATAACAATATATAATGATATGATATGATATGATATGACATGACACAACCATAACATAACATAACATAATATAACATAACATAACATAATATATGTGCACATATATAATTGGAAATAACCAACACAGGAAAGGCACTAGAATTAAGATGGGTTGATAAAAGCTTCTCATGGAAGATGGGACTTTAGCTGGGACTTCCTGGAAGCCAGGAGGCAGAGATGAGGGGGAGAGCATTCCAAGCACAGAGGGAACCACTGAAAATGCCTGGAGTTGGGAGATGGAAGGTCTTGTCTAAGGAACCACAGGGAAACCAGTGTCACTGGCCTGAAAAGTGTGTGGGATAGAGTGGCATAAAATGTCAGAAGACTGGAAAGTGGGGGTGGGGACTGGGGGTAGCAGTACAGGTTACAAAGGGCTTTGGATACCAGAGGATTTTATATTTGATCCTGGAGGGGATAAGAGTTTATTGAGTGAAAGGATGATATCATCTAATCTCATTTCCACGTGATGAAAAGTTGAAGACAGCTGTCACGTCCTCCCTGAGTCCTCTCTTCAGTTTCTCAGCTCACCTTGGACTTAAGGCCCCTCATCCCTCTGGCTGTCCTTTGGATGTTCTCCAGCCAATCAATGTATTTCCTAAACTGTGGTGCCCAGAACTGACCATAGCACTGACCACATCTCTGCCAATGCCCCAGGTATGGTCTAACCAGGGCAGGACAAAGGGCTACTGTCATCACCTTCTTCCTGGTCACTCAGCTGCTCTTAAAGTAACTCCATATCTCATCAGACTTTTTGGGTGGCAGGCCACCATACATTGTGACTGCATCTCCAGTTCACAGTCCACTAAAACTCTTTCAGATGAACTATCACTAACTTTCCATTCCCATCTTTTACTCAGGCCACCAATTTTGTAAACCAAATCTAGGACTTTATATTTATCCCTATTAAATTTTACCTTATTATGTCCAGTCCAATGTCCTCCAGTTAATCCAGATCCTTCCTGATGCTTGGCTGTCATCTATAGTAGTTAACAATCTCTCCCAATCAATCAGCATTTATTAAGCACCTACCATAGATGCCAGGCACTATGCTAAGCACTGGAGATACAAAAGGAGGCAAAAACAGTCCTCCCCCCAAGGAGCTCATAATCTGATGGAGCTTTATGTCATCTACATATTAAACATGCCACCTATACCTTCATCAAAGTTATTTGATAAATATATTAAACAGCAAAGGGCTAAGGGCAGATCAGGAAAGAAAATAAATCTAGCTTAAAGTCCCCTGGCACGAGGAGCTATGAGTGACCTCTACAGGGGCAGAGTGACCCAGGGGAAGATGTCATCTTCATATTCTGACAGTATGGTTTGAGGGACCAATATATACCAACCTTGTCCTTGGATCTTCGGGGGTGGGGGAGGGGCGAGGGGAGAGGAAGGGGAAGTAAGGATGATCTGGGGCATTCCATTGGAGACTTCCTGCCAAGCTAGCATCAAATCATTAATAACTACTCCTTGAGTCCAGCTATTCAACCAGTTGTGAAACTGGTTGCATGGTCTGTTTCCTGCAAGAACAACATGAGAGCATTCAACAAAAGCTCGGCTAAAAACTAGATGAAGTATATCCGCAGTATTGCCCTAACCTACAAGCTTAGTAGCTATCAAAAAAGAAGTTAGTTTGTCATGACCTTTGCTTGATAAACCCATGCTGACTCTTTGTGATCACTGCTTCCTTTTCTAGATGTTAACTAACCATCTCTTCACTAAGACATTATTTTCCCAAGAATTGAAGTCAAATTCATTGTCTTATAGTTTACAGGCTCTATGGTCTTCCACCTTTCTGATACCATTCTTCTAGTGCCCAAGGAAGAAGGCTAGAGGCCAGGAGAAAGGTGAGGTGAAGACAGGAGGTATAAGGCTGGGGATAGGGGGTAGGGGTGGAAAGTACTTGTAAGCTGGGCTATTTGTCATTCATCAGGAAGCTCCCCCTTACTAATGGCATTACATACAATCTCTGTCTGGCATTTAAATACTTTACAGCTTGGCTTCTTCCCATTTTTTTCAGCCTTTTCCTCCATTATTCCCCTCTACAACTCACCCTGCTCATTTTCAATCACCATGTCAAAGGAAAGGGCCCCCTGACAAATCCTCAGAAATCAAAATGAAGATCAAGCTAATCATCTTAATTAGATCCGGGCTCAGGCATTAACTCACTGGAACAAATTCTTTTCTCTCTCTGGGCCTCAGTTTCCCTATCTATGAAATGAAGAGGTTGTGCTAAATGATCTCTAGGCTCCTTTCCAGCACTAACATCCTAAAATTCTATTATCCCAAGACAATAAATCTTGAATTGAATTGAGTTAAGATGCTGTGATTCTATTATCCTAAGTTATTAAGATTCTATGATTCTTTGATTCTAGCATTCCAAGATTCTAGGATCCCCTCAAACAAAAGGAGGGGGAGAGAAAGAAAAGATTCCCAAATAAAGTCTCTTCAACTAAGATTTAATGAGACAGTTTGTTAAATAGGAATTGATCAAAAACACATTTGAGCTGAGTTGTGTTTCAGATTCCCATCCATTACAGCCGTTAAGAGTCAAACAATCACTGTTCTTAATAAATAACTGGCATCATATTAAGATTCCATGAGTGGGTTTGAAGTTTCACCTCCTATTGTCACTATGAAAGTTACCAAAGGAAAATAAATCTGGTTTGAGGTCCCTTGGCGTGAGGAGCTATGAGTGGCTTTTACTGGGGCAGGGGGGCCCAGGGGAAGATGCCATCTTTAGACCATGACAGTTTGGTTTGAGGGTCCAGTGCGTAGTACCCAGCCCTGTTCTGGGCTCTAGGGATAAAGTGGAGGAGAAGCATGGAATGATATACAGGACTGGCTGGAGCCAAAACGGTGAAGTCATTGAATTTGGTCTTTGCAACTTCATGATACTCCCTTCCCTTCCAAGAAAAAGAAGGAAGGTGATACTCCCTCTAGCCCTTGCCTTGCTCAAGGCCCCAAAGTAGGAGACTGGGTTCAGTTCTGCATGCTACATAGTTAAGCTAGAGTGCATCCAGAGGAGAGTAGGCAGGATAGTAAGAGGACTTGAGACCATATGATAAAAGGGTAACTTTTGTGTCAGAGGCTCCCTCCTGACATGAAGGCATTGAATATATTTTGGGTAACTTGTCACTTCTCTGGGTAATTGTCTTCATCTAGATAATCTGGGAACTTCATTATCTGACACACCTCCCTCAGGGTGTAGTCACCAGCTCCCCTTACAAGCACCTGGACTAACAAAACTCAAAGCATGAACAGGTTTACTTAAGGGCAAAGAGAAACAAGTAAGATTTATGTTAAAACCTATAGAAAAATAGTAGTGTAAGTCAGTGCTCCACTTGTACAGAGACTTGTACAGTCTCAGCCATTTACAGGATCATAAATAGTGGCAACTAGTTGGTACAATGGATAGAATGCTAACTTGCAGTTCAGAAGAGCTGAGTTCAAAATCTGTCTCATAGCTGTGGCTATTCTCACCTTGTAATATCCCTCCATGAAACCACCCCACTTCTTCCATTGGTAAATTTCTCCTGACGCTTCCATTTTGTAGAGGGACCCAGGCCAGGCAGCCTTCATTCCCTTCCTGGCTCTGATTCTGACTTATGAACTTCAAAATCATGCCCCACTTCCACCCCATGCTGAATTCATTCCACAGCCCCCACACCCAAACATATATACTTTGAGTTTTAGCTCTTTTTTGTTTGCTATCTTCCTTAGTTAGAATGTAAGTTCCTTGAGGGCAAAGACTACTTCTTTTTTTTTTTTGCTTCTATTAGTATTCCTAGAGCTTAGCACAGTGTCTGGCACATACTAACTACCTGATAAATTCTTGTTTCCTTCCTTTTTTCTTCCTTCCTTCCTTCCTTTCTTCCTTATTCCTTCATATCCTTGGACAAGTCATTTAATCTATCTCATCTGTAAAATAATAATAATAACAGCACTTAACTCACAGGGTTGTGGTGAGGAGCAAATGAAATAATATATATCAAGTGCTTTGCAAACCTCAAAGTATTCTCTAAATACTAATTACTACTACCACTACTACTACTACCACCACCACCACCACCACTACTACTACCACTACTACTACTACTACTACTACTACCCTGGTTAAGGTCCTGGGAGGGGCCATCTGGGACTATCCTCCATATCATGACTTCTCTGGATGTCTGGTGCTCCTTGTACTCTAAGTAGCTCATGCCTCCAGAAACTTATCATCCCCCTTTGCTAGTATACTCCATCCACTTGGTCTACAATTCACATCTTTTGCAGTTCTCCCCGGATGCCAGCAGATGGCAGTCATTTCCCTCCCCAAGGGACCACCTTCTTCCATCTCCAGAATTCCAGAAAGCCTGTGTCATAGCTCAAAAACAAAGTTCCTGTTTTTTCTATCTCTGAAGGCTTCTTTTCCATTCCATTTCTCAAAGTCTGAAGACTCCTCCACAAAAGGTCTCCAAGGGTTCACGAACATATCTCCCTCATGAGCACACCTCAGAAATATATCTTTGCTATTCCATTGTAGGTTCAGGGCTATAGTTTGTTGGTAAAGATTTAACACCCGGCTCCCCAGGGAGGAAATCACACGTGCATGACGCTTTTAAATTTAATCTTGTGTTAACACTTTCTCTATCAATTTTTAAAATCTATGCAATCAATAAAACAAGAAACTTATTTGTAGTGTTTGCAAATTCCCAAGCCATGAATACTCATACTGAAAATTTAACAACTGGCTCTTGCAAGAAGGGATTTAAATTGGCTCCAGAGCACCCTTGGCTTAGGGGTGACTTTTAAAAGTGTAACAGTCACTTCTCAAATATTAGACAGGCCACCTTGTGGTGGAGTTGGTGAGGTGGGGGTGGGGGGGCTAAATTGCTAAAGATCCTAGTGACAAAGTGGAACTGAAAGGCAGAATTTTGAGAGAGAGAGAGAAAGAGAGAGAGAGAGAGAGAGAAGACAAGACAAGACAAGACAAGACAAGAGAAGAGAAGAGAAGAGAAGAGAAGAGAAGAGAAGAGAAGAGAAGAGAAGAGAAGAGAAGAGAAGAGAAGAGAGAAGAAGGGAGAGGAGGGGAGAGGGGAGGGGAGGGGAGGGGAGGAGAGGGGAGGGGAGGAGAGAGGCAGCAGCAGTAGAAGATGAAGAATGGTTTACAGGATACCGACTCTAAGCCTCGAAATAACTGGAGCCTTTTAGTGTCCCTGGTTCATCACATGCTTATTAAGAGAATCCAGTGGGAGGTGACTGAATTATGCCTAGTCAGAGAAACCACTGGAATGGTGGCAGGGAATTTACTTCACTCTTTGTTTCTCCCTTCTGATTTATGGCTGCATGTGATGGGTGCCATAGTTCATTACTATTTCTCTGCTAGTTTGAATTTTGCTCTGTGGTTATTTATATTTTTAATTATGGTTTCCTAGTTAAAAATAATTTAAACTTCATCCTGAAAATTTAATTTAAACACATACCCTGGTGCCTGGTGTAATAATACA
>NW_020945437.1:21288421-21301565 GCF_900497805.2 Vombatus ursinus
TGTGTGTGTGTGTGTGTGTGTGTGTGTGTGTGTGTGTGTGTGTGTGTTTAGGGAGGGAAGAGGACTGTAGAAATTTGACTACAATAAATTCAAGTGACTAAAAATAAGTCTCTTTTCTGGCCTAGTGATCAAAACAATTGCCTAGGGTCCCAGAGCTTTGTGAATTGTATTTATAATCCATATTTTTAAGCTTTCTAACTTTGTGGAGCCAGTGTCCTTGTTCTAGATTAAAACACTCACAAATTAATCTCATTTTCTCCAAGTAGACAGGCCATGCTGCATCTAAGGTCTTTGTGTTTTCTACAACCCCATGCCCAGGAGAGAGAATAGAGGCAGAAACCTTAACAGAAAGTCAGGTGCGGAGCTGGGCCCAGTGGGTGGAGATAGGCATAGTCAGAAAGAATTCATTCCACCCAATCTCTTAAAGAGAGTAGGGGGAAAAGTGTTCCTCATCTGAACTGTCCTCCTAAACTGCCCTGTGCTAACTTCAGCAGCACATACACTAAAATTGGAATGAGAGAGAAGAGATTAGCATGGCCCCTGCACAAGGATGGCACATAAATTCATGAAGCATTCCATATTTTATCTGTTTGACAGGGCAAAGTGAAAATAGAATCCACCAATCATCTGCTGAAAGAATTCTGAAAAGGAAAAGTCCTAAGAATGTCATATTAAAAATCAGAGCATCCACGTCAAAGGAAAAAATATTGCAAGTATCCAGAAAGAAAGAATTCAAGTACCAAAGAACCATAGTCAGGATCATGCAAGATCCTGGTAGTTTTACTATAAAGAAGGTGAGAACTTAAAATACAATATTACAAAAGGTAAAATATGTAAGCTTACAAACAAAAACAATTTACCTTGCAAATCTAAGTATGATTCTTTTGTTGGGGGGGTGGAGCAGGGGAGGAATGAACCTTTAACACAATAAAGGACTTTGAAGCATTCTCAATGGCAAAATCAGAGCTTAATAGAAATTTTGAAATGCAAACACAAGATGCAAGAGAAATACAGAAAGTTAATTTTGTTTGAGTAATTGGAAGGGGCTGTATGATGATGTTGTGCTAACATTCTAATAGGAAAGAAGAAACTAGTTTCTGCAGAACCCAAATGTCTTCAAATGGTAATGAAGGAATTAAATTTAAAAAAATGTTTAAAAAACCTATAGAAGACAGAATAATGTCTTAATCTTTTTTTTTTTTTTTTTGGTAATTGAGGTTAAGTGACTTGCCCAGGGTCACACAGCTAGTAAGTGTCTAGTGTTTGGTCTGAGGCTGGATTTGAACTCAGATCCTCCTGACTTCAGGGCTGGTGCTCTATCCACTGTGCCACCTAGCTGCCCCCATAATGTCTTAATCTTGTCATGAGTAGTATTTTTTTTTTTAAGAAAGAACAGAAAAGTGAGAGCAAAAGGAATACACAAGTATAGAAAAGAGGAAAAAAGTTATGGAACTTGTTATTTCTCATCATCAGAATACATGAGAATAAGAGTATACAAACATAAAAAAAATGGAGGAGGTGGTATCAAATGACTCTTACTTTTACCTGAACTGTACAAAGGAGTAGTGAACACAAACCTATAAAGTCTGGAGTGGAAATATATCAAATTCAACGGGCAGACCTGGAGATGGGAGAGGAGAGAGGCAGCATGATACCAAGGAAGGAATAGTCATAAGAAAAATGAACTTCCTGATTCTGAAGGGAACATTAAGAAAATTTAAAGGCAAAGAACTGGATGCCAAGGGGTCGCCCATCCATTGGGCAATGCCTAAACCAATTTTGGTATATACATGTAATGGAATATTATTGTTCTGTAATAAAGGACAAAAGAAACTATTTTAAAGAATCCTGGGAAGTATGAACTGACATAGAGTGAAATGAATAGAACCAGAAGGACAATTTTACAAGGATGGCAGCAATGTAAAGAAAAACAACTTTAAAAAAAACTTAAGAACTCTGATCAAGGCAATGACCAAGCAAGCACATCTCCTGAGGACCAATGATGAAACATGTTACCCACCTCCTAACAGAGAGGAGCTAGACAGAAGGTGCAGAAACATACATTTTGGGACTTAGCGACTATGTGGATTTGTTTTGTTTGACTATGCTTATTTGTTACAAAGGTGTTTTTTCCTGTCTTGAATTGATGGTGGGGGCAATAGTAGTGACGATGATGATGATGATGATGATGATGATGATGATGATGATGATGATGGTGGTGATATGGTGATGATGGTGATGATGGTGATGGTGATGATGGTGATGATGATAATGATAAAGAAGAAGAAGGCCATTGGAACAAAATTTAAATGAACAGAAGAAAACAGAAGTTTAAAAAGAAGCAAAAATTGGCAGGGCAGTTTTGAATAAAACATGTTGAATTTATTATATGCTTTTTTTTAAAAAAAAAAAGCAAGCCATATACGAGAGATTAACATTTTTCATGCAATCCTCTTTTTGTTTTCTGCTGTGTATATGGAAATGCTCGTGGGTTTTGGGGTTTGGGGAATATGTGTGTATTTACTGAAGATTTTTTTAAACTTAAAAAACTTTAAACACCCAAACTGACTTCCCTAAGGACATCTGATGGGCATCATTAAAACTATATTTATTGACTCTTGTTTTTTAACTCTGTCAAAGTTTCTCAGTGATGCCTTCCTATTCTTCTCCCCCACCAAGTCTAATCCTCCCTTGTAACAACGAACTGAAGTTAAGGAAAACAAATCTACTCACAGACTATGTCTGGAAAGGTATGCCTCATTCTACAACTCCAATCCACTACCTCTCTGCTGAGAGCTGCTTTACTCTAAGTTCAGGGTGACTTTCTAATACCTAATGTCCTTTCTCCTCTAGTATTCTGTGCCTCTGTCCTGCACCAGCTCCTCTCATGAGGCTCAGAAGGTCATCCGCTCTCTCTTCCCCATGGTCTTTCAGTATACTGCAATTCCACCTGCCATGAAAACTCCTTGGCCACAAAGAGCATCTCTTCTACTCTGTGAAGCTTCCAGGGCTCCAGGCTCAATTAAACACAAGAATTCAGGCTTGTAGTCATCAGCTTCCACTTCATTAACTTAAGACCCCTTAATTCTGTTGAATCCGAAGCTGTTCCTCCCATTCCTAAAGCACAGAGTCTACTTGTAAATCTCATCCTTTCAGAGTCAGGAATGAATTTGTACACAACTGAAAACTCTGACTGTTGGTGCTATGTCTGCCATAGGAACGTCAAGGGGGCTGAGATGGGTGAGATCCTGTGTGCTTGAAACTTTGGTCTTGGCATGAAGAAAAAGTTTGGAAACAGTTTTAGATTGTTTCTTGAAGATGACGTGGCTATTACAAAGAGGAATGTCAGAGGCAGTTAGAGGTCACACATTAGTGGACGCTACACACTGACCTCCCAGCCAAAGGATCCAGGTTCCAAAGATACCAATAACTGGTGTAAGGACTTAGTATTTGACAAAAAAATTCAAGAGAAAATCAGAAGGCATATCGGCAGAAATTAGGTATAGACCAAGATATCACACCATATTACAAAATAAACTCTAAAAGATTGGAGGACTTACACATAAAAGGTGATATCATAAGCAAATTAGAGGAGCAGGGAAGAGATTACCTTTCTGATATGTTAAAGGAAGATTTTATAACTAGAAAAGGGGATAGAGAGGATCACAGAAGACAAAATGGATAATAAGGATTATATAAAATTAAACCAATTTTTCACAACTAAAACCAATATGGTTAAATTTAGAAGGGAAAGAGATAACTGAGAAAATTTTTGCAGAAAGTTTCTCTAATAAAGGTCTCACATCTAAGATATGTAAGCAATTCATTCAAATTTATAAGATTAAGAGCCATTCTCCAATAGATAGATGGTTAAAGGAGATGAATGGCAATTTTTAAAGGAAGAATTATAATCTATCAATAACCATATGAAAAAATGCTCCAAATCACTAATAATTAGAGAAAGACCAATTAAAGCAACTCCAAGGTTTCACTTTATACAGAACTGATTAACAAAAGATGGCAGAAGAGGAAGGTTATAAATATTGGAGAGGCTTCGGGAAATCAGCACACTAATGCATTTGTCTCAGTGTGACTATAGGCAATTCCCTTCCTCTCTTTGGCTTCAGTTTTCTCATCCATAAAATGGGGAGACTGGAATAGATTAGAGGTTTTATAATTTTGGGGGGAGATAGAGTATCATAACATGGTTAAGTGAATGCTATGGCCCCCTTCTCAGAATAATGTTTTTCAGTATATAAAATAAAATACATAGGATTACAGAGAGGACCAATTATATTGAAATACTTCAAAATATTTAAAAAAAAACAAGTTCACGAATCCCAGGTTAAGAACCTCTGGGCCACCAGATGACCTTCAAGGTCCCTTCCAGTTCTAATGTTCTATGGCTCTGTGAGAGAGAACAGAATTCTGGAACCCAAGAGCTGTGGAAGGGACCTCAGAGGGCTTTTCTGCTGCTGTTCAGTCATTTTCAGTCACGTCTGATTCATTGCAACTCCGTTTGGGGTCTTCATGGCAAAGATACTGGAAGGGTTTGCCATTTCCTTTTCCACAGAGGGCATCTAGAGGAGCTCATATCTGAGCAGAGGAATCCCTTCTGCTAAACACCTGGCAGGTGACTGGCCATCCTCTGCTGGAAGACCTCCACAGAGAGGAAACTCATTACCTCCCAAGGCACTTGCTCCCCCTTTGGCTAGCTCTCTTCATTAGAAAGTGTTTATAGTAAGCTTTCATTTCCAGGATGAGCTTGAGTCTCAGGAGCTAGGCTTGTGGTCTGTCCTCCTGAGGATAAGCCCTGACATTCTGGAAGAGGGTGTCTAAGGTTACTCTTCTGCTTAGGCCCAAGATACCTGGTCAGTTAAAAGTTTGGCTGTTTCTTGATTCATTTTGATTTAGCAAAGAATTACTATGCTTCTACCTTGTGAGCTATCAGAGTGACACAAGTGCAGAGCAGAGGTTCATGGAAAATATGAGAAACTGAGGCATTCAAGGAGACAGAGATAGTTTTCAGTTATTTGGGGGTGATGGGGGTAATCAGGGAAGACTTCACAGAGGAGTTGGAACCTGAGCTGGATATTGAAAGACAGGAAGGGACTTCAATAAGTAGAGATGAATGTGTGGGGGCATGGGAGGGTGGGGCAGGGTTCTGCTCTAGACATGGAGATAGGAGAGGGCCAAGCAGGAATGGGGACAGAGAAAAATCAAGGGCTTGGCCTTTGCTCAAGAATCTTCAGGGCTTCCCTAGTGCCTTTAGGGAGCAGCTGGGTGGTGCAATTAGAGCACTGGGCCTGTGGTCAGGAAGACTCATCTTCCTGAATTCAAATCTGGCCTCAGACACTTATTAGCTGTGTGACCCTGAGCAAGTCACTTTACCCTGTTTGCCTCAGTTTCCTCATCTGTAAAATGAGCTGGAGAAGAAAATGGAAAACCACTCCTGTACCTATGCCAAGGAAACCCCAAATGGGGTCACAAAGAATCAGATGTGACTGAAACAACTAGGCAACAGTGCCTTTAGGACAAAATCTTTCTTCTTCAACTTGGCAATTGAAGCCTACTTTTTGCTTGAATTAGATATTCTATCTCCTGTCTACATGCCTTTGCACAGGCTGTCTCTCTTACCCAGAAAGTATTCACTTCTCATCTCCACTTCTTGGAATCATTAGCTTTCCTCATGTCTTATCTTGGGTAGCACCTCCTACAGGATATCTTCCCTTATTCCCCCAGTTATTAATGCTTTCTTCCTCTTCAATTATCTTGTATTTACCTTTTGCATTTATTCTTCAATAGAATGTAAGTAATTAATTCAAATAGTAAATAATTCAAGTAAGGTCCTTGAAGATAAGGACTATATATGTATATATTTGTTAAGTCTGTGTCCTTAGTACCCCATGCAGTACTTTCTACAATTCAGATGCTAAAGAAATGTCTGTTGAATCTAATTTAAAATAAAGCACATGCAGGGCACTAAGACCCACTGGAGAGTCATGAATAGAAAAGTGACATGATTTTAATACATTAGGAAGATGACTTTTTGGTTTTTTTTTATTGTTTTAGAGACAATAGAGGTTAAGTGACTTGCCTAGGGTCACACAGCTATTAAGTGTTTGAGGCCAGATTTGAACTCAGGTCCTCCTGACTCCAGGGCTGGTGCTCTATCCATTGCTCCACTTAGCTACCCCTGGGAAGATGGTTTTGGCTGTATATAAAGGTTGGAGTGTGGAGGCAATTTTCTTTCCACAAAAGTCAGAGGTCAGGACTCTGGGGCTAAAAGGAGCCTGAGGAAATTCTTGCCTGCATGCTTTATATTGACCAATTTGATGAATGTAAGTTGGACTCTAAGCATTTGTGGAACAGGTGGGTACCTATAATGCATGATCTGAAAGGCAATGGAGGTTTCATCCGACCATACACCAACCCCCTTCTCCTCCCTATCCTGCTACACTCCCTCAGTTAAACGATAAACGTCAGGGCCATTGTCTCCAAGAGGTCCTTCTGAAACTTCAGGTATGTTAACCAGAAGGGGAGAGAGGTCTAGATTGGGGAGGGCTTCTCCTTTTGGACAGATCAGGACAGATGGGACACTTCAAACCGTCCTGAGAGCTGCCCATCTGCTCTGTGAAGAGTTCATAATAACCCCCCACATTTCTACCATGCATTCCCATTTACAAAGCACTTTCCCCACAACAATCCTAGCAGGTAGGGAGAGCACAGATTCCTATCTATCTCCATTTTAAAGATGATAAATCTGAGACTCAGTGAAGGAGATTTGCCCCTTTCCTTGCCCAATCAGGGCTCTTTCCCCTAAGCCACACTAGTCTCAGGGGAAAGTGTTACTAGTTGGAGAACCCAGGCCTCCGATGCAGACAGCCTGAGGCCAGGCCATGTGATTCTCCTCCTGCTGGCCATCTGGACCCTGTTATCTCTGAGCTGTGTTTATTTGAAGAAATTGTATTAAATGATTACATGTTATTTTTACTTTGGGGAAGGCAGGAGTGCTGGCTCCCCATGAGACCCCCATTTGCTGTCAGAATTGGTTTGGGGCAGAAAACGGCCCCTTTCCTAGTTCAGGCCTTCATCACCTCTTGTCTAGACTATTATTAATAACCTCCTAATTGGTTTCCCTGCCTCCACTCTCTTCCCTTTGCAATCCAGCCTTCTCATGCTACCAAAAGAGTTTTGTTACCCCTCCTGCTCAAAAATTCTCCATAACTTCCTATTATCCACAGAATAAAACACAGTATCTTTAGCCTAGCAGTGAAGCCATTCTGCAATCAAAGCTGGACTGCTAGCTATTTTTTTCTGCCATCCTTTGTCTATGTGAATTCATGCAGGCCAGCCTCCATGTGATGGAGGCATGTGATGTCTCCCAAATTCCTCATCCATTTTCCCTTTCTGTCCAGGCGGACAGTAGCATAATCCTAACATAATGTTGCTCCTTTTTCTCCCTATTTATTTTTGCCCAAGTACTCTCCTCCAGGTTTCTCCCCCCTCTAGCCCTTGGATTTCTTTAAATGAATATATCTTTGTACTAGACAGTTTTACAGCACTCCAGCTGTAACACTGCACAGTAAGTCCCCTCACCTCAGTGTCCTAGGATGATAATACTTGTATTATCTCCTTGTTGGGGCAGTTTTGAGTAAAGTGTTTTGTAAACCTGAAAGTGCTATAGCAATGAGTGTGATTTCATTATGGCCCATTACCATAATTCAAATATTGGATGACAGAGATTGTATTTGTCCTTAAATCTTCTCTGCCCTTCTTTAGGCTAAACATCTCTAGTTCCTTCATTTTACCCAGTCAGGTCAGCTCAAGAAAGACACTTCTCCTTCCTGAGGATCAGTTTCCTGGTCTGTAAAATGAAGGATCTGGACAAGACCACCTCCGAAATGTCCCAAAGGCAATTTTAGTTCTGAAGCTCTCTGTTTCAAAGTCAGCTTTTCATTTCACTTAATTAATAATTACTGATACTGATTTCATTCTTTAATATTCATGAAGTATTTTGCATAGATAGTGAGGCTATGCACTTACTCTCCCACCACTCTAGTGGGTAAGGCTCCCGGAGTGCAGCTAGTTATATCTCCTGCCCCTGCCCCTCTGTCACAGGGTTCTATTGGCATCTCTGAGAGGCAATGGGGTTATTTGTAGGCTACGGACTCAAGCCCCCATTCTGGCATGTTTTCTCCAGTTAACTGCCAGTGATTACCTCCCCAATATAATTTACCAGTGCTAGTTAGCATCTCCCCAGAATCAATTACCCAGTGGTTTCTCCTCAATATCAGTTAACTAATTCATATAAATTAGGAAGATACAGCAAAAACCAAAATACAAAATGTCCTCCTTCTCCCTCAAATCAAAACACACTCTCCCCTCCACATTTTAGTTCCTGGGGAGAGTGGGCTCAGACTTACAGAGGAAGCAACATGTTCCCCACAACCAAGTTCATTTCCATGCATGATGTAGATGGATGAGTTTCTCCCTTGTTTTCAGGACATGGCACCTCAGCCGCCAGGCAGACTCAGTGCTGGGCTGGGTCACATAGGTTAAGTCCTCGGGGTGGTATTAGATTGTATTATCCTCCTCTAGTTCTCTGTTGAAGCTCACAAGTTTGTTGTATCTCCAATACTTTTTTACTAAGGTCTGGAAAAGTATAAACATAACCAGGACTGGAGAAATAACAGGGCCATGTGTTCACAGGCCTTGGGGGGGGGGGGTGGCCCAGGTAGATAAGAGCCCAAAGCTTCTTTTCCTACCCATAGGTATTCCTTCCCTCAATAGCCAGCAGGAAAGAAAGATCTTGATTTGATCAATTTGTGTCTTTTATATGCACACTTAATTCTGGTATGCACATAGCTAATTAAAAGGCTTTTCTTCACCATGTAATAAGTAGATAGGAAACAGTCAAAAATATATACATACACTTACATATACATGTACACATACACATCTGTATACATGTATATATACACATATACATATATGCATGTGCATATACATGCACATATATACATACACATGCACACATACATATATGTATGTGTATGTATATGTGTGTATATACCACATATATGTATGTATGCATGTATATATCTATATATTTATAATGTCTCTTTCTCTCTATCTACCTATCTATCTTATCTATCTATCTATCTATCTATCTATCTATCTATCTATCTATCTATCTATCTATTTATGTACTCTGAGCCTGGGAGCAAAGCCTCTTCATTACAAGCATCACAATTCTGGAATTTGGTTCACCAACCCCACCCACACACCTCCCTGCCCTGTAGGGTGACAACAGGCAGAGCCCATTGGACACGCTCCCAAGGCTGGACCCTCATTGGCCAGTCTGTCTGTTACTCACACACACACATTATCTTATTTGATCCCAACAAGAACCAGTAAGGCAGGTATTATACTGTAGGTATTATTATTTTCATTTTTCAGAAGAAGAAACTGAGGCTTAGAGCCGTCCTCAATGGCTGGGAGAATGGCAGTTCCCTTGACATAAATAGAGAAATTTATGGTAGGTTTAGGGGGGAAGATAATGAGCCTCCTTTTGGACATGTTGAGTTTGAGATGCTGATGGAATACCCAGGTGAAAATGGCAATTAACATGGTAGGCCTGGAGTTCAGAAGAAAATCTAAGCCTAGATATGTAGATAGATATAGAAGTCACCAGTGAAAAAGTGAATTCCTTTAATCCAAGGAAATTAAATGTAAAGTGGGAAGATAGCAGGGCCCCAGACAAAATCCTGAGGGATACCCAGACTTAGGAATTTAGAGATGCATGATGGCATAGCAAAAATGGCAGCATGAGCACTCGGAGAAGTAAAAGAAGATCCAGGAAAGGAGAATCTCAAAGAAACCAAAGAAGGAAAAAGAATTTAGGATGAGGGGGTAGTTGATAGGGTCATTGGCTACAGAGAGGTCAAGGAAGAAAAGGTCTTTACATTTGGCAGTTAAGACACCATTGGTAGGTAAACTAGGGGGAAGGAGGGAGGAGTTTGAGTGGAATGGTAGGATTGGAAGCCAGATCTCAAAGGGCTGAGAAGTGAGGGGGTGCTGACAACGTGGAGGTATGAGGAGTAGGACATTCTTCCTAGGATTTTGGCTGTGAAGAGTAGGAGAGATAGGGCCACAGCTGGAGTATGGACAAGGGAAGATCATTTAATGATTGGGAAATCTCATAAAGCAGGGAAGGAGCTATCAGACAAAGAGAGACTGAAAATGAATGAAAGGAAAATGATCAATGGATCAAGCACTCAGAGGAAATGGAAAGGGAGAAGACCAAGGACACAAGTGGAATGATGAATCTTGACAAGTACAAGGGTCATTTCTTCCTTAATGCTTGAGGGAAAGAGGAGGGAACAGGTGAATATGTAGTAGGCAAGGTTCTACTGTTCATTGATAGGGAAGGAGAAGAGAAGGTTTGGAACAGCCTCTTCGGGAAGTGAATTGGGTACAATGAAAGGATGGCTGTTAGCAGTGTGGGTTCAGTTGAGGTTCGATAACATGAATTTGTAGTGGATCCAGTCACTGCAATTACACACTTCCTCTAGAAGCATTCAGCAGCATGGGATCATGGGATCATAGTAGGGGTAGAGAAGGTAAAAAAAGGTAAACGAAAATAGGGAATGAATGGCAGTAGCACAAGGGAAGAAAGTGTAGCTGGAAGAGGACAATGAATGTATGACTGAATTAATCAACTGTAGCGTTTGGATTTTGAAGATGAGACTGATGCCAGAGTAGGGATGATGGACTGGGAGAATAGGGTATGGAAAAGAGGCTAGAAGCCAAGATGAGGAAAAGAACAGGCTCAGGAAGAGTAAGGCAGATACAGAGAAGGAATGGCAAGACAGTATGATCAGAAAGAAAGGGGTTTTCAGAGTACTAGATCATGGAGGTGGCATGGTACTAGAGAGGGTGAACTCTTAGGATGACTCCCCTTTGTGGGTGGCTGATGTAGAAATGAGGGCAGCAGCTAGGTGGTGCAGTTGATAGGATGCAGAACCTGGAGTCGGGAAGACTCATCTTCCTGAGTTCAAATCCGGCTTCAGACCGTTTACTAGCTGTGTGGCCCTGTGCACGTCATTTAACCCTGTTTGTCTCAGTTCTCTCATCTATAAAATTAGCTGAAGAAGGAAACGGCAAACCACTCCAGTATCTTGTCCAAGGAAACCTCAAATGGGGTTACAAAGAGTCAGACATGACTGAAAACTCAACAATAATGTAGGAATGAAGGTGTAGGTTGAAGAAGACTGATGCATGAGGAAGCCAGTGTGTTTGAGAGGATGTCGCTATAAGATCCCAATTAGGGTGAATAATGAATCCTATGAAGTGTTTGTGTGTATTTAAATTTGCACTATTTGAAGTCATAATCATGCAAAATACAGTCATTGGTGCCAGTCCAATAGCAGTAGTGCAAACTGGACTAATGCAGACACTTCATGGGATTCATTACTTGCACTCAGCAGGACCTAGTTGTATATTAAAGTCGCCTAGTACGAGGGCAGGGGTAGGGAAAGTTTTGAGTGAAGCGCTTGAGAAAAGGGGGAAAAAGTAAACTGGAGGTCAGTATCTCACAGCAATCAGAATCTGGACAGAGTATTCCAGAGTGAACATGAAAGGTGAGAGAGAAATTGCAGAGTGTTGATGGCAGAGGGAGGGTTTGGAAGGGGCAGTGGGGAATAAGGCCCTTCTCTTCACTTTCACAGACACCTTCCTAATTCACCACCTTCCACCCAAACTATTGCAATAACCTACTAATTTGCCTCCTAGATTCCTCTCTCTCTCTCCCTCCCTCCCTTTCTCTCCCCCACCTCTCCCTTTCTCTCTTTCTGCGTCTCTCTGTCTGTCTCTCTCTTTTTCTCTCTCATCTACCCTCCACAACAGTGGCAAAAATAGAGGCAGCAGTGTATAATGGAAAACAAAGCCCACTGCATTTGGAATCATGACTTGGTGTTTAATCTGTCACTTGGTACCAGATTGGTCCTCTTTAGATAAGCCATGCAGACATATCCCTCCTTCCTGAGAGTTCCTCCCCTCTCTAGTCCCCTAGTCCCTCCCATCCTCCCATTGCACCCTGTTAATAACTCACAACTGTTCATATTTCTGAAGTATTTTAAGCTTTGCAACAACCCCATGAGGTGGGTAATGCTGATATTTGTATCCCCATTTGATAGATGAGGAAACTGAGGCTTAGGGCAATAAAATGACCCATCCAAGTCATACAGTAAGTGTTGGAATGGGGACTAGAATCCAGATTTGCTGACTCTGACCAGTGCTCTTTACACTACGCCATGTACTTCTCCGCTTATTCTAATTCTCCCCAGCTTTCAGAGCTCTACCCAAACACCACCTTCTCCAGCAACGCCCCTCCTTCCACCAAGCCCTTGCTGATATTTCCTTCCTCTGACGTCTCATAGCCTCTGCTGTCTGAACTATATAACTGAGCACTTGATGGCACTCTGACCTGGTGTCCAATCGATTATTCCAGATGTCTTGACTCTGTAGCCAGCGTGGGAACTGCTTGAGGGCAGGGATTGGGTGAGAGCGAAGGGTTAACTTTTGTACCTTTTGTCTGGTCCTGGATAGAGTCAGTGATGGCTTTCCCGGTGTGGTGTCTGGGGCTGGGTAATTCCAGCCCAAAGTATTCCCCTCTGTCCTCACACCTGACATAATAGACGCAGGTCACATATTTTCCAGTGTATGACTTTTATTGCACTATAATCCCTCTAGTTTGACAGATTAACGTTGCCCTTCGAGAGCACAGTGGATTCACCTAACATGCGATGGCTCAGGCCTCCCCTGCCTTCTCTCCAGGTACCTGGCCACAGAACAGCACAGGGAACAGCTCTGGCCTTTTTCCTTGTCCCTGACACCTCCTGCTGGGGAGGAAGCCTCACCCATCCAAAGGACCAGGACTCGGAAAGAAAACATAGATTTTCCAAAACTTGGGACACTTTGTGATTTCTTGCTTTTCCCTCTCTTAAAAACATTATTTATATCACAGAACGTCAGATTCTTAAAACACAGAATGTCAAAGCTGGAATGGACTTTAGTATATAGAACACAGAATATCAGAGCTGGAAGGCACCTTAGAACACAGACTGTCAGAGCTGGAAGG
>NW_020945437.1:21301575-21302401 GCF_900497805.2 Vombatus ursinus
GAACACAGAATGTCAGAGCTGGAAGGGGCCTTAGAACACAGAATGTCGGAGCTGGAAGGGGCCTTAGAACACAGAATGTCGGAGCTGGAAGGGGCCTTAGAACACAGAATGTCGGAGCTGGAAGGGACATTAGGATATACAATAGGGAGCTTGTTCAGGTTCACTCTTGAGCAAGTTAGTGGTGGATCACTAGCTCTCTCCCCCCCTCCTTTCACTCTCTCTCTCTTGTTTTCTCTCTCTTTCTCTTTCTCTCTCTCTCTCTGTCTTTTTTTCTCTCTCTCTCTCTCTTCCTCTCTCTCTCCCTCTCTCTCATTCTCTCTCTTGCTCTCTCCCTCTCTCCCTCCCTCCTTTCTCTCTCTCTCTCTCTCTCTCTCTCTCTCGTCTGTCTCTCTCTGTCTCTCCCTCCTCTCTCTGTCTGTCTAGGGAGTACCTAGGTCTCTTGACTCCAAGATGACTCCCCCAACCTCCTTCTACAATGCCGAACAATAGGAAAAACAATCTAGACCTCTGTATTCCCAAGGTCCAGGCACAAAGAGGTTAAACCAATGCTTGCCTATCTCTTCAGTGGTGTTGGAGGCCCCAAGAGAAATCACCCAAGATTAGAGGCCAGGGAGAGGGGTGTCTATCACAGAACCAGGGCAGGCAGGACAGACCAATCTTTCCACCTCGGTGACATAATTATCTCCCACTAAATAATATGAGTCAATGCAACCGAGGACCCTTGGCTGGCTCAGGGCCAGGGAGGGTTTCCTGCCGGGGCCTGATGGGAAAAGGGGAAAACACACACACACACACACACACACACACACACACACACACACACACA